>NW_022589705.1:16492209-16591810 GCF_004348235.1 Phoca vitulina
TCAAATAAATAAATAAAATCTTTAAAAAAAAAAAAAAAAAGAATGACCTTACAAAACTCCACTTAACACTTAGCAAAGAATGTGGTCATAAACCACTTTGAAAGTAATCTCCATTATCCATTTGAACTAGTTTAAGTGTTTTGGATAAGATGCCTAGAGTTTTTGAAGCTTTCAGCTTATTCATCATCCTGTCATGTGGAACTTTATCAAAGATTTCTTTCCAGGAAGTCAAAAGGACTTATTCTATGTGCTCCCTGATAATACATTTCATTTCCCATCTCAGTGAGAAAAAGTTGACAAGTCAGCAGTTAAAAGAGATTGTATATTAATCTATGACAATTATTTTATACAGTTAATAAATTGGTATTTTTCTCATTCAATTTATTTGTAATACATTTATGTATATGTATGTATGTCATATATATTTATTAAATATTAAAATAATTCAATGACTTATTTCTAATTCAAGTTATTAAACATAATCTAACTGAGTATTTATGGCAAACTGTGGTCTCAAAAGTAATGACAAATGTTCCCCCTTTGGTTATATTCATATAGAAGGTCTTTTTAATATTTACTGAACAAATGTATGTGATATTCACAACAGTGAGAAAATTTCATCAAAATTAATGTATTTGAGATAGGCTGATCATACAGAACACTCATATAAAGGTGTTTTTTTAAACAGTTTGTGTCGCACATTGTATTTCTATGTATTTTAGATTTGTGTCATATTATCCTGGTTTATGTATATAAATAATTTCTTTAATGTTGTATGAAACATTACTTAGAATGCAATATTTCTGTGTGGTTGATTTCTCCCTTTGCACATTAAACTCCATGATTAGGATCTAAGTAAAATATTTCCATTAAAGATTAAATATAAAAGACACAAGAATACCTGCTACAATATCATAGGTTATTTGAAAGACTTAGTATCAAGCTCTTTTGTTGAAGCCTGAGGGAGCCGTAATTTCCAGGCAGATATGATTCCTCAGAATAGTTATGTACCTGGGCCCTGGAGGCAGGCAGCCTGGACCTGATGCTTTTTGCCATGTAAGGAATGTACAACCTTGACCCTGGCATCAGCTTCTCAGAAGCTTGGACTCCCCATCTGTGAATGGAAGTAGTAATAACTATTTTCTAATAAAGTTTTGCAGTTTTTTAAGCTACAGTAAATTATTACAAACTAAAAATACCCACATAACCGGCACTTAGATCATCAAACAGAATAGTTCTTGGCTCTAGAAATCCTCCTTGTGTTCCTTTGCTATCACTATGTTCCAAGGCAACCACGATCCTGATGTCTAAAAGCATAGACTAGCCTTGTCTACTCTGTGCCTCATGTCAACGGCATGAATCATACAGAATGTACTATTTTGTATCTGGCATCTTTTTCTTAACATTCTTTTCTGAGATTCATGTGTTGCATGTAATTGGAAATATTCCATGATTTCATGAAGAAACTCTGGAAGATGCAGAAATTGGGAGAATGGAGTGGGGAATCCAGAACTAAGGATGTATCATTCTGAGCCTTACGTCTTACACAGACATTGAAGATCAGACTTTGTGTTGAATAATTCTTGATAGGTACTATAATAGGGTTTTGGAGATAAGAGTGAAGAAAGAAACATATCACAAAGTTTTCCTCTGAGAAAAAGAAAACTGTGAAGGGAAGTCAATAAGCTTATAGTTCTGAGTCATTATCAGTTGCCATTGTCAGATCATCCCTCATGGGAAAAAAAATAATAAAAATGCTAAAACTACTGACTGATTTGATAAATGAAGTTATATTTACATGGGTGTAGTTCAGCCTTATCTGATCAGTGCATAGATTATATTTAATAGTGCTATTAAAGCAGATCTGCTCAGTCACTGATAGAGATGTCCTGAATAGGATAAATTAATTAGTGTATAAAGAAACAGTCACTACTATAATCTGGAGTTTGTTCTAATATCTTCCCTATAGTCCAAATCTCTCTTCCATTCTGAACATATGTAAACATAAATACTGCTGTTAAGCTTCACTGGGAAGTTAAAGTTTTTGCAACTATAAAATGCTGAGGTCAGTTCAGGAGAAGACAGAAACATTCACTTAGAATCTTTGCTCTCATCCAGAAGAAAAACAGCTATCAGATTCTTACACAGTGAATAGAAGAATGGTCTTTTCACAGATGAATTTTCTGGTGTTGTGGTTAGGTGTGACGGTCAGGAAATATTAAAGGCAAAGAATAAAGTTTTTATGATAATATATAAGGTTTATTTAATCACATTCATTACACAAGCATTTATAAAAGCTTCAGCATGTTTTAAGCTCTGTGCTAGGCACCAGAGATGCAGAGGTAAAAGGCAGATACCAAGAGCCTGCAGTTTAATGGGGATATAAGTAGAGGGAAATGATTATGTACTACGTAAGTGGTAGGACAGAGGTGCACTGAAGAAAACAGAGGTGGTACCTCATCTTGACTAGGAATAGGTGATCTGTCAGCGAGGAGACTTGCTAGAGGTGGAGAAATCAGAAGTGCAGAGACTTGAGAAAGGGAGGTCAGAGTATTTCAGTCCTACAGAGATATGTTTATGAAGGCGCCAATTTGGCACTTTAAATGCTCCAGTATCCATGGAGCATGAGTGAGGAGTAGTGAGAAAAGAGGCTGGAGGGACTATGCTGTGATAAGAAATTGGTCTACTTTTCTAAAGGCAGTAAGGATCTTTGGAAACATCCTTAAAGGAGAGTGATAACATTAATTGTGTTGTGTTTAGCAACAGCAATCAGCACAATGTATGGAAAACAGATTAGGAGAGAGCCAAGCTAAATGATAAAGAGAAATTTACAGCTTATTTAATAGTCTAAGTAAAATAATAGAAGGCCAAATCCAAACCAGTGGCACTAGATTTAGAACCTAGACAAGAGTAGTGAGGTCAAAGAAGTCATTTCAACTGAACTATCTTACCAGTGCAGGTTGAAGAGCAGCATGAAGGGCAATGAGTCAATGGAAATCTAAAAATTATAGTTTTAGAAAACTGGTAATGATATTCTTCATTAAGATATACAATTCAATAAACAACAAAAAAGAGCAGATTTGTGGAGTGTACAAGGAGATGAGTTTGCTTTGGAGGATGAGTATGGACAAACTGACATTGAAGTACATGTGGGGCATCCAAGTAGAGATGCCCCTCAGGGATTATTGTTGATTTACTCATTCAATTTTATTCCATGGTCCTTCTATTGGAGAAGTTAGAAGACTGAATGGTACATTCCTAAAAATTCCTTGAGGTTAGAGTTTGAGGTAGAAATTCAGTTTTACCAATTAGATGTACTCATTTGAAATTTGAAAGGCAGAAAATAATTCAAAGTCACTTTCCTGACCTCTTTGTCTATTTCTGCGGATAATCAGTCATGAAAACGTAAGGTTTCCCTTCAATCATTTTCCATAGTCCACTTCCACCTGGATTGTGTGCCTAGAAACAGTTGTGGTTGCAGCAGCATCTTACCCATGTTTATAATCCTGGCATTGCAGCTATGAGTTTCCATTCTCCTTATCATTGAGTATTAAGAAGTAGTGCAGTGGCGGCTTCTTTGGGTCCTGGATTCTTGCTTGACTTCAGGGCAGCCTCACAGTGGTTGTTTCCTTGCTGTGTCAGTACTTTATTGCTCTGGGGGTTATTTAGAGGCCTCATAGAGAACACTCATCACTACTCCCAAAGGTTTGTAAGCACTGACTCTCTTATAATAAATCACTCCCTGCATAAAACACCTAGAGTAAATAGACATACAAATCCAAATGTTCTCTTCTTCCCCTAAAACCTTTAGTAAGAGGTAACATTTATGGAAGGCTTACAATGCAAGGTATTGTTCTAAGTGTTCTATATATGCTAATATATATAATTCTCCAAACAACAGTAGTAATGAGGTCTTGTTTCACCTCAAATTGTAAGAGTCAGAAAATTTAAACACAGGTAAGTTAAGTAACCTGTCTAACCACAGACAGCAAAAAATGGCAAAGTCTGAAATTATACTCAGGCAGTTTGGCTCTTATCCACTGTGGTATACTCCCAGGAGATACAATTTTTGATAAATATATTAAATGTATTGCAGGGTAATTCTTGAGTGGAAAACATTGATACTTGTGCCATCAGTATACACAAGGTAATTCAAACCATATGAAAGGAATGAGGTCATCCAAGAGGACTACAAGTGGAAAAGTAAAAAAGGCTGAAGAGGAGATCCTTATAGAATACAAATGTTTAAGGAATGAGCAGATGGGGAACATGGAGAGAAGCTGGAGAAAGAGTGGCCCCATAGAAGGTGTTAAAGAAACCAAAGGAAGAGTAAGTCAAGAAGTTAACTACACTAATGCTAGAGTTGAGTAAGATAAAATAATTTCCATTAATGGAAAGCCATTAATGACTTTTGCAATGGTGGTTTCAACTAAGAGGGGAAGAAAAACAACAACAGGGGCGCCTGGGTGGCTCAGTCAATAAACGTCTGCTTTCGGCTCAGGTCATGATCCCAGGGTCCTGGATTGAGCCCCGCATCGGGCTCCCTGCTCTGCGGGAAGCCTGCTTCTCCCTCTGCCACTCCCCCTGCTTGTGTTCCCTCTCTCGCTGTGTCTCTCTCTGTCAAATAAATAAATAAAATCTTTAAAAAAAGAAAAAAGAAAAACAACAACAAAATGTTTAATGCTTAAGTTGAAAAACAAAGAGGGAGAATTTGGAGAAAATTAAAGCAGAGACTCCTTTTCGAAAGGTAGTGGGATTGGAAACAAGCACAATGGAAAATTAGTTAAAAGAATATGTAAAAGAAATACTGAGCATGAAACTACCACATGATAGGCAAGGTGAATGATTTTGGAAAAATATTCCACAGAAAAGAAAGAGAAGTTGAAAATCTGTAAAGAGGAGAAAACAAATAAGAGATTGAAGTCTCAGAGGAGATAAGAGCAAATGCAAACCAGAATATGTGAAAAGGTATTTATCTTTATGTGTTAGGGAGGAATCAAATCTCCCACGGAAATTGGTTAAGAGTGAGGGTGAGAACAATCTGATCACAGACTAGACTAATGAGGAAAATGGTAGATCAGGGAGCCAGCAAATGTCATCAAAGCTCTGATGAAGCTGCTTCAGGAATGAGAGAAGAAGCTGACCGATGATACATACAAAGATTTCCAATTAATAATAAGATCTTATTTAGCCTGGAGACCATATTCGTGAATGGAGTAAACTACTAATTTGGATGATTTCCACCTAAACATTGAATGAATGACCCATGTATAGGAACTGAACATATAAACGTATGGACTGCTCACCCACGTTATATTTATTGGATTGATACAAGGAAAAAACAAGGGGCAAGGTTGGTATTAGGTGGTGAATGGAATAAAGGGTAGATCATGAAAATTAAGCCGGTGAGGAATGTTACTGAATCCAAGAAGCATCTAATGCAGTTGACAAAAAAGGGGGGCAGTGCATAAGGGACTGAAAATACTGATAAAGACAAGAGAAGATAATTTGACTGGAAAAGAGAGTAAATTTAGAAGATAGAATGTATGGTCACAGATAAGATGGTGATTATAACAAGGGCATAGTGATGGAAATTTGTGGTATAAGAAGGCTAGAGATAAAAAGCTACAATATGAAAACAGACAAATAATTGTATATGGTTCATGCATCGGCCATTCATCTATATGGAGAAGTATGTGAGAGGAGGCCAGAAGAGATTCTAATCATTAAGGTTAGAGGGGATACATTGGAAGACTGGTAGATGAAGGGTATGAAGAGTGACACAGGCTACACTGGCAAGAAACCATGTGCTTTTAAAGATGGAAGACATTTATATAAGATGAAAACAAGAGTGGATATTTATGGAAAATTCAACCTTGATTTATTATTCTCGAACTACATAGAGAACGGTAGATGGAGCACTCAAGAAGAATGCAGGGACAAACTAACATTAAAAGAAAATTCAGATTCCAGTTAAAGACAAAAGATTGCCGGAGAATGTTTTTGAGGATGTATGGTTGGAGGGTGGGGGGTTGCCCATGGAATGGGGGTTCTGTAGAGAACAGTGGGAAAAATGATAGAAGGAATTTGGCTGGGCCTAGGAAGAGAAAGAAAACACCAAAACATGGAATTTAGACTAAATCAGGGATCAATAACCCCAGACTGGATGTAACTCCGTTGTACTTTGGGCTGCCACCAAGAAACTAACTAGATGCAAACTATAATACATGGTGGAATTTATTAGTTTAAATTTCTCATTGAGTGATAGTAATTTTTTTCAAGTACCAGTGGAGACATCAACTTGGGATTTTTAGATAACTGGCACAGAATACATTTTGAAAACTTTACTGAGGACAGAAAAAAAATGTTGTTAAGAAATTGTTATGATCTTCCAAAGAAGATCCCGGCTCTCTTGAGCAAGGTTAGTTACTTGCTTGAAGTTCACCTGAATGAGAAATAACAGCTGCTCCAGGGCGGCAGTGGAATATCTGTCTCTCTGTAGGGAGTTGACTAGAGCAGGGTTTGAGTCCACTGTAAATGAGGGTAAGCATTCTACTGAGAGAACCAGAAGCATCTTAAAAATGAGAGAGACAGAAATCAGGCTTGTAGCCCTTTCTTACATTGTCTTAAACTCCTAAAAAAAAAGGCTACTGAGAATCAGACAAACGACTTTTCAACCACAAGCAATGAGATAGGAGTTGGTTAAGGGAAAATTTGTTGGAAAATCTGACTATGAGTTTGACGCCCAATTTTTTTCTAGATATGGCTGAAAGTATCATATTTAGACAACTGTAAACAACATACCCATGGAGTGTAAAACAGAAAACAGTCTATGGTTTATTATACAAAAGATTCCTGACTTAACGATTGTTCGACTTCCAATTTTTTAACTTCATCATGGTTGAAAGTGATATGCATTTAGTAGAAACTGTATTTGTATTTGGATCTTTTCCCAGGCTTGGGGTATGTGGTAGGATACTCTCTCATGCTGGGCATCGGCTCCTGATCAGCCACACAATCAAGAGGGTAAACTTATTACATAATCAACAAAAGAAACACAACCATTCTGTACCCATACAACTATTGTTTCTCACTTTCAGTACAGTATTCCGTTAATTACATGAGATATTCACCACTTTATTATAAAACAGGCTTAGTGTGAGATGACTGTGCCCAACTGCAGGCTAATGTAAGTGTTCTGAGCATGTTTAAGGTAGGGTAGGCTAAACTATGATGTTCTATAGGTTAGGTGTATTAAATGCATTTTTGACTTACGATATTTTCATCTTATGATGGGTTTATCTGGCTATAACCCCACTGTAAATTGAGGACGATCTGTACTGGAAATAATAGAGGCTTTGGAATAAGGCAAACCTGGATTAAACTTCACAAGCATGACATATTTGCTCACTGATATAGGAACGTTTATGTTGCATCTTGGATTTTTCAGTTACATGTAAATGTGGGTAAATTAATCAGGTAAGTGCCTAGCAGTTTGCCTGCAGTATTATGGGACACAGTATATTTTAAATACCTTCATCGACAGATGAATGGATAAAGAAGATGTGTACACACACACACACACACACACACACACACACACACACACACTGGAATATTATGCAGCTGTTAAAAAGAATGAAATCTTGCCATTTGCAACAACGTGGATGGAACTGGGGGGTGTTTTGCTGAGCGAAATAAGTCAATCAGAGAAAGACATGTATCATATGACCTCACTGATATGAGGAATTCTTAATCTCAGGAAACAAACTGAGGGTTGCTGGAGTAGTGGGGGTGGGAGGGATGGGGTGGCTGGGTGATAAACATTGGGGAAGGTATGTTCTATGGTGAGCGCTGTGAATTGTGTAAGATTGATGAATCACAGACCTGTACCTCTGAAACAAATAATACATTATATGTTAAAAAAAAAAAAGATAGCAGGAAGGGAAAAATGAAGGGGGGGAAATCAGAGGGGGAGACGAACCATGAGAGACTATGGACTCTGAAAAACAAACTGAGGGTTCTAGAGGGGAGGGGGTGGGGGGATGGGTTAGCCTGGTGATGGGTATTAAAGAGGGCACGTTCTGCATGGAACACTGGGTGTTATACGCAAACAATGAATCACGGAACACTACATCAAAATAATTAATTAATTAATTAATTAATTAAAATAAATAAATAAATACCTTCTAAAATTGGATTGCAAAATAACCAATAGTATAGAGTTTGACTTAACATGTTACAATGCCACAATACACTATACAACATTCATACCACATTTGTATATAGCTCCTAATTTTTTGGGTGTGATAAACGGAAAGTTGAAAAGCCACTTTCATGATTATCTTCTTCTTTAGAAGGACTTCCTTCAAGAAGATTTTGATAAGGTTTTCTAAAGACATTTTTGACGAGTTGATGAATTAGAGATGCTTATATTTTTCACCCACTTAAGGACATAATTTTGAAATAATTATGGATTCACAGGAGGTTGCAAAATTGGATTATTTTTTAGCTCTTGAGATTTGAATGTTCTTTATATATTCTAGATATAAATATTTTGTCAGATAAGGAGTTGGAAATTATTTCTCTCAGCCTCTAGTATGGTTTTATCCTCTCAATAGGACCTTACACAGAGTGAAAGTTTTTAATTTTGATGAGGTCTAATTAATCAATAATATTTTTTTTCCTCATGGATTGTGGAATTAGTGACATTCACTTTCTGTTTTTCATTATACACTTTTATGTAATGAGTTCATCAGTTCTTAAGGTTTAATCATTTGATACAGTTCCATCTCCATAAAATTTGCTGAACAGTGCAACTTTATTTTATCATTATTTGTAAAAGTATACTTTTGCTTCAAGTTCAAATTGTCACCATCATAATAATAACAATAAAGATAATAGCTCGTATTTTTGACCATCAACAACATGACAGGCCAGTAATTTAGGATAACACATATAGTATCACATTTGATATTTATAGCAATCCTATGGATTATATACTATTATTTACTCCCAATTTCAATAACTAAAGCTTAGAAGGGTTAAATCAGTATTTTAATCACAATACTGCATGTTAGCTCAGGTTTTGACCTGGTTTGTGTACACACAGTCTATGACAAGATAAACTTTTCCAATCGCTCTGTTGCCTTTTCATTTTATTTGTATCCTATATGCCCTGAAAAACCATTCTGTTTTATAACAACTCAGAGTTTCAAAGATTTTTGTCCTATAAATTCATCTGATTCCACTGGTGCAATCATTCAAAACAGGTTTTAGAAAGGAATAATTTGATTACAGACAAAGTTATGATTGAGTTTGGGTTCATTTCTCTTTGAAAAAATGAATAGAATGGCTTGGAACACAGTTGAACAGAGATGATTAAAATCAAGCACATGAATTAAAAATATTCAATTTTCTTCCTAGCATGTTGTTAAGGCTACTGTTTTGAATTTTTTAAGAAAAGTTTTCTAAATTATTTTTTCATAAAAGAAATAATCTATCAATAAGATAATCATAATAATTAGTGACATGATTAATTTTTTTCCTCAATAAACTTTCAGTATAGCTCATATTTTTAATTTGTTATGTGTTTTTTCTTATTTTTTATTGTTATGTTAATCACCCTACATTACATCATTAGTTTTTGATGTAGTGTTCCATGATTCATTGTTTGTGCATAACACCCAGTGCTGCATGCAGAACATGCACTCTTTAATACCAATCACCAGGCTAATCCATCCTCCCACATCCCTCCCCACTAGAACCCTCAGTTTGTTTTTCAGAGTCCATCCTCTCTCATGGTTTGTCTCCCCCTCCGACTTCCCCCACTTCATTCTTCCCCTCCTGCTATCTTCTTCTTCTTCTTTTTTTTTTTCTTAACATATATTGCATTATTTGTTTCAGAGGTACAGATCTGAGATTCAACAGTCTTGCACAATTCACAGCGCTTACCAGAACACATACCCTCCCCAGTGTCCATCACCCAGTCACCCCATCCCTCCCACCCCACCCCCCACTCCAGCAACCCTCAGTTTGTTTCCTGAGATTAAGAATTCCTCATATCAGTGAGGTCATATGATACATGTCTTTCTCTGTTTGACTTATTTCGCTCAGCATAATACCCTCCAGTTCCATCCACGTCGTTGCAAATGGCAAGATCTCATTCCTTTTGATGGCTGCATAATATTCCATTGTATATATATACCACTTCTTCTTTATCCATTCATCTGTTGATGGACATCTTGGCTCTTTCCACAGTTTGGCTATTGTGGACATTGCTGCTATAAACATCGGGGTGCACGTACCCCTTTGGAACCCTACCTTTGTATCTTTGGGGTAAATACCCAGTAGTGCAATTGCTGGATCATATGGTAGCTCTATTTTCAACTTTTTGAGGAAGCTCCATACTGTTTTCCAGAGAGGTTGCACCAGCTTGTATTCCCACCAACAGTGTAGGAGGGTTCCCCTTTCTCCGCATCCCCACCAACATCTGTCATTTCCAGACTTGTTAATTTTAGCCATTCTGACTGGTGTGAGGTGGTATCTCATTGAGGTTTTGATTTGGATTTCCCTGATGACGAGCGATGTTGAGCACTTTTTCATGTGTCTGTTGGCCATTTGGATGTCTTCTTTGGAAAAATGTCTGTTCATGTCTTCTGCCCATTTCTTGATTGGATTCTTTGTTCTTTGGGTGTTGAGTTTGATAAGTTCTTTATAGATTTTGGATACTAGCCCTTTATCTGATATGTCATTTGCAAATATCTTCTCCCATTCTGTCGGTTGTCTTTTGGTTTTGTTGACTGTTTCTTTTGCTGTGCAAAAGCTTTTGATCTTGATGAGGTCCCAATAGTTCATTTTTGCCCTTGCTTCCCTTGCCTTTGGCGATGTTTCTAGGAAGAAGTTGCTGTGGCTGAGGTCGAAGAGGTTGCTGCCTGTGTTCTCCTTTAGGATTTTGATGGACTCCTGTCTCACATTGAGGTCTTTCAACCACTTGGAGTCTATTTTTGTGTGTGGTGTAAGGAAATGGTCCGGTTTCATTCTTCTGCATGTGGCTGTCCAATTTTCCCAACACCATTTGTTGAAGAGACTGTCTTTTTTCCATTGGATGTTCTTTCCTGCTTTGTCAAAGATTAGTTGACCATAGAGTTGAGGGTCCATTTCTGGGCTCTCTATTCTGTTCCATTGATCTATGTGTCTGTTTTTGTGCCAGTGCCGTACTGTCTTGATGATGACAGCTTTGTAATAGAGCTGGAAGTCCGGAATTGTGATGCTACCAATTTGCTTTGCTTTTTCAACATTCCTCTAGCGTATTCGGGGTCTTTTCTGGTTCCATACAAATTTTAGGATTATTTGTTCCATTTCTTTGAAAAAACTGGATGGTATTTTGATGGGGATTGCATTGAATGTGTAGATTGCTCTAGGTAGCATTGACATCTTCACAATATTTGTTCTTCCAATCCATGAGCATGGAATGTTTTTCCATTTCTTTGTGTCTTCCTCAATTTCTTTCATGAGTATTTTAGAGTTTTCTGAGTACAGATCCTTTGCCTCTTTGGTTAGATTTATTCCTAGGTATCTTATGGTTTTGGGTGCAATTGTAAATGGGATCGACTCCTTAATTTCTCTTTCTTCTGTCTTGTTGTTGGTGTATAGGAATGGCACTGATTTCTGTGCATTGATTTTATATCCTGCCACTTTACTGAATTCCTGTATGAGTTCTAGCAGTTTTGGGGTGGAGTCTTTTGGGTTTTCCACATAAAGTATCATATCATCTGCAAAGAGTGAGAGTTTGACTTCTTCTTTGCTGATTTGGATGCCTTTTATTTCTTTTTGTTGTCTGATTGCTGTGGCTAGGACTTCTAGTACTATGTTGAATAGCAGTGGTGATAGTGGACATCTGTGCCACGTTCCTGACCTTAGGGAGAAAGCTCTGTTTTTCCCCATTGCGAATGATATTTGTTGTAGGTTTTTCATAGATGGCTTTTATGATATTGAGGTATGTACCCTCTATCCCTACACTCTGAAGAGTTTTGATCAAGAAAGGATGCTGTACTTTGTCAAAGGCTTTTTCTGCATCTATTGAGAGGATCATATGATTCTTGATCTTTCTTTTGTTAATATATTGTATCACGTTGATTGATTTGCGGATGTTGAACCAACCTTGCAGCCCAGGGATAAATCCCACTTGATCGTGGTGAATAATCCTTTTAATGTACTGTTGGATCCTATTGGCTAGTATTTTGGTGAGAATTTTTGCATCCATGTTCATCAGGGATATTGGTCTGTAATTCTCCTTTTTGATGGGGTCTTTGTCTGGTTTTGGGATCAAGGTAATGCTGGCCTCATAAAATGAGTTTGGAAGTTTTCCTTCCATTTCTATTTTTTGGAACAGTTTCAGAAGGATAGGTATTAATTCTTCTTGAAATGTTTGGTAGAATTCCCCTGGGAAGCCATCTGGCCCTGGGCTTTTGTGTTTTGGGAGATTTTTGATGACTGCTTCTATTTCCTTAGTGGTTATAGGTCTGTTCAGGTGTTCTATTTCTTCCTGGTTCAGTTTTGGTAGTTGATACATCTCTAGGAATGCATCCATTTCTTCCAGGTTATCTAATTTGCTGGCATAGAGTTGCTCATAATATGTTCTTATAATTGTTTTTATTTCTTTGGTGTTGGTTGTGATTTCTCCTCTTTCATTCATGATTTTGTTGATTTGGGTCAGTTCTCTTTTCTTTTTGATAAGTCTGGCCAGGGGTTTATCAATCTTGTTAATTCTTTCAAAGAACCAGCTCCTAGTTTCGTTGATCTGTTCTACTGTTCTTTTAGTTTCTATTTCATTGATTTCTGCTCTGATCTTTATTATTTCTCTTCTCCTGCTGGGTTTAAGCTTTATTTGCTGTTCTTTCTCGAGCTCCTTTAGGTGTAGGGTTAGGTTGTGTACTTGAGACCTTTCTTGTTTCTTGAGAAAGGCTTATACTGCTATATACTTTCCTTTTGGGACTGCCATTGCTGCATCCCAAAGATTTTGAACAGTTGTGTTTTCATTTTCATTGGTTTCCATGAATTTTTTTAATTCTTCTTTAATTTCCTGGTTGACCCATTCATTCTTTAGTAGGATGCTCTTTAGCCTCCATGTATTTGAGTTCTTTCTGACTTTTCTCTTGTGATTGAGTTCTAGTTTCAAAGCATTGTGGTCTGAAAATAGGCAGGGAATGATCCCAATCTTTTGGTACCTGTTGAGACCTGATTTATGACCTAGGATGTAATTGATTCTGGAGAATGTTCCATGGGCACTAGAGAAGAATGTGTATTCCATTGCTTTGGGATGGAATGTTCTGAATATGTCTGTGAAGTCCATTTGGTCCAGTGTGTCATTTAAAGTCTTTATTTCCTTGTTGATCTTTTGCTTAGATGATCTGTCCATTTCAGTGAGGGGGGTGTTAAAGTCCCCCACTATTACTGTATTGTTGTCAATGTGTTTCTTTGATTTTGTTATTACTATCCTTATATAATTGGCTGCTCCCAATTTAGGGGCATAGATATTTACAATTGTTAGATCTTCTTGTTGGATAGACCCTTTAAGTAGGATATAGTGTCCTTCCTCATCTCTTATTACAGTCTTTGGCTTAAAATCTAATTTGTCTGATATAAGGATTGCCACGCCAGCTTTCTTTTGGTGTCCATTAACATGGTAAGTGGTTTTCCACCCCCTCACTTTCAATCTGGGGGTGTCTTTGGGTCTAAAATGAATCTCTTGCAGACAGCATATCGATGGGTCTTGTTTTTTAATCCAATCTGATACCCTGTGTCTTTTAATTAGGGCATTTAGCCCATTTACATTCAGGGTAACTATTGAAAGATATGAATTTAGTGCCATTTTATTGCCTGTAAGGTGATTGTTACTGTACATTGTCTGTGTTCCTTTCTGGTCTATGTTGCTTTTAGGCTCTCTCTTTGCTTAGAGGATCCCTTTCAATATTTCTTGTAGGGCTGGTTTCATGTTTGCAAATTCCTTTAGTTTTTGTTTGTCCTGGAAGCTTTTTATATCTCCTTCTATGTTCAATGACAGCCTAGCTGGATATAGTATTCTTGGCTGCATATTTTTCTCATTTAGTGCTCTGAATATATCATGCCAGTCCTTTCTGGCCTGCCAGGTCTCTGTGGATAGGTCTGTTGCCAATCTAATGTTTCTACCATTGTAGGTTATATATCTCTTCTCCTGAGCTGCTTTCAGGATTTTCTCTTTTTCTCTGAGACTCATAACTTTTACTATTAGATGTCGGGTGTTGACCTATTTTTATTGATTTTGAGAGGGGTTCTCTGTGCTTCCTGGGTTTTGATGCCTGTTTCCTTCCCCAAATTAGGGAAGTTCTCTGCTGTAATTTGCTCCAATATACTTTCTGCCCCTCTCTCTCTTTCTTCTTTTTCTGGGATCCCAATTATTCTAATGTTGTTTCGTCTTATGGTATCACTTATCTCTCGAATTCTGCCCTCATGATCCAGTAGTTGTTTATCTCTCTTTTTCTCAGCTTCTTTATTTTCCATCATTTGGTCTTCTATATCACTGATTCTCTCTTCTGCATCATTTATCCTAGCAGTTAGTGCCCCCATTTTTGTTTTCACCTCATTAATAGCCTTTTTTATTTCGACTTGATTAGATTTTAGCTCTTTTATTTCTCTGGAAAGGGTTTCTCTAATAACTTCCATGCTTTTTTCAAGCCCAGCTAGTATCTTTAAAGTGATGATTCTGAACTCTAGATCTGACATCGTACTAATGTCCGTATTGAGTAGGTCCCTGGCAGTCAGTACTACCTCTTGTTCTTTTTGTTGAGGTGATTTTTTCCATCTTGTCATTTTGTCCAGAGGAGAATAGATGAATGAGAGAACAAAATGCTAACAGGGTAACAACACCCCAGAAAATATACTCTAAACAAATCAGAAAAGACCTGAAGCCAGGGGAAAAGAAAGGGAAAGAAAGAAAAAAGAAAAAGAAAAAGATAAAAACAAACAAAAACAGAACAAAATAAAACAAAACAAAACAGAATATGATCAAATATGATCAGGCTGGTGCATAGATCAGTGCCACACACTAGATTTTGGGAGTATTTTGGTCTGTTAGAAGAAAGTGCCTCCCAAAATTTTAAAGAAAGAAAAACTTATATATGTATAAAAATAAGGGTTGATATGATGAAGGGATGGAATATGACTGTAAAGATGAAAATTATAAAAAATTTTATAAAAGGAATTAATAAGAAGTTGTTTGAAACAAGAAAGAAGAAGATTTAAAAAAAAAGAAAAAAAAAAGGAGAGAATGTGATCAGGCAGGAGAGTAGAACAAAACCATACACTAGGGATTTAGGGTATATTTTGATCTGTTAGAAGAAACTACCTCAAAATTTTAAAGAGAGAACAACTTATATATATATATGCCAAAAATAAGGGTAACTACTATGAAGGGATAGAATAGGACTCTAAAAATGAAAAATAAAAATGTTTTTGAAAAAGGGATTGATAGGATGTTGGTTGTAAAAGGGAAAAAGAAAAATTGAAAAAAAAAAAAAGAGTTAAAAAAAATTAACTTTGAAAAACTAAAGAATCATGGTAAAAAAGCCATGGATTCTATGTGCAGTATTCCCCTAGTGCTGGAGTTCTGCCCTTCTCATTGATCGGTAAACCTGGTCTTGGCTGGCTGTTCTCGCTGATCTTCTGGGGGAGGGGCCTGTTGCCGTGTTTCCCAAATGTCTTTGCCGGAGGCGGAATTGCCCTGCCCTTGCCCGGTCCTGGCTAAGTAATCTGCTTGGGTTTGCTCTCAGGAGCTTTTGTTCCCTGCAAGCTTTCAATACAGCTTTGGAGGACGAGAGTGAAAATGGCGGCCTCCCAGTCTCTGCCCCTGAGGGCCCAAGAACTCGGGGCCCCCCTCCTCAGTGAGCCCCCAGAGAAAAGCAGTCAATCGCTCCTGTCTCCTCCATCTCTGGCCACACTCCGTGCTCACCTGGCCTGTGACCAAGCATTTCTATCTCTGGCACCTGACCCCGTGTGGAGTCTCCAAACCCAGCAGATCCCTGTGGTGCACCCCTGCGCCGCTCCTCCTGGGGGAGGAAGGGGAGTCTCCCCGGATCTGCCTCTTGTTGGGTCCCTACTGGAGGAGCAGTGGCCCGACTGTGCCGTGGATCACGGTTTATGGCAACCCCGAGCTGAGAGCCCGTGCCTTGGCTCCGTCTCTGCAGCCGGCTTCCCTGCTCCGATACCCGGGAATTCTGCCGCACTCAGGCACCCCCGGTCTTTCTGTGACCCTGAGGGTCCTGAGACCACACTGTCCCACGAGGGTTCCACCCCCGCTTAGCCACTGGAGCGACGTCCCTCAGTGGAGCAGACTTCTAAAAGTTGCGATTTTGTGCTCCGGGGCTCTATCACTTGCCAGAAGCGGTCGATGGAGGCCCCTCCCCTGCTGTTTATCCTCCCGAATATCGCCTCGGATTCACTTCTCCGCACGTCCTACCTTCCAGAAAGTGGTCGCTTTTCTGTTCAGAGAGTTGTTGCTATTCTTTTCTTCGATCTTCTGTTGAGTTCGTAGGTGTTCAGAATGGTTTGATCCCTATCCAGCTGAATTCCTGAGACCAGACGAAATCCAGGTCGCCTACTCCTCCGCCATCTTGCTCCGCCCCCAATTTGTTATGTGTTTTAACACAAAAAGAAAAAAAAATTAATACTATAGTTCTTTTCTGTTTATTTTTCTAGTTGACTTGTACAAGCAAAATAAAAGCAACAAAATCCTACTCACAGAGATATAAAAGGAGATACCTGAAATAAAACAAATGATCTTTCCCTCATCACATACTTTTCCCAAAACTGGATGTAATTTATAAATGACTAAATATTTTTATTTTTTTAATGCCTATGTAAGTCTACTTCAGATTCAATGGCACATTACTAGCCAATTATATGTTAATTGTACATTAGAAAATATTTACAGCTTTCTTTCAACTCCACTGGACTTCCCACAAGTAGAGTTCCAGTTTCATCTAGAACCAATTTCACGTTCCTGAGTGAGATCTGTAACACTGAGGAGACTGGTTGAATGCAAAGTCTCAACTTTTGGTGTGAATCCATGCCTGATTTATGACTATATTTGACAAGGAAAAGAAAACCTTTATATATTGTTTATTTCTATCCCTTAAAGCCTTGAAAGTAACTAAAACTTTAAGTAGTTACTCTAGTCAATACTTTCTTGGGTCTCCTCTGGGGAAATGTTCAATTCGTAAAGATACACTTTTCACTTTCCCAAATCTTATCTTTCACTATGTCTTTCAGTGTGATTTTTCACTACCACCTCTTCCCAATCTGTCCTCTACAAATTAGTCATTTCTCCTGTAGTCTGTAGTTGCCTATATTTATTGAACAATTTACCAAGATGAATTTTATTCATTTGAGGGACTCTAAATTTTTTTTTTTTTTTTGCATTTTAACATTTATTGAAAACCTACTACAGTAAGCAGTTTACTTCAAAAACAAACACACATTTACTGCAAAAACAAACACTCATACTAAGGTATGTGATTTAATCTGTATAATGACATCTAAGGTATCTACAAGTCTTGTCATTTTATAGATGAAAAAGCTGTTTAAGAGATTAAGTGCTGGGGTGTCTGGGTGGCTCAGGTGGTTGAGTGTCTGCCTTTGGCTCAGGTCATGATCCCAGGGTCCTAGGATTGAGCCCTGTGTCGGGCTCCCTGCTCAGTGGGGAACCTGCATCTCCCTCTCCCTCTGCTGCTCCCACTGCTTGTGCTCTCTCTCTCTGTGAAATAAATAAATAAAATCTTTAAAAAAGAGAGAGAGAGATTAAGTGCCTTGATATAAGGAAGCGGGGACAATATGGAATTCCAACTTTGGTCCATCTGACCCAAAGCCTATTGTCCTTTCACTCCACCACATTGCCTGGATTATACTTTTTTTTTTTTTTTTTGAGAGAAAGAGAGAGTGTGTTCATGCAGGGTTGGGGGGCAGAGGGAGAGGGAGAGAGAGAATCTTAAGCAGACTCCCCGCTGAGCATGGAGACCCACGTGGGGCTTGATCTCAGGACCCTGAGATCATGACCTGAGCCAAAATCAAGAGTCTGAGACTTAACCACTTAACTGCTACCTGACTGAGCCACCGGGGTGGCCCTGGGTTAGATAAATCACAGATTTACCTTGACTAGATAAATTACAGAACAATATTTGTGGTATTGTAGCCTCCTAATGATGTCTATCTTCTTGAGTGTGAGTTGGACTTTATGGATACTTTTCTAAAAATGGAGTATGGAATAAGTGATGGACTGTAATTTCTAAAATTAGGTTATGAAAAAGACTGTGGCTTTTGTCTTAGATGTTTGTTCTCACTTTCTTTTGAATTACACGCTTTTGGAAGAAAACAGCTGCATGTCACGAGACAGCCCAATGGAGATGCCTTCATGAGTCAATTTAGAAGAAGGATATTTGAGACCTGCCAATAAACAAGTGAGTGAGGCTAGAAGCAGAACTTCTCCTACTTAAGCCTTGAAATGACTGCAGTACCAGCCAATATCTTCACTGAGGCCTCTAGGGAGATCCTGAGTCAGAACCATCCAAGTAAATGAACTTAGAAATTTCAGCTTCTAAGTTCAAGATAATTTGTATGTAGCAATAAGTAATACAATACTTGACTCAAAAATACATATTGAATGGATGAATGAATGAATGAATGAATGATTATCAGGGCTTTATTTGAGTGCTGTATCTAATCTAATTCTGACACTATTATAGGAGAAAAAAGAAATAATTCATCAGAGGATCATAAGTAACTACAAAATAGTATTATCTAATCTTTATGATTTGGTTGTCTACAAATATAATAAAAGTAATTGCACAGAGACTGGGATTAGGTTTAAAAACAAGAAAAGATTTTATTTATTTATTTATTTATTTTTTAAAGATTTTATTTATTTATTTGACAGAGAGAGAGACAGCGAGAGAGGGAACACAAGCAGGGGGAGTGGGAGAGGGAGAAGGAGGCTTCCCGCGGAGCGGAGAGCCTGATGCGGGGCTCGATCTCAGACCCCGGGGATCATGACCTGAGCCAAAGGCAGACGCTTAATGACTGAGCCACCCAGGCGCCCCTAAAAACAAGAAAAGATTTTAAACAGAAATGATTATAAATAGGTTTCTCAAGGAAGCGTTTCAAATTTAGACAGCCTCTCATCTACCCAGGATGGCTTAAACCTGATGCCTGAGGGCTAGATTAGATGAGGTGCCTCTCACCCTTTGATATTATGATAATTAGCACTTATTGAGTCCCCATGGGGTATATGTCCCATCCTAGGTGCTACTTGAAAGCTAGTTTAGACATGATCCTTTGATTTGATACAGAGAATCTTCCATACATACTAATTTTTAAAAATCTTTCCAACTCATTCAATTTGTGACCTCTTGCTTTTCTGAGCAAATTGTCTGCACAACTCATGTGGCAACACTTGTGTACTGGCTTCTGACATTTCTTGAATTTTTGTTTTAGTGATATTTAATTCTTCATGTAAGGAAATGTTCCTGACTCATTATTTCTTAATGTGCATCTCTGCATTTTTAACCACACCAAGCCACGAGGTCAAAGTTACAGGCAGTGAATCTTAACTATCTTTGATATAATAACCTTAGAAATACCCATCTTGCTATCATACTTTAGCTTGAGTGTACATCTGTCAAAATGCTTTTGAAGACCAGTCTCCCATTTGTACTTGCCCCTAATCCTTCTGTTGCCCTCACCTACAGACTCCTAGGTCACTCTTCACTCCCAGAAGATTTTGGATTATGGTTCATTGCCATGACTCTCCATGGCCTAAATATTCCTGCTGTTGGGAAAACATAATTTAAAAACAATATCTTCTCCCAACCCAGAAAACTTCTTTACAAAGGTAGTAGAATAAAACAGTTTTATTACTGAATAAGTGTTCAACCAGAATGTGATGTACATCACCAGCAATCTGTGAAAAGATTGCAAGAACAAAAAGAAAGCTCTCCCTTTTATATAACCCAATACAGAACATGTTTTCAAGATAAACACTAACTAGTCCTCCAGTAAGAAGACTTGATAGCACTATTTGTCACACATAGCTTATTCTAAATTCACCAGGTAATTGGAGTGACCATCTGTGTTAGCTAATTGACTTTATCCAGGGGAAAAACAAACTTCTCATATCTTTATGACAGGAGATACTTTTACAACTTGGAGCAAGAAAGATATCCATTGAAGTTAGGTTCTTAACCTCCCACAGATGTTTATATTTCAAAGAGATGAGTCCTGTGTCCTTGGGAAAGACATTCCTGGGTCATAAAACTGGCAAGAGGCTTGTATAGTTTCTAAAAAGGTTTATACACATGCCAGAGACACAGAAAAAAATTACAATTACCAGTTTTCTAGAGTAAATGCTCTAAGAAAAGGGAGAGGGAAGTCTCTTCCCTTATTTTCTTTTTTTTTTTTTTTTAAAGATTTTGTTTATTTATTTGACAGAGAGACACAGTGAGAGAGGGAACACAAGCGGGGGGAGTGGGAGAGGGAGAAGCAGGCTTCCCGTGGATCAGGGAGCCCGATGTGGGGCTCGATCCCAGGACCCTGGGATCATGACCTGAGCCAAAGGCAGACGCTTAACGACTGAGCCACCCAGGCGTCACCTTCCCTTATTTTCAATAGGAAGAATTAAGCATCTTATTTTTAATTTTTATTTGTACTAGCAGTACAGATAATCTTTCCAGTACCTATGATTCTCTCAGTATGCCCAACTACCTCAGCTCTCCATTCCTGGACTGCTAGCTTAAATGTTTTATTTACCTAACTGCAAACCCCACATGATCTCAACATCAAGCATTCCTTTCTTAGCAATCACCTTCAATTTTCAAACTCCCTCCCTCAGAGTACTCCAGCTGCAAACATCTCTAGCTTCCCCAAGACCTAGCTCCATCCCCATTAGACTCTCCCCTTCCTGATTATCAAGCTTCAATTCCATGGCTTTTCATTAAAACTATTTCAATGCATATATTCTTAACTCCTTGGCTTTTCATTAAAACTATTCCAATGCATATATTTTTAACTCCTTTATCCTCCCTTTTCTCTAGAGACAGACATCAGCACTGCAGAAACCAGACCTTCTGTTCTCTTCCTCATCTATAATCATGGCAGTTGAATATGGCAGGAGGGAAACACACAACCATCCTGACTGGTCTCACTTTAAATTCATGAGCACCTCTAAAGGAGACGTGGTATTGCCTAGTGATTCTACTACATGTGTCTAATCCATTCCATCTCCTTCATTCCAAGGCAAGCATTTCATACTTTTTCTCTCCTTCAACCACTTTCCCATCTTCAATTTTTTCCTGTTTCACTCAGGAAATGGAAATGATCATCAGAAAACTGCCACATGTTCCCACATTTACTAACCAATCTGCATCTGAATATCCTCTGGTTCCTATAAAAGAGACTTCAATGTTCCTTTCTAAAGCCATCGTCACAATTTGTCCCATAAATCCATCTCCGCTTGCCTACTCAACACCAACCCGGTGATTTCCCACTCTCTTTTCTATATTTATGTCAGCATTTAAACTTGCTATAATAAATGCTACCTTTAAAATTAGAGCAATTTACAAAAAAAAAAAAAACAAAAAACAAAAAACCCTCTCTTTAAGCCACCCTCTCTTTAAGCTCTCTTGAGCTACTTACTTATTTTTTGATCTTCAGTAAGTTAAACTCTTTGAGTTATCTTCTCTTGTTGTTTCCTGTTCCTCTTGTCTTTTTCTTACCCAAATATAAAGAAATAAGGTGTTTTATTTTTCCCCTCACCATTCTAAATAGTACTTGTCAAGGTTAGTAATGATTTCACTTTGCAAAATCTCCCCGTTAGCAAGTCTCCAGAATGATCTTCCTGTGGTCATGCCTTTGATTAAAATCCACCAATATCCTGCCATCTCATTCAGAATGAAAGCAAAATACTTCACAATGACTTACAAGGCTCTAAATAATATACTTTGCCCCAGACTTCTCACACACATACATAGCAGCCAGTATGCTGCCACTTTTCTCTCTGCCTTCATCCTCTACTTCTCTCTCACTCATTCTAATCCAGCCACAATGATTTTCTTGATTTTTTTCCCCCACATACATTGAGCAAGCTCCTCTATCAGGGCTTCTGCATTTTGTATCCTTTCTATTTAGAATATAGTTCTTCTACATATCTATAGAATTCATTACAATACTTCCTTAAGGCCTCTGCTTAAATTTGATCTTAACATCTTCCTAAGTATTCTAAACAAAAACAGCAACAGCAATCTTCTCTTTCCCCTCCCTGGTACACCTGGTCCTCTTCATTCTGATATCAAGTGTATCACGATATACTTGTTGCGTGTCTCCTGCTGTGTGCTACCCCCCCACATTGGAATGGAAGTACTGTTGGGCAGAGACCTTGCTTCCCTACCTCCCTCCCCCTGCCCTGTTCTGTCTTCCTAGAACATTCCTTGGCAGAGTGTTCATATACAATGATTGTGTGATAAATTAATTCATATTAAAACATTTATAATAAGACCTTGCACTCTATGTGTTAGTTATTTTCTTCCCCTAACACTCAAATAGTACAAAACTATTATTTCTAGGACTCTCTAGGCTTTTTCACGTTAGTAGAGGTACTTATTTGTTTATCAACCATTCACTTAGAGTATATAAGGCACAGTCATTATTATTATTGAAGGCACAGTCATTACATGGTATTTTTCATTATGTCTCATATTATCTGTCACAAGGTTTTTACTCAAGGTGCTCAATAGGATGTGGTAATTTTGATTTTAATTGTTTAATTAGTTTCTTTTATTAATTTAGTGAGAACCTACCTAGAAAATTAGCAGATCATTCCTTAAAACATCATTTGCTATATTTCCCACAAGTCAAGTACTGTAATGGCTCTATTAAGATATTTTTGTCCCGATTACTATCTTCCCCAGTAGGTCTTACTCTTTTATCTTCAAAGCTATCTCTCGTTGTTTTTCAATGTTCTTCTTGCAATCTAGGCAAACTACCTTCCTTTGTGTCCTCCATATACCAAGCCTGCCAACTCCATCGCCCCATCTATTCTCATAGCTCCAGGACTAACACTTCCCTTATACGGGCCCATGTCCTCTGCATCCTTCAAAGTACAGGCTCATGTTTCTGTGACTTCACCAGTCTACACCCATCCATCTTTCTTCAAATACTAATTACTCTTACAGTTAGTATGTCTACAGCAGTGATACTTGTCTTTGTTTTTTCTGTAATTGTAGTATTATATATATAAATATTGGTTCTCCCTCTGGAGAGTCACCTGTTGTACTTTTCCACTGAACCTAATACCAAGCTAAAACATTGTAAAAGCTTAATCGTTTGACTAAATTATCACGAAAATATTGCAGCTAAATTATAGTAATTAGCTGAATGATAATTTAAAGTGAATCTTATTCTACCAATGTATAAAATAATTTTGATTGAGGTTTTTCATGTTGATTCTAATTTTCAGCTAGAGCAACAAATGAGAAAAATGGGAATAGAATTTCTTCTTCCAAATTAAGTCAGAGACTCTCCCAACTCCCCTAGAATTGGCAAACTTGTCATGTGACATTTACTTGATAATCCAACCCAGTAAGCAAATGGTTATGTAAAAAAAAAATAAGTAAGGATTACTGAACTTTTGGTCTTATAAAGAATGCTGTAGAATTTCTGTACCTTTCCTCATGAAAGAAGAAAGGATTGATCCTTTTGAAGTCTAGTTGTTGAGAAACTAAAGGAATATATAAAATGGGGAGACAAGTATTTCAACCAAATCTCACAGGTCTGGTGTGGTCATGAGAGTAAAGCATTTATAAGAGTGTTTATAAGAGCTTAATATTTGAATTCTGGAACTTGTGGATATATATAAACATAACAAGTAGTGTGTTTTTCTTGCCTGAAGGATTCTGAAATTGGGAGACAGTACAGAGCCCCTACTGATGGGTGGTTGGGAAAAAAGGGAATGGGGGAAAGTCTATACTCCTAGTTTTTAGCATGGCAAGGAGAGATGAGGTCCCCATGGCGAGATGGACACAACACACATTAGGTAGGGTTGGGCGCTATAGAAGTGATAGGAGTCAGGTTCAAGGAAACTTGTAGGTAGTTAGATAAAGAGCACCGAACTCACATCAGGGACTTTTGCAGTGTGTAAGTCCTCATGAGGACTTTTGAAGACTGCTACCTAAGCCTCATGAGAAAAAAAAAAAAAAAAACATTTAAATGAATACTACAAAAGAGCATTGGAAGCCAGCCATTGATATCCAAGCGGTAGCTTCATAAGAGGAGGAACTAAGAAAACATTATTTGAGTAAGTAGTTTTCATTTACTGAAACTTTAAAAAATAATTTTAATATATCTACAAGTCTACTTGGTACAAAGTAATTTTTAACACAGCATGAAAGCAGTTAGAGTCAACATTTTTTTCATTTTAGAAAAGATTGATGCTAAGACTAATATGCTTAAGATGCTAAGAGAATATTCTATAAGTATTTGAAAGAATAATGACTGCTTATTTGACTTTTATATATTTGTATTTTTATTTCTAAGAGGTAAAGATATGTACTAAATTCTTATTAAAGGAATAGCAACAACAAAAATGCAAAAGGATGATTCTCTTAGTAATATTTATAACTTTATAGTAAATATAGAAATCCTAAAATAATAATATACAGTGATTTTATAATAAAATATAATAAAACATGATGACATCTAAACTGATGTTTAATCTAACAGTTGGCTTGCTACTCTCTCAAATATAAATTGTCTATGTGGGTTTGGTTAAAGTTTGGTTAATTTAAGAGAGATATCCTTGACATCAACCTAAATTGGATAGATTCTAGCTAAGATTTTACCAGGGATGGGGGAAAGTAATTTCAAAGAAGAAAATGAATAGACGCAATCCATTGCGCCTATCATCATATACTGACTCATAAGAAAACCAATCCTCTGGAAGTTACTCTTTCACTTTGACAATAAGCAATGAAGCCCACTAGTTATATTATTACCTATTCTTAAATGTTTTCACCTTGATAATTTCACTTCATTTGCTAAAATCAAACTTTGCAGAAAAGTATAACATTTTCTGTGGCTGCCATTCTTTCAAGACTGATTAAATCTATAGTTGACTGCTTCAGGATGAGTTTCATTATTACTTTTAAGCAATTCATTGATTTCTTGATGCCTACTCTTCTTTCACAATACAAAGAAGATTTCACTTTTTGTCACATCCTCCCACTGAAGGGGTGATACACGTCTCAGAGATGTTTTGTGTGCAGGAAGATGCATTGTCGCCTGGCTATTTTCCCAGTCTTGTACCATACATAAGGATGACGATCACACTATTGCTTCTGAAATACTTAGATCTAAAGTGGTCCTGGCTGTCTTTTATGCTAGAAAGTCAGCCAAATACTGTGCTGATAGTCCTATCATGGTCTGTCATAGCCTTGTTCAATATTAGATCAAAGCCTGCTGAAGTACCTAAATTAGATTAGCTATTTTGTCTTTGTCATCACCAAAACCATTTGGCTTCAAGCAGTTTTGTGGAATATAGTAATTTATCTCTCTCTCTTTCTATCTCTCTGTCTCTTCTCTTTCATTACAGCTTAGGACTACAAAGATTCTATATATTACATAGGCCATATGTGTCTTCCTATGTGGTCTCCATCAGGGCTCAAACATAGTTTTCAGGAGAAAAGCTTATTGTCTTATCTTACATTTTCATAAGGGATGTGGGCAGTTTGACAGCCGTCATGGCCAACACCATGTTTTTTGTTGTTTTTTATCAAGAACAAAGCAACATGCACAGTTCAAGATGAAAGGAGACTGCTGGCTGACTATTTGAAAGAATTTAAAATGTCCAAATGTTTTTGTTTTTTGTTTGGGTTTTTTTTTTTTTTTTTTTTTGAGAAGCTTATCTTTGCTGGGTTAAAAAAAAATAATAATATGACAGCACACAAGGATGGTTGCACAAGACTGAATGGGGCCAGAACAGAGTGGTCATATTGAATTGGAAAATGATTCTGACAAGTTTCCATCACTATTGACACAATCATGTGGTCCCTGGAGGTCTCTGGGCAAGCACAGCACTGTCAAAAGTGCTTAGCTGTTTCAGAAAGCATGGGAGGGGCTCTTTATGATGGTTTCTCCCTATCAGTGCTTAGTGTTCAATTCCCCTAGTGGAAACTTACTTATATATCCACAGACTTAGACTTCTTTTCTCTCAAATGTACCAGGAAGCAAAAGTTTATGATTTGGAAAAAAGGACGAGGAAGTTAAAATCTGTGATTTAATTTTGGATGCAGCCTCTTAGAGTGATTAGTGGGTGGGTGGGAAGACCTGCAACAGGCCGTGGGGAAAAAGAACACTTTTAGAACCACTATTCCCAAGTACACTAGCTCCATATGGGGAACCTGGAAGCTGGATTAAATTAGAAATTGTTCGAGAAGATGGACAATACAGCACTTCTACCTTTCAGATCTGATGTTTATAACAGGCTAAGGCCTCCCGGCCCCAGTAGTAAACAAAGAGCAGAATAGCTGAGCGCTTTTGACCTTTCTGAATTAGTGCACTGGTGCTGCCCCAATTTTTACTGTTCACCCTCACCTGTCTTCTGCTCCTAGATTCTAGAAAAGATGCAATCTTGCAAGTACTTAAGAGTGTGGTCTGAGGTACGAGATGCCAGGAACCACATCTTGTTCACTTCTGCATCCTAGTACCTAACACAAAGAAGATACTCAGAAAATGTCTCACAGAATAAAAAGAACTATTTCCCATCCAATTTTCAAGTCTGTTAACAATTTCAATAAGATTCAGCTTTCCTTTCATGTAGACTGAAAATATTAGTGGTCATATTTTGTGGAGTCATTTCAAGAGCTAAATGGGAAAATGCATATCAGCATATTTTAATTCTTAGGCTTGAAAGATACATAAAGGGCTATTATATTTGAAAGATGTATTCAGGTGCTGAATATTTTGAAAATTAATATTGATTTTTCTTGAAGTATCCCGTATGCCAAATGATTTCTTAAAATTGATTGAAGTTTAATATTTGCTTGGTTGTTTTCTTTTCAACAAACTAACCAGAAGAGAGAGATATTTGCAAGAACTTCTAATTGAAAATCAAGGACTCTCATTTTATAACTGAAAGTTTAATGATCCTGTCATATCTGGATATTTATTAATTATTAAATTTCTACATCTTCATCATCATGCCTTTTTCCCCCCCAACCAAACATGGTCAAGTATTAGGATCATTGAACACTGACTCATTAACATGAGATACCCCCCAATGGTGAGTCAGGGCTATCAATCACTTATCATGTACCATTGAAGAAAAACTTTGAAATATGACAAATTAGGGTTAGACTTAAGGAATTAAGTTAGGTCAATCAATCTTGGGGGAGATAGATTATCTAGTGAAATAGCTCTTAATAGTAGCAGTTCTTCTTACTAGACATGTTTATGCAGGCAAGGGAAACAAAAGCAAAAATGAACTATTGGGATTTCATTAAAATAACAAGCTTCTGCACAATGAAGGAAACGATCAACAAAACTAAAAGACAACCTACTTAATAGGAGAAGATATTTGCAAATGCGTATCTGATAGAGGATTAGTACCCAAAATCTATAAAGAACTCATCAAACTCAACACCCCCAAAGCAAATAATCCAGTTAAGAAATGGGCAGAAGACATGAACAGACATCTTTCCAAAGAAGACATCCAATGGCCAACAGATACATGAAAAGATGCTCAACATCCCTCATCATCAGGGAAATACAAATCAAAACCTCAATGAGATACCACCACAAACCTGTCAGAATGGCTAAAATTAACAACTCAGAAAAAACAGATGCTGATAAGGATCGGAGAAAGGGGAACCCTCTTACACTGTTGGTGGGAATGCAAACTGATGCAGCCACTCTGGAAAACAGTATAAAGATTCCTCAAAAAGTTAAAAATGGAGCTACCCTATGACCCAGCAATTGCACTACTAGGTATTTACCCAAAGGATACAAAAATACTGATTTGAAAGGGCACATGCACCCAAT
Source organism: Phoca vitulina (assembly GCF_004348235.1). NCBI lineage: Eukaryota > Metazoa > Chordata > Mammalia > Carnivora > Phocidae > Phoca > Phoca vitulina. The sequence goes on from NW_022589705.1 coordinate 16,520,326, forward strand.
ATTTATAGCAGCATTATCAACAAGAGCCAAATTATGGAAAAAACCCAAATGTCCATGGACTGATGAATGGATAAAGAAGACATGATGTATATATACAATGGAATATTACTCGGTGATAAAAAAGAATGAAATGTGGATGGAGCTAGAGTATATTATGCTAAGCAAAGTAAGTCAGTCAGAGAAAGACAAATATCATATGATATCATTCATATGTGGAATTTAAGAAACAAAATAGATGAACATAGGGGAAAGGAAAAAGGAAACAGAGAGGGAGGCAAACCATAAGAGAATCTTAACTATAGAGAACAAATTGAGAGTTGCCTTAGGGGAGGTGGGTGAGGGGATGGGCTGGATGGATAATGGGTATTAAGGAGGGCACTTGTTGTGATGAGCATTGGGTGTTGTATGTAAGTGATGAATCACTAAATTCTACTCCTGAAACTAATATTACACTATATGTTAACTAACTGAAATTTAAATAAAAACTTGAAAAAAACATTAAAAAAAAGTAAGATCTAAAATTAGAATATAAAATTAGTGATCACAGTTATTTCCTCAAAATCCATGTTAAATTCCTCATCGTTGGATTTGGTTGCAGGTGAGGAACAAGAAGCAGGAACATTTTTCATTAGTGACATGCCAGCATTTAAGCTTGCATTGCTTGTTCTTTAGAAGCACCTCTCTCATGTCAAACGTGGAATTCTTCTCTTGCCTAAATTTAGGTGAGGGGAAACAGAAGAGGGCATAGTTTAAATTTGCTCTTCATTATCCTTTCAAATACATTGACTATGTCATGATACCTTTTTTCTTATTCAAGAACTTAGTCTTTCTCAAGTCAAAGCTTAATGGGGGAGGGGGCATTTGTCCCCCTCTGCTTTCTGCTAATAAATCCCCCTTTTAAAAGAAGAAATGTTAAATAGCTTCGTTTCCTCATGAATAAGAAGAAGGCCAATTTAAACAGGAAATACTGAAAAAATTAATATTTCTAAAATATTATCCAGCTATACCTGAAACTGAAATTGGGAAAAAAATCTGGCAAAGGTTTATCCTCAAGAAATGCTTACTGAATTGAATTAAAATATATATGATATATATTTTAGAATAAAATCTATTTAAAAGATCCTTGCTGGTTGATATCACATTGCACTGATGTGCTCTCTCTTCTAAACATATTAAATAAGAGTGGATTTTGCTCACTGAATAATGAAGTCAGTAAGGAATTCATAAATTGCTGAGTATAAATTACCACTGCTGAATGCTTCCATTGCCTAATATTTTTCCTTTAAGGAAGATTTAATTCTACTTACTGAACATAAGTATTTCATGCATAAGAACTTGGAAAGCACTTTCCTCAAATTTTTGTATATTTTCATTGTCATTTGCTTATAATTACTCCTTTCTGTGAAAAATGAGAATCACAAATATGCAGAGATTAAGGCATAAGGATTTTTTTGCATTCATTATATCACAAAAATGTAAGCTATATCGGAGCAAATATATATTTTTTCTGAGATTTTCATTCAGATTTCAAAGTTATTTTCCAAATTACCATTGTATCTGTATGGAAAATGCTGAATGTATATATTTGTGCATTGAAGTAAATTTACATTGCACCTTGAAACTATTCCCTCACTTAATGTATTGTGGTTTCCTAGGGCTGCTGTACCAAGTACCACAAACTGGGTGGCTTGAACAACAGAAATTTACTGTCACAGTTCTAGAGGCTTCAAAACTGAGTTGTTGGTAGGCTTGGGATTTGTTCCGTGCCTCTCTCCTTAGTTTGTCGGTAGCTTCTTCTCCTTATACCTCTTTACATGTGCATCCATCTCTCTGTTCAAATTTCTCCTTTTATGTGGACATCAGTCATATTGGATTATAGCTTATTCTAATGATCTCATATTAACTATTTATATCTGCAATGACCTTCTTTCCAAATAAGATCACATACTCAGCTACTGGGAGTTAAGATATCAACAATGAATTTTGGAGGGGAGTACAAAATTGAACTCAGAGTTCTCACGTAGCTTTTGGCAGGAGGCCCCAGATCCTCGCTGGTTGTTGGCAGAAAGCCTTAATTCCTTACAACATGGGCCTCTCCATAGAGCTAGCTGACAACTCATTATAATTTTACAATGTTTTAAAAATACAGCAAATTGCAAAATCTATATTCCAAAACATCATGTTATCCTGTGCACATCACTAAAAATCCCATACAATGTTTCTAGAATTTATAAACTGTTTTCATAGGATTGATTTAACTTCAGTGGTATCATTAGGCATTATTCTCTCTATTATAGCAGCAAAATTACTTAAAAAAAGAATTAAAATTATTTAAGCATGATGATTAATATTATCCAAATTCAGTTAAGTGCCTAAAACTAGAGAGGCTTTGGAAATAACAAATGTGAGGAGGAAAAAGAAAAAAAAAAAAAGATTAGAGTAAAATTCAAGAATATCTGATAATAGAGCAATGTCTCACAATTTAAAAAATGTTTTTACTAATCCTAATTTGTCCCAACAGAAAAATAATCATTTTAGAAGAGCAAAACCCAGATTCTGTGAGATTTTCTTGGATGGTAACTAATTATGTAATTTCAGTATTTTACTTCCCGTGAAAAATCCCTATAATTAGTTTTGAGGTAAGACAGAATCCCATTCAAGAAACTGCTATAGTTTTGATAAATTTAAGATTATTCTAGAATTTAATTGTCAAGTAGAAATGAATTATTTGTAAATCCTCTCACCAGGGAAAATTTCAACTTCTAGTGTCTCTAAAGGTAAGAGGGTTAAGTATAGATATCTCTTACAACAACACTTACAGCAGAGCCAAATGTCTTCTTTACCTCTAAGATTTAAACCTGGAAACATAGTACAGTTTTAAGGGCTCAGCAGAAAAATCCCATCGTGTATGTATTTATGCCTCTATTTCTTTATTATGAGTTTTGAAATGATAAACTTTAACTTGATATCCTCCCCTAAGAAACGGAGATATTTGCAACCAGAAAGAAGCCATTACTAATAACCATAAAGCACTGAAATTAAAACTTAAATTATGATTTAGAGTGCATAAAAGCAATTTTAAAATGTAAAGTATTAATATTGATTTATATATTCTCATTTGATATCAAACCAAATTAAACCAAAACAAATTCGGTGATTGACAAATTACTTTAAAAAACTATTTGACAATAAAATAGAACAGAATACTTACAAAGAATTTATAAGCATATATTTAAATTCTGGATTACAAAAAAGGAAAATGTATTTAAAAATTTAATGTTAGGGCACCTGGTTGGCCCAGTCAGTTGAACATCAGACTCTTGGTTTTGGCTCAGGTCATGATCTCAGGGTTGTAGCATCAAGCCCTGACTCGGGCTCCGTGCTCACTGGGGAGTCTGCTTGAGAATTCTCTCCCACTACTCCTCTCATGCTATTTCTCTCTCAAGTAAATAAAATAAATAAAATCTTTAAAAAACTTTAATGTTAAACTGAAAGTCAATCAACATTTTTGAGTTTACAATAGTGAAAAATGGCAAATATACAATATTAAACATACATAAAATATAATCTTCTAATGTTACCTAATAATTTTTCTATATTAATACAGTTGATATTATTTCCTTATCCTCTCAAAGAATTGAACTTTCTATGAGGATTAATGCAGCATGTGGAAGACATTATTACTTTGAGCTCTCGGAATTCCCAGTGGCAAAGGGTATTAAATCATAACACCCACACACTGTCTTTTCAGTTCTCCTGACATGTTAGCCTTTCAGCCTCCCTAAATTCAGCAGTGACATTATGATGTGACTTTGTGTCCAGAATTTGATTGGTATTATAGCGTATTTGTATTTCAGGAAACATATATCATAACTGCTATATGAAAATTATTGCAATTTTATTAACATTGCATGACAAGATTTCCATGGGAACATCTAAACATCATTTTAAAAGTCATGAAGAAATGCACTGAACTTTACATTTCCTATTTTTATGTATCCTTTATATTCTTCAATCTCCTTTATAATTTATATGCTAATCTGTTTACTAAAAAAAAATTAGTATTTATCAGTTAATACTACTTAGACTTAATTCTTTTTTTTTTTTAAAGATTTTATTTATTTCTTCTTCGAGAGAGAGAATGAGAGACAGAGAGCATGAGAGGGAGGAGGGTCAGAGGGAGAAGCAGACTCCCTGCCGAGCAGGGAGCCGGATGCGGGACTCGATCCCGGGACTCCAGGATCATGACCTGAGCCGAAGGCAGTCGCTTAACCAACTGAGCCACCCAGGCGCCCCTAGACTTAATTCTTAATAGTACATCCAATTTATTTATGAGTAAAAATGTATATAGTTCATAGAAGCTTTATATCTTCTAAGCAAAGTAATTCTCAAAGTGATATCTCATTGTAACTTTTGGCTCTGCTTTAACTGACAACACTACTCAAAAAAGCCAAGTAAATGTTTTCTCTCCAAAGATCCCAGATGTTTACTCTACTATGTGTGTGTTTGTGTTTTCTTTTTTCTCTTTTTCAGTTTCCTATAACATCTTGAGAGTGGGAACCAAAACGTAGGAGTGAAAAGCCAGAAAAGAATTTGAGATGTGTCATGTGATGGGGAAAGAGCCATATGTTCAGAGGTTGGAGAGAACTTTCAAACAGTAAAATTTAGGATATGACTTTAAGTTTCATAATTTTTATTCCACTTATTTATTTTTTAGCTTCTTGGTTTATAAGGGGAAACTTCATAATGACTCTTAACTACTTAAAAATAGGTACTCTTCTTTATGGTACCAGAGGGATAGGAAAAAAAAAAAAAGTGAAAAAATTTAAATGGACTTGAAAGATCATGGATGTCCTGTCTAGGTCAGCCTAACAGGATATCTCATCCTTTCATTGTTTTTGAGATATTTTACAAACTCTGTAAGTGTAGACACTGATAACAAGGCAAATGACTCTTCTCTGTAGAAATTAATTTTACCAGCAAAATTTATTTGATTGCTTCCCTAAAGACAAACCCATTTTGCATTTATTTATAAATTTACCTCATTTGCACACATGTGCAATTCTTTTAATTCCCCTTTGAACCAGCTGTAATGGCTTACTGGTTTCCTTATTCATAAGCTAAGTGAAATCTTTGATATGTATTTTTTTAAATTATTGCATATTATTTCTGGAAATTATCCACCAAGATGTCTGATGAATTCACTTGATATGAAGCAGCAAATGTGTTGTCAGAGAAATGTTTCTCAGAAGTTTGATCCCAGGCATATATTTTCTTGGTTTGCAGGAGTGAAATCTAAGTGATCAGTAAATTTTAACTTTGATATTTCTCTAAGTTTTGTTTATTTCTTTTCTTTCCTTACCTTTTCCCCTCTTTGCTAATATTGTGTTTTCCTTTAGAACATGGTTTGTTCACACCTGATGTTATACCCGATTGTGGCAACAATAATTGAGAATTTGGCTTTATGTTCTGACCATTTGATGATCAACAACTGATGCAATGGATTTAATGATTATAGATATTTATGAGCTATTGGTAGGGAGCCAAAAGAGAATCGTTTTTTAATCTTTTTGTTTGTTGTTTATATATTTGATAAATTTGAAGTCAAACCAATTAAGAATTTCATGCCTATCAGAAAGGAAAACAGCACTTTGATATCTGGACTGATGGCTTTTTGTGTTCTTGTGGTTTTATGGAATTGCAGAACTGAACCTACAAGCTCTCTTTGCATCTATAGGTCTATGTATCTAAAAATCACTAGGGCCTTTACCTTTTGAATGTGAGTATGAAATACTTTCCCATATCTACATAGTACTAATAATTTGGGTTAATAGAGTCTCTTAAAGGAAAGCGGTTTTGATTGGTTTACAAACATAAGTGCTTATGTAAATTGAATATTGCTAAAATTCCCAGAAAATAAGGAATATTAAATTTCTTATACTTTAAGTTTACCAGACTAAAAAAATTTATTATAGATGCTAACTCAGAAACATTTTAAGAATCCAAGTCCACATGGGGCACCTGGGTGGCTGAGTCGGTTAAGCGTCTGACTCTTGATTTGGGCTCAGGTCATGATCTCAGGGTTGTGAGATTGAGCCCCATGTTGGGCTCCACCTGGGTGTGGAATCTGCTTAAGATTCTCTCTTTCTCCTTCTATTAAAAAAAAAAAAAAAGAATCTAGGTCCACATAACTAATTGAATTATTGACAGATGAGAATATATTAAATAATTTAGGTTTAAAAGAAAACAGCTGTCTTTCTGTTGGTTACGTTTTAAATATAATAGTCATATATTACTTGATTGTGTTTTTCATAAACTTATATGAGTTTAATAACTAAAATAAGCTAATGCTACTCCATTATGTTTAATATTATGAAAATTATAAATTTCCTAATTTATAAACTGTCATTATTCTTAAAACTTTTTGTTTTAATAGTACTCATCTCAGCTAAAGATCCTTTTTTTAAAAGGTTTATTTATTTGTTTTAGAGAGAAAGAGAGCACACATGGAGGGAGGGACAGAGGGAGAGGGGGAGAGAGAGAGAGAGAATCTCAAGCAGACTCCATACTGAACGTGGAGCCCAATGTGGGGCTCGATCTCACAACCTCGAGATCCTGACCTGAGCTTAAACCAAGAGGCGGAGGCTTAACCAACTAAGCCACCACCCAGGTGCCTGTAAAGATAATTTTCTGATCTTTAAATAACTTAAAGTCATATCCTGAAATGTCATTTAATAGGAATGATAAGTTAAATTAATTAATTGATAATTATTGGATATGTAGAAGTATGATAGGATACCAAAACATTGATTAGAGAACATAATTTTAAGTTTATATAATTTTGCTTCTTTTTAAATATGCTATAGAGAGGCTATTGCTTTGGGTTGTGATAATGGATGTGTTCTATTTTTCATTTTGAGAGGTTGCGTAAGGGATATGTATGATTATGGAAAGTTGTATTTTGTATACTAGTAAGCTCCACTAGTGTGCTAAAATTCTCATGTGTGATAGTTCTTAATTATCTACCTCCCAGTCTTTTCTCTATGAAATAGAAGATATTACCTTGATGAAGGAGAATATTCTACGTGGGCAGGGGCAAATACTGGGAAGGTTCTTACTACCATGTGCTGAAGAAGGGACAGTAAAGGGAAAAGTGGTTATTTCAGGAGGATTGAGAAGCTACAGCAAAAGAGGATTAAAGAGTCAACCATGTAGCTGAATAAAGGGCAAATTCATAACGTCCAGGAGTGCAAGAATCCTAGAAGCAGTGCCAACATTCCACTAGCATGGGATCCTACCAAGTAAAGACAACTAATACATAATCAGAATTGGGAGACTGCAGTGGAACCAGAACAGGAACAGGAATCAGAATCCTGCGTTTGGTACTGGTTTTGCCCCTCTGTAGATGTGTTCTGACTCACAACCTTGAGCAGTGTTTGTCACTTGAAGTTAGATTTCGATGAAATGGTATTTCAAAAAAGACAGTTGTAATTTTTTTAAAAAATGTTTTAAAAATGTAAATATTTCACCTGTTCATTGCTCTCCCAATATTTGCATTTTGTAAGTGTAAAATATAGAGAATGGCTATGCTTTTCAATGTTAGCTTGTAAACTTTTTGTTTTCACTTTTTAATTTACATTAGGAATATAGGGCTGAGTTGACTTTATTTCTACTCAAGCAGCATTAAAATATGAATCACATTATCCTGCTTATACAAAGACACAATGTATCTTTACCTCCTCAGATTTTGCACCTCATTCTTGTATTAAAAAAAAAAACAAAACACTTATTGTATAGGACCAGTGCTATAGTTGATCTAATCTGTTAACTATTAATTCTTCCCTTTCATTTTCAAAATATGTGACATAATATCTGGAATAAATTTTGGAACAGAACAAATTATTTTTATATGCCATTCACAACAGAGAAAGACTTTAAGTTTTATAGCATATCAGATTTCTGGAATTTCTTTAGTTTTACTAGAAGATGTATATATTTTCTTCATCATGTATTATTTCTCAAATATGATTGTGCTGCTGAGGCAAAATATATATATAAATGCTCAGAATAATACATACCTAGTTTCTGCTAGAGTAAGTGAAATTATTCAGTGATAAAATACCACCAAATGCAAAGATAAATTTCTTTTTTGTATGTGTCACACATAAATGTTAAAGCAGTTACTCTTCTGAATTTAGCTATAAATATAAAAAGACTATGGGGATGGCCACTTAGAGTTTTTTAAAACATTTACACACTCTGTTATCTAATACAACCCTGAAGGATTTTTATTGATTCAGTACTTTGGCCTGATTCAGGAATAACATGCATTTTGGATTTTTCACAGGCCAATGAATACTAAGAATTCAACATTTAAGACACATTTAAAATGTGAAAGGCAATCTTCTTTCCTTGACAAATGTAATTAATTCTATCCTTCTCCAGGAGAGCCAGAAATCTGAAAGTCATCCTTCAAACCACTTTTTTTTTAAAAGACCGTTTCTAATCAAACAGGTCATGTGGCCATATAAATTTTCCTACATTAATATGTATCAGAACTGGCCTATTGTTTTAAAATTCCCACTGCCATTGCTAAATATAGTTCCTCATTATCTCTCTCTTTTTTTAAAATAAAGATTTTATTTATTTGACAGAGAGAGAGAGCGTGCACAAGCAGGGGGAGAGGCAGAGGGAGAGGGAGAAGCAGGCTCCCCGCTGAACAGGGAGCCCGACGTGGGGCTCGTTCCCAGTACCCTGGGATCAGGACCTGAGCCAGAGGCAGATGCTTAACCAACTGAGCCACCCAGGTGGCCCTCTCTTTTTTTTATTAACATATAATGTATTATTTGTTTCAGGGGTACAGGTCTGTGATTCATCAGTCTTACACAATTCACAGTGCTCACCATAGCACATACCCTCCCCATTGTCCCTCACCCAACCGCCCCATCCCTCTCACCATTGCTATAATCTCTCAAAACCTTCATTAAAGAATACTACTTCTACACTGCTACCAGAGAGGTTTTTTGTTTTGTTTTGTTTTGTTTTGTTTTGTTTTGTTTTGTTTCAATGGTCATCAGAGGCTTTTCTTTCCCTGAATAAAATCCTCCAATGGCTGTTTCTTAAAGAATAAAGCTCAACATATATACACAAGGTCCCGACTTGGCTGGACCTTGCTTCCCTCTTGCCTATATACTTTATTTATTTTTTTACATATAATGTGTTATTTGTTTCAGGGGTACAGGTCTGTGATTCATCAGTCTTACACAATTCACAGTGCTCACCATAGTTGCCTATATACTTTAGCAGGTAGAGTTGGCCAAACTGTCAAATACCACTGTACCCTGTCTATGCTTTTATGGTAGGGATACAAGATCCTATAGCACTTATTAATTCCATACTTGTGGCTTCCCTAGAATATACACTTTTCCAAGATAAATGATACTTATTTATTCAATTTTGAGTCTGATGATACTGGTATGGGATCTTCTAAAATACTGTCAATAAATGAATGATTTATTATTCACATAAATGGATGAAAGAATTCTCCGGGACATTTTTCATTCACTCGGGGAAGCTGTTCCAATTCTGTAGTTATTAAATTAGTGCAAAACACATGATCAAAACACATGGCAGACTGACCAAGGGCCATTCCCGTGACTTCAAGCTGCTAAATTAACATTCATTTAGAACATCACAGCTCCAGGATGCCATGGGACTATTTGATGGAACAGAAAGTAAGCACAAAAGAGAACTGACTTTCGGAAAACTTTAGAGAATACTCCTGAAGATATACCATGTTTATATGTATATTAGTGTCCTTATCTATAAAATAGAGAAATCTACCTTAACCCGTCTTACATAAGGAAACGTGTCAATTTTTAAAATTTGGAGTGAGACAGGGTAGGCCGTAAGAAGTCATGAAAGTACTTCAACATTGTACCCGATGCATGTGAAATTTCTTGATATAAGCTAGATCTGTGTGAATAATTTACATTTGTTCTGCTGGTTATTAGTCTTCTCCCCGCCCCCCCCCCCACCCACCAAGTATCTTGTGGGAAATAAGGTTTTTTAAAAAGTGTATATTAGGGGACACGTGGCTGGCTCAGCCAGAAGAGCATGTGACTCTTGATCTTAGAGTTTGAGCCCCACCTTGGGTGTAGAGATTACCAAAAAATAAAATCTTTAAAAAAAAAAGCATATATTAGTATCTGAAGTTATACATATATGCCTTCTCCCTAAGGCAAGCTGGATGAAACAGATGGGTAGATTGGAGATAAAAATGGAGATAGAGATATACAGATACTGTCTTATAAGACAGGAATATTTAGGGGAATGAGCACTTCCTTTAAGATAAAAATAGAATATCCTCCCTCCACACATAGCTACCACATATTGCTAGTTATAAATTAGTATTCTGAAAACCTATTTAAAGCCTCTAACAAATTTTAAAAAGTTAGACATAATATATCACCATCCCTTCATCTTCAACACAATTTTAATATAAGCTATTTGCTTAAAATAATTGTTTATATTTATGGGTTTCAAACTAAATATTAAGCTAAAAGCACTACCAAATTCATGGTTGTTTAAAATGCACCCGATGTTAATATTCTACATCCAGAATGAAGGCTACTGTATTTTTTTTTAAAGATCTATTCATAATGCCAGTGAAAAAGATGGTTATATGATGAACTTGTGGAATTATTATGATTTAGAATCAGCATTTTAGGAATGAAATAGAACTTCGATATCAACTAGTCTTATTTTCTTTATGTATGGAAGAGTAAGAACCACAGAAATTAAATATACTGTCCAAAAATCATACTGTTGATTTAAAAATATGGCAAAGAGTGGACCAATAGTCCTCTAACTTTCGTTACCCAGAACTGAAATTTATCTCCGATCTCTCATGCGTGCAGTATTTTTACTAGGTATATATTTCCGATAAGCGTGTTTAAGGTTAATAGTTTAGCAAGTTTTAAATATAATGGGATTGTCTTAGTCAGGTTCAATCAGGGGATAAACACTGGACAACAATTTGAACAGGGAAAGTTCAATATAAAGAATTAAAGGAATGGAATGACAGGGAATCGGCTAATGACAAAGAAAATCCTAAAGAATACAGGAATAGTTGAAATAAGGGGTAACCAGTTCTCTAAAGAGGACAGAGCCCAGGATTCAGAGCTCCCTGGAACTGGCACTGTCTTGGCTTACTCGGTAGGAAGTCTATTAAGTGCCTCACTTTAGCTATTTTTGCACAAATTTTGGTATTTTGATATATTCTCATTTTCATGTTTTGTGTTTTTATTTTCTAATTTCTATTGTGGTTACTTCTTTGGAGCATGGGTTATTTAGAAGTATGGTATTTAATTTCCAAATATTTAGGAATTTTCCAGATTTTTCAAGTAATTGAGTTATGGTTTCATAGCATTATAATTGTTTGTGTTGTTTTGACTAGTACCGATGTTATAGGTAATAAATGGTTATTATTTTTGTCTTAAACTTTCAATTATCTTTTAAAGCGGTTTCAAAATTAAGGAAAATGTCTGCTATACTTATCCATATAATCACCATTTCCATTGCTCTTTTCTTTTATATAAATTCAAATTTCTATCTTCTAGCATGTGCCTTATAACTTCTATAATATCCTGAAAAACTTATATAAGTCTGGGGCAGTTGGCAAAGAATCCCTTCAAATTTGGGGGAGTGTGCGGGTGTTCTTAAGCCTCCTTACTTATTTTCATTTTGAAATACAATATTTCTGGACATAGATTCTAAGCTGCTTTTTTGTTTGTTTGTTTTGGCACTTAGACATGCCCTATCTCTGCCCTGCAGAGCTATTGACAAGAAGTCTGCTCCCATTTTTATCTTTTTTTTTTTAAGGATTTTTATTTATTTATTTGACAGAGAGAGACACAGCGAGAGAGGGAACACAAGCAGGGGGAGTGGGAGAGGGAAAAGCAGGCTTCCCGCTGAGCAGGGAGCCCGATGCAGGGCTCGAACCCAGGACCCTGGGATCATGACCTGGGCTGAAGGTAGACACTTAACGACTGAACCACCCAGGCACCCCCCATTTTTATCTTTGTTCCTCTGGACAATGTGTACTTCTTCTCTGCTTACTTTTAGGACTTTCTCTTTATTACTACTCTTCAATTAGAATACTATGTGTCATGGTGGGTTTGTTTGTTTCTCTTGCTTCCCCTTCATTGAGCCTTTTGGATTTGTGGATTTGTGGATTTTTATAACCATTTCCGTTATTACTTCCCTATACACTTTTTTTTCCTTTTTTTTCTGCTCGTTCCTTCTCCTTTTCTGGAACTCCAATTATATGTACGTTGAACATTTGATATTTCTCATCCCTTTCTCTTAAGTCTTTTTTTTCTCTTTGCTTAATATTGGACAGTTTCCTTGCAATGGATTCGAGCTTATTAATCTTTACTATTTTTTAATTTTCTTTAACCCTATCCCATGTAATTTTTATTGTAAATTATGTATTATTCATCAATAGAAGTTTCACTTGGGTTTTTGAGAAATCTTTCTTATATTCCTTCCTTACTATGTTCATATTTTACATGCATGAACATGGTTATGTTTAATTGGTACTTAAGGTCCTTGTCCTAATTTCAGTATTTTTGTCATTTCTGTGTCAACAAAACCTGTTAATTGATTTTTTTCCCTCCTCAAAATGAGTCACATTTCCTTGTGTCTTCTTCTGGTTAGTCATTTTTGAGTAGATGAATGACTCCAAACTCTACATTTTTGAATGGTGCGTGCATTTGTATGACTTTTTGAAATGCTGAGTCTTTGTTTTGTCAATAGTTGCTTGTGGATCAGCTTCCTCTTTTAAAAAGTTGCTTTTAAATTTTACAGTGATAACTCCAGAGCAACTTCTACCTCTGGGACTAAGTATGACTATTGCTAAGGTATGACTGTTAAGAGGATTCTTCCTCATAAGCAATGTGACTAGGTGTTTCCATTTCTCACTGCTGGAAACACAGAGTACGAAGGAGTGCTCCTTATTGTTATAACCGAATGCTGTTAGTGGATCTTTGCCTAGTCGTGGGCGATTTCTTCTAATCTATGTACACATCAATATTTACACAAACGTCTTAAAGGGTTCCTTCTGCAGACTTCCAAACTATTCTCTCTGGTGCAGCTCCCTCCTTTCTGTTATTCTGTCCCACAAAATATAGTCATCTGTACCTTCTTTAAATCTGATCTTTCTCCTCCATCTGAGAGCACAAGGTTGTGTGTCTGATTCTGTTCTATCTGGTGATACCCGGTAACTACCTTTAGGCCACAAGCTGGGGAAACTGTAAGACTGACTTCATTTATTTCCCTTATTCTAGGGATCACTGTTCTATGCTACCTGTTATTTGTGGCCTAAAAATAATTGTTTCTCATACTCTTTCTAATTTTCTAATTATTTACAGAAGGAAGGCAATTCCTATAAGATGGAAGCAGAACTCTTCCATTTTTTTCCTTTTTGTTTTTAAATATAATGAGTCTATTCTTTCTCTTTTAATTTCAAAAACAGTATGAGAGTGGCTCTTGTCATACACATATGCACAAACACACAATTATATATATATTTATTTTGCTTGATTTTTTCCCTAAGTCCATGAAATATTTCCATTTTATTTTTGTTTCTCAAATCTAATTTAATCAATTACCTGATAAACTCATATATTCAGTTGTCAACTTACACAACCCATTGTGCATATTGGTGAGTAATTTGTGCTTCAAGATTTGCATTACGAGCCTAATTTCCATGGCCTGAACATCCAATAAGTAATTAGGAAATAAATAAACACAGATTAAATTTTAATTGATGTTTGGACACACATCAATTTGGACTGAGGGAGAAGTGGCAATGTAGTTGTAAGAACTTCTTAAAAGATAATCTGAGAAGGAAATTTTCATAATGCTGAAGACAAGGTGATGAAATAATCAGACTCGTCAAATTTAACTAAAATAACCTTTAAGTAACCTACTTTTTGTTAAACTATCCTCAATAAGGAGAATAAAGGAAAATATATGACATATGAAATATAAAAGATACGTAAAATATGCATAACTTCTCCCTTAAATCTTACATCCACCCATATATATGGACAATTGTTCAATTAAAGTAGGAGTTTAAGAATAATAGCAACAATAAAAATAACAACTGAGAGAAAGGAGAGAGATATTTCATTGGGAAACATGAAGAAAGAAAATTGCAGATTTGGTGACTGAGCATGAAAGGACAAATATAGATAGAAAAGTTTGGTGTGGGTGTATTAGAAGAAATAATTCAAAAAGTGATTTGGATTTTTACACCAATGTTCATAGCAGCTTTATTCACAATCGCCAAGAGGCCAAAATAATCCAAATGACTATCAACAGAGGAATGGACAAAAAATGTGGTGTTTACACACAATGGAATTTTATTCAGTTGTAAGAAAAGAATGAAATTCTAATAAATGCTACCACATGGATAAACCTTGAAAACTTTATGCTAAGTGAAATAAAGCAGATGAAAAAGAAAAAAACGTCATATAATCCCATTTATAGGAGTTACCTAGAATAGTCAAATTCATAGAGATGGAAGTAGTACAGTGGTTACCAGGGGGTGGAAGGAGGAAATAATGGTGAATACTGTTTAATGGGTACAGTTTCAGTTTTGGATGATGAAAAAGTTCCGAAGATAAATAGTGGGATGCTTGCATAACCATGTGAATGAATTTAATGTCAGTGAACTGTGTACTTAAAAATGCTTAAAATAGTACATTTTATGTTACGGTTATTTCGTGATAATAAGAAACACTTTAAAAAAGTAATTTGAGGGGCACCTGAGTGGCTCAGTCCTTTAAGCCTCTGCCTTCAGCTTAGGTCACGATCCCAGGGTCCTGGACAGTATAGGGCTTCCTGCTCAGCTGGGAGTCTGCTTCTTCCTCTCCTTCTACCCCTCCCCCCTGCTTGTGCATGCTCTCTCTCTCTCTCAAATAAATAAATAAAATATTAAATAAATAAATAATAAAAAAGTAATTTGAGACTGGGTTGTGGAAGTTATTGAATACACTTGTAAAGGAACTTAAGTTTTTCACATATATATATATCAGTGATATTCAAATTGAGATACAGCATCCCTGGGGTACATGAAAACTTCCCCAGAGGTATACAGAGACCTGTCATGTCCTTAGCTTCCCAGAGGGTCTCCAGTTTCACCTAGCTTCACAATTGCTTTTCTCTCTTTAGAATCTTACTTTGATATACTGCTCTTGAGTATAAAAATCTTCTGGGTATCAAACAAACAGATCATTCTAGGAAATTTACTTTAAAGAACCTTCTTCTTCCACCTCGATCAAAGAATACATCATTTGAAGGGAGAGCACCAGGAAAGCAAAGCAAAAGGATTCATAAGAAATAGTGAGTCTATTCAGCCTTACTGTGCCCAGACAACAAACTTGCAGCAAGGTTGCAGATCTTCTTGATCTATCTTTCTTAGAATTAAATTTCAGTTATGTTATGCTTCCTACAGAGTATGTGTTATTGTGTATTCATGAGCTGAAAAATTGTTAGATATTGTCTTAGTATTTTTTGACTAATTGGTATGGCACTATAGATTCTCTTGACCAAATAGTTTGTGTGCTGAATATTTTTCGTTAAATTGATGATATATATATATATATATATATAGTTCCATATTTTTGGCAAAAATAAATCAAATGGTAATTAAAACTATTGTAAAGTAAATGCTATATAAACAAAGGTATAATATAATAATGCATATCATTTCCACTTTTGTAGGTCTTTTTAAATTAAGTTTAAAATATATCTCTAAGAAAAAATTAAATATAGTTACTAATCATATTGGTAAACTTTTGGACATTTTTCCCAGGGCCAAATAATTTTATGAGGCAGATAGCTTCAAACTATCTTCTTTCTACTATTTATAAATAGAAATTAAGACTAGTTTTGTATTATATTCAGCATATAATCTAAAATATGTTTTAGAAATGTATACATTTTTATAAAAATTTCCTATAAATCCCATTCATTTATTTTTGTAAACAGTATTTTCTCAGGGTT
Organism: Phoca vitulina; assembly: GCF_004348235.1. Classification (NCBI taxonomy): domain Eukaryota; kingdom Metazoa; phylum Chordata; class Mammalia; order Carnivora; family Phocidae; genus Phoca; species Phoca vitulina. Next base: position 16,536,400 of record NW_022589705.1, read on the forward strand.
AACATCTTCAATAATTTGAAAAATTAGGATTTGAATCGATCCCAAACATTGTCTCATTTTAGCCATAATTTATTTATCCCCCAAATACATGCACTGATTTAAAAGCAAAGCAAACAAACAGACAAACAAAACAATTCCAGTCATCTCATTCAGAAAAGCACTTCAGATATAACTTTGCTTTTTAATGATCATCAAATTCAATAGCATATAGATTTTATTGAATTTTGCACTAATAATAATTGTAGTAACATTTGTATCCAGAAAAGAAATGATCAGCACCAAGCCTTGTAGTTACAGAAAATATTTTTTTAAAAAATTAAATTTATTTTCATGTTTTTGCCATAGAGAAACATGATTAAAATGATCAGTAATAAATTTCTAGAATTAAAATGTGGTATAATAAAACTTTGTTGGGCAAACAGAAAGTGAATATGAGCTCAAAGTATAAAAGGAACAATATAGAATTTCTTTTAATTCATTAGTTCATGTGTTTTATTTTAAATGAAGAATGGTGGGAATCAATTTCTTGTGATATTTATATTTTATTACATATCTTTCAAAGTTGATATAACAGTTTTAATTTCTTGTAATGCACAAAATGTGTGTATTACTTTGTTTTATTTTTTAAGTGTGATGAAAATAGCTGACAAATATGTGAGATGATATATAGATTTCAACTTCATTTCAAGGGGCACAAATAAAGATATTTGAACAGATGTTCATGCAAAAGATTAAGTTGAATTGATGATAGTAATTTATAAAGGATTAAATTAAACTGGTGATCTATTTAGGTTATCTAGCTGCTCAAAGTAAATTGCTGAAAATAATATTTCAAATATAAGTAATGTTCAAAATATAAAGTTAATATTTAACACTTGAAAAATATATTAAGTTATTAATTATAAGCAAAAATCTGTATGTTCATTGAAATATTAGTTTACATTTATCATCCTGATGCAAAGAAAAGGATTTCGATAGATTTGTATAAATTCCTATATTATATCTCTACCATTTGCATACACTTGAGCATAAATGTATCTTTTTATTAGTATTAAATTGTTAGGATAATTAGGGAAAATATATGTGAAGCACCTTACAGTATATTTGTAGATGATATATATTGTTTTTTATTTTTTGACTATTATTGAAACTAATGCTCCATGACAGTTATGATTATGTTAGGCAAGTTCAGCTACAAAATATTTCTCTTCTTAGAAGTATTTTAAAATATGGTTATATAATAATTTATCCTTTTTAACAGTTTGATAATTACTTTAAATAATTGTATTCACAGTATGCTTGGGTTGACCTTATTACTTTCATAGAATGTCAAGATTCTAAGAAGCATATTAAACTTTGTCTAACTCCATAGAATGAGGAAACCTCTCAAATTTTAGCTGGAGATTCACTGATTATTCACAATAAAAGAGAAAGAGAGAGAGAAAAAAAGCTTATTCCACGTTTACCTAATGCTTAGGCAAGTTTAAAAAAAAAAAATCTTGTACCTCATGAATTTTACTATTATAATTGATAGAAAACCTGCAATACAAATTATACTTCAATTCCAGGGGCAATTTTCTCACCATTGAGAAATTACTGGGCAGAAAAATCACATGAAATATTATGCCAGATAGAAATTCCTTCCAGGTAAGAGAATGAAGTATAAATGGCCTGTTCACTCAAATGCTTCCTATTTCTAAGCTATTCCCTGGTTATAAATTAGGCCCCTCTGAAAAATCTAAGAACTACTTTAGTATCTCACTAAATAGCACCCTCGAGTCCCCCCAAAACTAATTTTACTACTAGAGACGTTCCATTTGCACAAAATCAGAAACACTAGACACTCCTTTTTTATTTTTATGTTGGCTAACTTTGAGTCTTTCTGAGTTAATCCCCAAATAAATCATGTTGACCAATACAAAGCACATCAAAATGCAGAAGAAAGCAACAACAACAAAATACCAAAATTAAATTTAAAAAAATGTGTATACATTTAAGGGGAGAAACTCAAATGAATTCTGCTTCATATATTGTAGGCACGCACTGTTGATTATAGCAGCCACCTGTTAGAAAATATTTTGTATGCTTAAACAGTCCTGGATAAGGAAAAAAATAAACAAACCTGTATTTTCGCAATGCAAACATATTGAGCGACTGAAAAAATAAACTTGGTTGGATGGCATTAAAAAATAACCGAAGGGGAGACTTTTCACTAGTTTTCTAAACATTTTTGCAATCACATACAAACCCACTCTTCTAATGTGCTAAACCTGGTTGTTAACCAGTTATTGGAAAAAAAAGGAAACATTTAAAAGTATGGTTAAAATAAAATACCCAGTTCAAGAACAAAGTAATTTAGAATTTCATTAACATGAAATGAAATTAACACTCAGACTATTTTAAAAATTGATCATCTTAAATCTCTATAGATGACAGGTATTTTTGATCTAGACTGAAAATAATGTATTTAATGTAATAGTCACCTAGATTAATCACCCCCAAATATTACAGACTAATGTTAGAAAAAATGTATAATATTTTTGTGAAGCATAATTAGAATCTAACAGATGAATTTTATTCTCACCAAGCTAAGGACTTTTCAGGACATTAAAAAACAGATAAAAACTAGAATAAACTCTTCAGAACAACAATATTTAAAATCTTATTTTTGGCTCTCAAATAAATTTTATAAACCACAATATCTTTTGAATATATTTAAATAAAATCTTGGAAAATTCAGTATTGTTCACTGCTTAGTTATTTGGATTTCTAACATCTGACCCCAAGTAAGAAAACTCTCCACAGACTACCTTTAAAACAAACAGTGATTTTTTGAAAGGCCCTGTGGCTATCATTTTTCCTTTCACAAGGTGATACATATTGTTTGTTCTGTTTTGTTTTTCTGGAGGAAAGAGACAAAATTTTTTTTAAAATATCAATTTCTAAATTTTCAATATAGTTTTAAAATGTCAAATGATGTAAAAAACAAATCCAGGATCAGTGTTTGAAACTGTTTTTTCAAATAGAAAGATCTATTTTTAAACTTGAAGCTCATTGCACCTTTCACTGCAGACCTGTCTGTGACTAACAGAGTTGCCCAGCTTATTATCTTCAGACACAGACACTCAGAATGAACCACTGGGCTCATTAGAACACACAACGCAGGGAGTATCTTTCAACAATTCATACCAACAAATTACTGAGACTCCAGAAAACTTGCTGTCTACAAATTTAGGTGAAATAAAGCGTGATCACAAAGCATGAAATAATCAGAGCAAAGCCACGGTTTAACAGATGTTGGACTTCTGAAGTCAGGTAACTGTCAAGAGGAAAGATAATAAGCTACTAATTTTTCTCCCTGTCAAAGTGAAAATGAAAAGAATTGTTAGAGTGACACAAAGAAAAATGTGGGACGGGGAAAATTAGAAGATATCTTCAATGATTGTGTGTGTGTGTGTGTGTGTGTGTGAGAGAGAGAGAGAGAGAGAGAAAGACAAAGAAAGAGACCGAGAAAAAAAGACGAAAATAATGAGACCCTTGAAAGACCCTTGATCACTTGTGAAGTAAACATGGACTAAAATGGCATTTACCATCATTTCCTTTGTTACTTTGTCTTTTGAAAATGGAAGATTCTTTTAAAATCAGAACAAGGTCATGTGAAGATATAACCACATTTTCCTCCTATATTCCATTCAGTAGATGTTATTTAATTATTCTATCCTTAATATTTTAAATTATTTTTCGTGTGTGTGTGTGTTTATGTTTCTCTGAAGGAGAAGAATTAGGGTTTTTTCAGGAGTTATCATTTCTTTAAGTATATTATCTTACTATCACTTAAAACAACAGAACGCTTTGTCTATCACCAAACACTTCATGGGCTAATCTGTGTACCATCTATAAGAGTTCTCAGAGGTCACTCCAGAAAAAAAATGATGTAACCATAGTCATGATCAAGATTCAGACCTGTCAGGCAAAACTGGAAAACATGCTACCAAGGAGCTTTCAAACATCTTTTAAACTAACACATCTAGTTTAATGATTTCTTTGATTAAATTTAACCCAAGCCCATATGAAATAATTTTCACCAAAAATGTACACCTTAAGTGATATTTTGGTGTCTTTTATCAATTTTTTGAGAGGTAATATCCTCTAAAGGAAAGATTAATGGGCTTACGATTAGTAGGTGAGGGTTCCAGTCATAATTCTGCCACTTACTATTCCAATACATTTTTAGAATAATCTTTACTCCAGGGTATAAGCCATCTTCTCTTAAGATAAAATAATTTAAATGACTTTAAAATAATGTATTATTAAAAACTAATCACTGGGGGCGCCTGGGTGGCTCAGTTGGTTAAGCGACTGCCTTCGGCTCAGGTCATGATCCTGGAGTCCCTGGATCGAGTCCCGCATCAGGCTCCCTGCTCGGCGGGGAGTCTGCTTCTCCCTCTGACCCTCCCCCCTCTCATGTGCTCTCTCTCATTCTCTCTCTCTCAAAGAAATAAATAAAATCTTAAAAAAAAAAAAACTAATCACTGACTAAGATATTAGTAAAACAGACTAAAATAACCAGCTGTTCACTGATATACCTGAATGACTTTAGACATATTACAAAACTTCCTAGATCCTTAATTTCTTTTTTTTAATTTTTTTTATTTAAAAGATTTTATTTATTTATTTGACAGAGAGAGAGAGAGCACAAGCAGGGGGGAGTGACAGGCAGAGGGAGAGGGAGAAGCAGGGAGCCTGATGTGCGACGTGCGATGTGCGGCTAAATCCCGGGACCCTGAGATCATGACCTGAGCTGAAGGCAGACGCTTAACTGATTGAGCCACCCAGATGCCCCGAACCTTAATTTCTTCTTCCAAAATATAATGCTGGGACAATGATCACTAACATTTCCTCCTACTCAAGCACACTTGAAAACTCTGGAACAATCTGGTAATTACCAATGCTCACTGAGGCTAGATTTTTCAACCACTCTTTGAAGGAGAAAGAGGACAATCAGAACGGGGAGATATAGGATGGCCATTTGTGATCTACGTATTTATTCACATTCATTAATTCATTTGCCGATGTATAATTTACGGGAAATAGAATATGCCATCCTTCATTCAGTTATGTGATTTTTGACAACTGTAGACATCTATGTAACAAATACACAAATTAAGATAGAGAAAATCTCAATCATTCCAGAAAGTTAACTTATGCTCCTTTCTGGTTACTTCCCTACCATATAGGCAACCCATTTTCTGACTTTTATGACCATGGATTAGTTTTTCCTATGCAGGAACTTAATATTAATGGATCATCATGACTTATGTTCTTTACATCCAGCTTCTTTCTCTCAGAATAGTATATATATGAATCTTCCATGTTGTCCATATTAGTAGTTTGATTGATATTATTGCCTCATAGTATACTATTATATGAATAGATCATGATTTGACTAATAATTTCCGGTTGATGGATATTTAGATGATTCACAGATTGGGAATATTATGAACAAAGTTGCTCAAAACTGTCATACACGTCTTTATGTAGATGTAAACTATGCTTCTTCCTTTCAAATCATTATGCATTTTATTTATTTTTCCTGCTGTATTGCATTGAGCCAGACCTCCAGTGCACAGATCAATAGAAATGCAAGAGTGTGCATCCTAACCTTATTTCTGATCTTGTTGGTGGCAGTGCTTCACCAGTAAGTATATTTCCATGTATCGCTGTTAAGTATCTTTAGGATTTTAGTAGTGCCTTTTATCAGAATGAAGAAATTCCATTCAATCCTTACATTAATGAAAGTAATGATTTTTGTTATGAAAGTTTACTGAATTTTATCAGTTTTACTTGATTTATTGAAATGTTCATATTTTTATTCCCTTTTTTCTATTGTTTTGATCAATTACCATGATTTATTTGTTAATGTCAAACCAAAGTTGCATCCCTGGAACAAACTCAACTTGTTTATGATACAGTTGACCCTTGAACAATGTGAGGATTGGGGCACCAACTCCTCCATGGTCAAAAATCCATGCATAACTTTTAACTCCGCAAAAGCTTAACTACTGATAGCCTACTGTTGACTGAAAACCTTACCAGTAATATAAACAGTCTAATAACACATATTTTATATATGTATTATATACTGTATTTTTAAAATAAAATAAGCTAGAGAAGAAAATCATAATGAAAATACATTTACAGTACTGTAAAAAATCTTTGTGTAAGTGGACCCACACAGTTTAAACCTGTGTTATTCAAGGGTCAACTCTATTATTCTTTCTATATTTTGCTGAATTCTATTTGGTAAGATTTATTTCAGGATTTTTTTTTGTCTGTGTTCATGGGATGTTATGGCCCATAATTTTCCTTCCTGATAATGTCGTCATCTGATTTTGCTATTAGTCTTATGATTCCTTATAAAATGAATAGAGAACTGTTGCCTCCTTCTTTCTTTTCTGAAATAATTTGTTTAGTTTTAGCAGTATTTCTTCTCTAAATGTTTACACTGTTTTATGGTTGAATTATTATTCTTTTAGAGGGGGGTAGGGGAAGAGGGAGAGGGAGAGAGAGAATCTTAAGCAGGTTCCACGCCCAGCACAGAGCCGCACATGGGACTCGATCTTACAACCCCAAGATCATGAACTGAGCTGAAATCAAGAGTTGAACACTTAACCAACTAAGCCACCCAGACGCCCCTATGGTTGCATTATTATGGTGGGTTGAAATGTGTCCCCATAAAGTTTAGATATGGAAGTTTTAACCCACAGTACGTCAGAATGTGACCTTATTTGGAAAAAGGGACATTGCAGATGTAATCCATTAACTTAGGATGAAGTCATACTGGAATAGGGTGGACGCTTACTTCCGTCAATATGACTGGTACTCTTATAAAAAGGGGACATTTGGATACAGATACATAGACATATGGATAACGCCATATGAAGATAACAGCAGGGATTGAGATGATGCTTCCTCAAGCCAAGGAGCACCAAACATTGTCAAAACATGACCAAAAGCTAGGTGAGGAACATGGAATAGATCCTTCCCTCGTAGCTCTAGGTGCAAACCAACTGTGCTGACACCTTGATCTTGGACTTCTATTTTCCAGAACCGAGAGACAATAAATTTCTGTTATTTAAGCTTGTAGTTTGTAGTACTTTGCTTTGGCAGTCCTAGGAAACTAAAACACCACATTGTATCTTTGATTTTACCTCAGACTATCCTTTACATCATTCACTTTGTTGTAACTATACTGACTTCCTTGCTTCTCCAAGAACACAGAAAGCATGTTCCTATCTCATAGTGTTTGCACGTGCTATGTCTCTGTCCACACCATTTTTGCATATACATAAATAGTACACTTCTTCACCATTCCAAGGTCTTTACTCAAATATCCCATTCTCACCGAAGCCTTACCTGACCACTCAAATGCAAACTCCATGTCTAATATCTTCATCACTAATACAACTGGTTTAACCATCTTGGATTAAAATAGTATGTTTAATTCTACTAATAGAAAGGTCTAGGAAATTCAAACTAATGTACAGAAATAGAAAGGTCAGTGGTTATGTGGAGATGGAGAAAACATGGAAGGTTGGGAGATTTGGTTTGTAGTCATGAGGCAACTTTTGAGAGTGATGGATATGTTCATTATCTTAATTACGGTGATAATTTCACAAGTGTATGCATATGTCAAAATTTATCAGACTTTATACTTTAACCACATACAGTTTAGTGTATGCCTGTTACATCTCAAAAATATGTTAAAAAGATGTGGCAGGAAGGTCAAGGATGGAGAAGAAAATAATTGGGCTCAGTAGATCACTGATAGCTTGTGAGACACTGTGGTTTCTGAAAAGCGTCTAGATGAAAATCAGAGGGAAAGTATCAAAAAGAAACTAGAAGATAATGTTAAACTTTTAAAACATTTTTAAAAATAAGTAATTACTGCCTCTCCAACTCTAACCACCATTTTACGCTCCATACTCATAAGAAGTTTATACATGTTTAATTTTTTAATCTACTCAGTAATAAAGAAACAAAACATATTTTCATTTTAGGTTTATCTTCCTATACAAAATACAACATTTTTGAAAACTAAAGAAAAAAAAGGAACTGGATAAATTTAGAAGGTTTTTTTTTTTTTATTTTTAAGAGAGGCAATTCATAATAATCTTCAATAGGTTAGAATGTGCTGTGGTGCAGGGGTTTCTGTACAAGAATCAAGGATTTTTTTTTTTTTAAGATTTTATTTATTTATTTGACAGAGAGAGAGACAGCGAGAGAGGGAACACAAGCAGGGGGAGTGGGAGAGGGAGAAGCAGGCTTCCCGCGGAGCAGGGAGCCCGATGCGGGGTTCGATCCCAGGACCCTGGGATCATGACCTGAGCCGAAGGCAGACACTTAACGACTGAGCCACCCAGGCGCCCAAGAATCAAGGATTTAAATATGATGCTCTTTATCATCTCTCCTCAAAAATGAATTGAAAAGGCCTAGGCTGCAAATTGCTGAAAGAAATATTAAATAAAAGGAAAAAGGTACTATACAGGAAAGTACTGTCTATAATCTCAGAAAACCTCTATCTAACCTTGATTATATACTCTGACTTATAATTTATTAAGAAATTTAGGGCAAGGGGCGCCTGGGTGGCTCAGTCATTAAGTGTCTGCCTTTGGCTCAGGTCATGATCCCAGGGTCCTGGGATCAAGCCCCGCGTCAGGCTTCCTGCCCGGTGGGAAGCCCGCTTCTCCCTCTTCTACTCCCCCTGCTTGTGTTCCCTCTCTCTCTGTGTGTCTCTCTTTGTCAAATAAATATATACAATCTTTAAAAAAAAAGAAATTTAAGGCAAATTGTCAAAATTTACTAAGCAGCATGATCTTGTTGATTTTGTTTCATTTTAAGTTCACAGTTACCACTTTCAAGGAGAATTGAAAGTTGAAAAATAGATTTACACTCATTTTTTTATCATTTCTATTTTGAGAGTTTATATTACTTTTCAAACTAGCAAGAGGACCTTCCCTGTGCATTTTTACCAAAGAGCAATTGTATCCCTTTGGAATTATTAGGCCCTGACAGCTATACATAAAGTTGAAATAATGGGATTTGGCATCTGAGAGCTCCTTAATCTTCTTTCATCAATATAGCTATAATAATTGAAAATGTCAAGTTAAAATGATTGCAAGCTGCAGACATCTGTCACTTATAATCATAAAAATTTAGCTATGATTACTAAATGTATGCATCAATCCCAAGCCTATTACAGAAAGCATAATTATTTACAAAGCTTAGAAAAGTGTGTATCACTTTGTAGTGACTATACATAAAGAACAAACTATGACCCTAACTTATAAAGGGAATTTAAGATGCTCCTCAAATAGCTGAAAATGTGTGGTACTCACTTACTGATAGTCAAAAATACGTTATGGTACTTGAATAATTTGGGGAGCTGGGTAATAAAATGAATCACAAGATCTTCTCTTTGTTCCTGCTCTCCAGTCACACAAATAAGAAAACAAAACAAAACTTTGACTTCTAAAAATTCATGAATCCAAGTGAGGGCTTTTGAGAACGTGTTAACATAATTTTATAATTTTTTCCAGTTACTTTGTTTTTCTGGTACTGTAGTATATGGTATCTTTTTGGAATTTTATATTCTAATTTTGTATTGTTAGTGTTAAAATGTGATTTATTGTTATATACTAAAGTTTTTATATCCAGCAAATTCTTAAAATTTTTAAATCTAACTGTTTGTTCTTAGATAGTTTTCGGTTTCAGGGCATCTGGGTGGCTGTCGGTTAAGCATATACCTTCGACTCAGGTCATGATCTCAGGGTCCTAAGATCGAGCCCCACGTGGGGCTCCCTGCTCAGTGGGGAGCCTGCTTCTCCCTCTCCTGCTCCCCCTGCTTGTGCTTTCTCTCTCTCTCTGTCAAATAAATAAATTTAAAAAAAAATCTAAAAATAAAAAAGATAGTTTTCGGTTTCTATGTAGGTCATCATATTATATGAGAATAACATCAGTTTTATTTCTACATTTCCCAATTTTAAATCTTGTACTACTGTCTACTTTTATCTTGCTAATTTAGACATCCAGTACTAGTTTAATTAGGGAAAAAAAAGTGCTAGTGGTCATCTTTGTTTTATTTATTTATTTCTAATATAAAGACACTGCTTCTAATAATTCTCAGTCAAATGGCGTATGTTTAATAAATTTTTTGGAACCTCAGTGTTAGGTTAAGTATGTTGCTCTCTATTTTTAGTGTAAGATATTTATTAATATTATTATTATTATTGTTATTATTAACATGATTTCTGCCAAGAGCCTGAATGAACTTGAAAGCAGATGTGTCCCCAGTAAAGGCTCAGATAAAAGCCCAGCCCTGACTGACATCCTGACTGTTCCATTATGAGACCCTAAAAAGAGGGGCCAGCTAAACCTGTGCTTGGACTTCTGACCCACAAAAACTGTGAGATCATAAATTCCTGTTGTTTAAGTTCCCTGCCCATTTATAATATTGGTAAGCAGCAAAGATAAGTAATCTTGAGTAAACTCTGGCAGTTGTCACTTTGAAACAACTTTTCTGTTTCATCTAAGTTGTCAGATTTAAAGGCTTAGAATTGTGCATACTATGTATTGCCTTCGTGTATGTTTGATGTCTGAAGGACCTTTAATGAGATTCCTAGTTCTATCTGTGCTACTTGTAATTTGCATGGTTGTTTTATTTTTTTTATTTTTGGACATTCTGCAGAATGTTTTATCAATTTTGTCAATTTCAAAGAAACAGCTTCAATTTTCATTGATTTCATCTATTGATTTTATTTTCTTAATTTTTTTACATTTTGAGATATAGAAATTGTGTATTTAAGGTGAACAACTTAATGTTGTGATGTACGCATACAATGTGAAATAATGACTAGAATTCAGCTAATTAACATATCAATTGCCTCCGTACTTAATTGTGTGTGTGTTGAGAAGATTTAATTTACAGGGCGCCTGGGTGGCTCAGTTGGTTAAGCACCTGCCTTCAGCCCAGGTCATGATCCTGGGATCCTGGGATCCAGCCTAGTCTGGCTCCCAGCTCAGCAGGGAGTCTGCTTCTCCCTCTGCCCCTCCCCTTCTCCTGTGTGTTCTCTCTCACTAACTCTCTCTCGCTCTCAAATAAATAAACAAAATCTTTAAAAAAAAAAGATTTAATTTATGATCTATCTTCTTAGCAGATTTTAAGTACACAGTACAATGTTACTGACTACAGTCACCATGTTTTACATTAGACCTCCAGAACTTACTCATCTTGCATAACTGAAAACTTTTACGCTTTGACCAACATTACCCCATTTCTCCCTCTCCTCATTTCCTTGTAACCACCATCCTTCGAGTCTATGGGTTTGACTATTTTAGACCACTTATAAATGAGATCATGTAGTATTTCTCTTCCCGTGTCTTATTTTGCCTATTAGCATAATGTCCTTTAACTCCATCAATATCACAAATGATAGGATTGTCTTCTTTTTTTAGGGCTAAGAAATATTCCAATGTGTGTGTATATTTTTTTCTTTATTCAACTATCATAAGACATTTAGATTGCTGCTGTAAATGTGGGAGCCTGCATTTATTTTTATTATAATCTTACTTCCATACAATTTTAATTTGCTATGTTAAATTATTTTTTATTTTCTTAAGGTGGAAGCTTACACCAATGAATTGAGAAATATCTTCTTTTCTAACATAAGCATTTAATGAAATAAATATCCTTCTAAGCACTGCTTTAGCTGCATCCCACATAATTTGATGTGTGTTTTCATTTGTGGTTTCCTCTGTGACTAATGTACTATTCAGACGTGTGTTTCATGCTGAAATATTTAAGGAGTTTACAGACCTCTTTCTGTTACTGATTTCAGGTTCAATTTGTAATGTCCCCCAAATATGCATGGTATAATTTCAATTCTGTCACATTTGTTAACGTTCATTTTATGGCACACAATACTTTTCAATTTTTATTTTCAGTTCTATGAGGTATTTTTTCTTCATGTATTTTTAGCATTTTATTTTCAGGTGCATGAACATTTAGAATCCTTAGGTTGTCCTGCAGAATGGATCCTGTATCATCATGGAATGGCCTCTTTATCACTGGTAGCAATTCCTTCCTCTGAAGTCTACTTTGACTGATTTTACTATAGCTACTGTAGCTTTGTTTTGATTAGTATTGGCCTGATACCTATATTTTCCATTGTTTTACCTGTAAACTAACTTTGTCTTTATATTTACAATTAGTTTCTTGAATAAAGCACAGTTTTGGCGCTTAGTGTTTGTAAGCCTTTTAACTGGAGGGAGCAGAGAATGCAGGCAAGCTCTGCTGGACTTACTAAGCTTCACTTCTCAGCCAACACTATCTCAGGGTTGGATCCTCATGGTCTCCCACAATATAAGTCTGCATCCAGGATGTATTCCTGTCGCTCCCTCAGGAATGGAAAAATCTTTTGTTCCCTTTTTCCAGCTGCCATAGGATTTCACCAGTGTCCTGGGTTGACAGTATTTGCCGCCCTTCACTTAGTAACTTCCGGCTTTTGATCCATGAGAAAGGTAAAGGAGAAGGATGAGGCAAGCCTTAATGTTTTCCCCACGGTGGCCACTGTTCCCCTCCCTGAAGTCTACACTATGAATTAGGCTTTCTCAGGACTCTTGCTTTCCCTGATCTTTTTTTGTGATCACTTGGAAATGTGTGTGAAGAGGTTTTGTCTGTGAGTAGGTTTTTTCTGTTGCTCCAGGTGCTTCTCTATATTCTCTCAATATCCTGTATTCAATTTTGAGAAATTTGTTAAAAGTTTCCGCTGAATTTTTTGATCTGCCCAAGAGTATGTGCTGTAGGAAATAAAGTACTGGCATTTTGTCTCTTTTGAAAGCAGCCTGTCTTTCTTCAAATCTCAGGACAGTTAGTTACCCTATAAGCCCAGTTTTCTGATGGGCTCAAGAAAAGTTTTGCATGTGCAGATTTGGGGGTGGGGTAGAATGATGAAATTAATCCTACTTCCATCTCTCTTCATCCTAAACAGAACATCCTACTGAGGATCATGTTATTTTCCAAATCTAGTCCTTTTCACAGTATCCTGCTCCTTGCTCATATTTTCAAAGACTTCTTTTATTATCTTTACACATATTAAATATAAATATTTATAACCTCAGATCATTTTAATATTTTTTTGTATTATTTGTAGTCTAATATTGCTGTTTCTTAGTCTATCACTTCAGTCTTGATATTTTTGTTCATATGGAGGGAGTGACTCTCTCAGATAATCAGCATTGCCTTTGAGAACTAAGGTAGAGCTGAATCAGAAAGGGGTGTGTGGGTAGAAAATGATCATGTAAGAAAAGAGACTGTGGGTTTCCTTTCTATGAACACTCCATCTGCACATGCACTGAGGAATACCCCAGTGTTCAAGGAATAATTGGATAAATAATTCAGCTAACCCAGTAAAGACTAGAAAGATACAGCACACAACCAAATGCCTCTCACTTAAAGCCATGAGGTTCATGTAAAATTTATTTGAACCCAGAAAAAAAAGAATGAAAGTATAGTGATAAACCCTGAAAGACCATTTACCCAAAGGAATTGAATAAATTGGAAAAAGTTATGATGCCTTTTAGGGTACAAAGTTACATTTCTCCTGCTCACCCATGGGTCTCTTAAATTGGATACAGAAATCCACCTGGATTTCAGATACAGAAAAATGAAGAATATTTCTGTACACATAATTTGTAATTCCAACTTAAATGGAGTATTCTAAAATTTAATTCATCATTGATGGCATAAACTTCGGTGACACTAATTTTTCTTTATCATTTAATTCAATTTCAAGAACACTTTGTGAAATTATACTTATGAAACTATCTTTCTCTTATGATTTCTTTTTAGTAATAATGTGATATTTAGCATCCATATCAATAATATTAATATTACTCATTTTAAGTCTTTTAATCTTCATTCCTATTCTCTTTCCTTTATATTACTCCCTGGAATCAATTCAGTTTGGTAATATCTCATTTTTTCTTCTGGTTCAGAAAAAAAGAAATTCTGGCATTAATTACAACTTTTTCACTTTTTAATAATGATTATACCTTTCATAAGACCCTCATTTTATACAAGAGTAGTATTCTAGCTGCAACCTGATATTTTTTTCCTGCCCTTTCTAATTTGTTATTTTCCAAAGACAACATTGAGGAAATAAAGCATATGCTTTCTTCATTAGAGATACATAATGCGTTTTTTTCTTTCAGATTCCAACTCTGTTTCTCTATTAATAAATCCCTCAGCAACTTCATATTCAAGATTTATTGCTTTATTTTCATCAAGTTGTCAGAACATAATTTTATATTAACTTTGCCTTCTCTGATTTCATGTACTTAGAAAGACAACTCTGTCTGAACTTCCGTCTTTTAATAGAGGTGCAGAAAAGTTTCTCTTTATCTTGACAATTCAGAGTTTGCTGCTTTTATAGCTTTGTTTGAATATTATCTTTACTTGAAGGAATACATTTTTACAAGTAGAAAAATACTGTTATTTTTCTCTGTGTCAATTTATATTGCAGATAGGTTTTTAAAGATTGCTCCCCATATTAAGAATTAAAGGAAATACACTGACCTGAAAGGGTAGTAACCTAAGTGAGAATTTTTACCTAAATAAACATTACTAACATAAGGTGAGAGTAGGTTACCCATTTCTTTGCCTGCACCTGTTTTATACACCTTCTGTCAAAATTTCCTTTCTAGACTCAAGCAATGTAATTTGAAGAACTACTTTTCATCAAATTTTTTGAGTAGTTTTACTTTTGCTTTATATTTATTGTGATTTAAAATATAATATTACCTAAATATAAGAATTGTTGGAAGCATATTAAGTCTCTTTGCTGCCTCATTTTTAGCTATGGCTTTACTTGACCAAAACATTATAGGAGGAACAAAGAGATCTAATTCTGCCTAGAGATACATTTCCTAACATTGGCTGTGCAATGAAATCATCTAGGGAGCATTAAAAATAATACCAATTACGGGGTGGCCATAGCATCTCCTCCTTTCCACTCATTCTCTCTTAATTAGTTTGAGGTATGACTTGAAAATCGGAATTGTTAAAAGTTCTCTAGGAATTCTAATGGACAGCCGAGGTTGAGACCCACTGGTTTGGAGTAACACAATTTCCATATGCAATTTTCCTAATAATAGCCAAGGTATCCAAATAACTTCAAGAGTATGGAATTTTCTCTAATTTGTATTTTCTGTCATTCTTGTGACAATAAGCTTGTATTATTTTTTTAAGAGAAGGGAAATAATAAAAAATAGTTTAAAAGTTCTAAGCTAAGGGTTAGTAAACTTTTTATATAAAGGTTGCACAGTAAATATTTTAGGTTTTGCAAGCCATGTGGTCTTTATGTCCAACTGTTAAACTCTCTACTGTAGCATGAGGAGAGCTATATAGAGATGATACATAAATAAATGTGCCCCATAAATTTTATTTACAAAAATATGCAGTTGGCCAGGTTTGTCCTACAGACTAGATAGTGTGCCAACTCATGTTATAAATTGTTATTGATCTTTTGAAAAAAAATTTAAATTCAACAGATAAACTGAAGATTGCTTAAA
Organism: Phoca vitulina; assembly: GCF_004348235.1. Taxonomy (NCBI): domain Eukaryota; kingdom Metazoa; phylum Chordata; class Mammalia; order Carnivora; family Phocidae; genus Phoca; species Phoca vitulina. Next base: position 16,552,030 of record NW_022589705.1, read on the forward strand.
TGCCTTCCTTCTTAGTCTCTTTTGCAGCCCACTAAGTTTTTGTTTCTGAAAACAAACTATGATAACGTATACCTAATTTCATCATATTCCTGAGTTTGGGTATTCCTTTGCTTCCACTGGCTTTTAAAGCAATGTCGAAAATGCAAATTTTCAACTGAGGGAAATAAAATTATCTTTCTATAATCTCTATCCACTCTACATTCCTATGCATGGTAAAGTAAGATCGTTTTATTCCTAAGTTCCCAGGCTTAGCAAACAAAAAGCCATATAAATGCCAAATTATATTCAATAGACAACAAAAATAAAGATAACACTCCAACCATTATAATTAGCATTTCCCTCTATTAAGATAATTTCACTACATTGTACTTTCTCTTTTTTTAATTTTTTATTTGAATTAAAATGTTATTTTAATTACTAAAGTGGTTTTTTTTTTTTTTTTTAAAGATTTTATTTATTTATTTATTGACAGTGAGAGAGAGAGACAGCGTGAGAGGGAACACAAGCAGGGGGAGTGGGAGAGGGAGAAGCAGGCTTCTGGCCGAGCAGGGAGCCTGACGCGGGACTCGATCCCAGGACCCTGGGACCATGACCTGAGCTGAAAGCAGTTGCCCAACCAACTGAGCCACCCAGGCGCCCACTAAAGTGGTTTTAAAATAGCTAAATCCCTATAGGAACTTTCATTCTTTGTCAACACCTCCTTTGTTTATCTTAATTCTTAATACAGATTTATGTCATTCCCTGCAAGTATTAAGACGAAAAAAAGTAAAATTAGTGTATATTTTCATGTCTAAAGGTAACCAATGCCAACTCAGGAGCCCACCTTATGGAATGATTTTTGAAGTTGTGCTGCTTTACTCTATCTCAAATGTATCACTGTCTGGACAAATTCCTCATATCCAAGATAGTAGAAAATGTTGTGTTAATTCACATAGTAATTAAAATTTTGAGTTTAATTTTTTAAGTGAGGGCTCCCTTAACTATTTGATTTTTTTAAAAAGTTTAATACAAAATGATATGTGTTCAAAATTGTTTCTTAACATATTAAGAACATTAACATATTAACATATTAAACATATTTATGTATTACTGATTTATTAAGCTTTTTCCTTGGAATTTTTTTCCTGAATAATTGAAAGTAATAATAAGGTCGGCATTGTTATTAAGAAGCCCTTATATCTGAAAAACAATACTATCATTAATTGCTTTTCTCCTTCCTTTTTTGGTCTGGTTGGTTATGACTGCAAAATTTCTAATACTTCCCCAGAAAGCTCCATGAGTAATTTGTTCTACATGATTAATTGCTACTATTTTTAATTACCTTTCTTTATTTGCCTCCCTAATTTCTATCCCTGCTGTAAAATCTTGAGAGTAGTCCATTTTATTTTTTAATGAGTAAGCATATGCTCTAGGTATATACTGTCATTGGAATAGCCTAACCCCTATTATATTGGACGCTGATTTTGACTATCGAACACTAAAAGAATCCCAAGACTTTTTTCTACTAAACAGCTTTCCAAAAATATAATTATAAGGTTCTTTGGATTCTGATTACTGCAGTTCTGAATAAATAGCCTGTGATGCAAGTTAAATCCTATGAAACACTGAGATGAATATGTACAGTCACGAACACTTCCTTAAACCAGGAAATGTTAGGATGATTGATTCAGATGAACCTCAAAGCAGTAGAATAACAAATTATTTCCTGGTAGTATCTGCTAAGGAAGCATACTGCATCTTTGACTTACTTAAATAGACATTATTCTGAGGTAATATTCCTCAAAGATTTATTTAGAAAATCAATATTCAACTGCCCACCTAGGAGGTTTTTGAAAATGTGTGGAAACACTTGGGACTAACAATATCGAGGAACAGAAATGGTTTCTAAAATTTGGTGGCTAGGGCCAGAGATACAAAATAACTTGTAACAGGTAGGAAATTGCTGCACAAAGAATTGTCCCTTCTAAGAAACCAACAATGCCCATGTGGGATACAAGTAATGGGTAGTTAATATACCAGAGTGTCGTCAGATTTCTGTGACCACATTACACATGACCACATGAAACACAAAGTGCTATTGTATTTTCATATAAGAAATAAATTGGAAATGGCAAATTGCCCTTATACTTCCCCCCCAACCCCAGGTTTTTTGGTCATGTCCATTAGAGAGGAACACTGATTTCTCACTTCTTGATTTTCATATATATATATATATATGAAATGTATATATATATACATATATATATATACATATATATATACTTTAAATATGGCATATATATATACATATATATATACTTTAAATATGGCAGGAGTGCTTCTAGGTTGTCTATTGGGAAGGAGAAGTGATACATTTGATTGACATGTTTAGAAAAAGACACTGAAAATGTGCCTTCATTTTTCTTAGATTTTTAAATCTACCTTTCAAAGGGGTGAGTTTTGCTATCTTTACATGTGGTAAATTTAAATATTATTAAACTTCAGGAAAAACTTGCAGTTTTAAATTCAAATACTGGGGGGTTTGGAGTTAAAGTATCTTTAGTCGGAGATTTTAGCCACATTTTCTAGTTCAACTTTTGCAGGTAAAACAATGATATTAATTTGACAAATATGAGTGAATTTCTAGTAAAACACAAAAATTACTTCCTTTGTGAAACTTATTTTCTACTGGAGGGTGATAGATAAAAAACTAAAATCATGAATTATATAGAGAGTATTAGGAGGTGATGAGAGCCAACAAGCAAAATAGGACATGGAAAAAACATACCTGGATCAGGGTAAAGTGGTTGTATTTATAGATAGCTTGACCAGAGAAGGTCTTATTAAGAATGGGACATTTGAGCAAAAGCTGTGAAAATAAGTTTTGACTGAAGTGACAGCCTCTTTATGTGAGGTCAGCAGTGTGACAAAAAGTAATCTAGGAAAACCAGGCTTATTGATACATTTATTATTTTGTGACTGGACATTTTTATTTAAATCTTCATAAGCCTTAACATACCTTGGATAGTTTTCTTCTTGATTCTTGTTTCATCATCCTAAACTTTCTTTCACAGTGATTCGGGTACATAAATGGCATACAGAATCCCAGATATAGTTAGATGTTCAGCGTTGCTGAAGTTGAAGGTATATATCACATTTCCAAATGAATTGAAATGGAAGGGGCCCAATGGACACATAATTAACTTTAGGAATGTTGATTCAGATACTAGAAAGCAAATAAATAACTGACCAAGTTATTAATTTGTTCATTCACATATCCATCCAACCAACATTAATCATTTATTCACTATACCCCAAATAAAAATTTTATGGGAACAAATGGGACGGAGCAGAAAGGCAGGGGTGCAAGGTAAGGTATACCCAACAATGTGAGCTTTAGGCTATGATTAAGGGTGATAGAGGAATTGTCAGATGAAAGGTCAAGCCAGTGGGGACAGTGGGTAATGGTGGTAACATGATGGTATAAGAAAATCCCACAGAAAATAATCATGAACGTGTCTGGAATGTCAGGGGGAGAGTATAATCACCAACAGCACAATAGGTAGACAATGTATAAAGGATGGTAGAAGATAGAGTCAGAAAAGCAATTTGTGGACAGTTCTTGAAAGGTCTTTTTTGGTCAAGCTAAAGATTTTGGATTTTATCTGCTAAGTTTATGGACAGGTTTTTGAGCAGAGATATAACATGATCAACTTTGTTCTGTACACAGATAATCTCAATGGCTCTATAGAGTCAATTCATTTGGTTAAGAACAAATATCAATCAAACTGGCTGCTTGGCATCATGTAGACAACATAACTGGTTGATTGACTGAGTGCTTCACATTTTCAGCCAGTTGTTTTGACATGTGTATACATAACCTCAAAGTAAAAATGGTATTTTTAGCATGCCTGATTTAGTCCATAATTTTTTTATGGCAGGTCTCTTTAAGAGTTAATTCTATCACAAAATTACAAGTACAGATTTCATATATATGTGTGTATATATATCAAAAAATATATAAAATATATATAAATATATAATTTTGATAAAGATAAGTATTATAAAGCATGTAAGCCAAAAAGTAATATTAACAACCAAACAAAAAATGGTGCAGTTAAAAATTTTGTAAACTATAACCACATGCTGTGTTAAGTAGTGGAAGTTAAATATCATAAAAATAAGAATTTTAGGGTGTATTTTATGTCATCATTCAACTGATATGATCTTGAACTTCCTATGCAATAGTAAATAGGTAATTCATTTATCTTTATCCATAGAATGCTATGCATTTTAAACTGATCCATGTTTTATTGCATTATTTATAAGTCAATTTGAGCAGATATTATATTGAGCATCAGGAATAAAAACGTATTACAATAGAGGTAAATCAACCTAAACATAGATATGAGCTTAATGCTAATTTCTGTGTCCACTCTAAGTGGAAGTTACAGGAATAAATAACAGAAAGTTTTAAATACTTAATTTGAAGAAAACAAAAGAATTTTGGGGTTTTTGTCCTCATGATGTCCCATATCATCAGAATGGTAAACTGCAAATGAATACATGGCCAGTTGGTAGAAATGAGAGAGGCTTTGTAGGAAAAGTAGAAGATTGGATTTGATGTCTTCACAATTCCCTACTGACACTTTCTTTTTCTTATTCACTCATTAATGAGCAAATGTTTTACCTGCCATTTCTCCAGTAAGATATCAACAAGAAACAACAAACAAAATACTGATGTAGAAATTATTTTAGTGCATAATTGTTTTGCTATGTCAAATGATTTTGGCTTATACAAATTTGGAGTGAAGCTCTACCAGATGATGTGGACGAAGTCACTAAACACACAAAATATAGGGCTGTAATAAAGTAAAGCGTATGGACACCAGGTAAGCAAACAATAAATGCTCACTGCAAACATGAGTCTTAATAATCCTAAATATCTTTGAGACACATATAACTAAAGAGATCTCAAGTATTTTATAGGTACTCAATTTCTCTTATTAGTCTCTAATACTGTACAATGTCTCCTCTAATAGATTTTAAAACTGGGGTGCCAGGATAGTCCCAATTATGCCTGTTATCTTGGTATAATAATTAATGGCATTCTGGTTCCCTCTCAAAAACATCTCAATTTGGATGATAAGTTATATGATCATGATTATGATATGATTATCTCTAAAGTGTGACACTCTCTCTAACATTTCTTTTTGGCCATCCACTGGCCTTTGCCTTTTCCCTAGGGCACTATATACACCCTTGTCTTGGAGAATTAGCATTAAAAGCCTTGACTTTCAGTTATATATGTGATTCAAGTAATAGTTCCCCTCTTATTTTGATGGGAGCATATTGGCTGGCAATGAGAGCATATGTAAATTTAAAGCATATCTTTGGCAGCAACATGCATGAAATATCAGAATCCACCTGTGGATTTTACAGTGCTAATTGACAGGTGTTGTAACTCATAAAATGTTCAGAGTCCACAACAGATAATAAGAGCACCAGATGGGACTTTCCCAACAAGAAACTTCAAAAAGCTTTTCCCTTCTCTCTAGAAAATTACCAAAAATATTTATTGTGAAATGTTATTTGTCATGGGGATGGAAAGGACATGAATTGGAAAGGAAATGAAATAACAAAACAAAACATCCCATTTAAACTCAGAATTTATAATCCATAAGTTTGACCTTACAGTGTCATATCTACTCATGATATTGTCAAGCATGCTTTAAATTTTTATCATGGTATATATGCATATGAAGTATAAATTCATCATATGACCATGTTATATATACCTATAAATATAAATGCTTACAACGAAAACAACTTTTACCATAGTCCTTATCAATCTGCAACCCAGAATTGACTATTTTTAACATCTTATATGTCTCCATATCTATACTTATACTTCAGTATTAAATGTTAAACATTTACTGACTCTGTCTTGTACAGTTCTCTTACACTGTTATCTGCTTTTGTTCTCCAATCAGCTCAAAGCAGTATGATCACCAGTTCAAGCATTACACATTGTTTTCATTGTTGTTGATTATATTCATTACAGTTTCAAACTATACTGAAATTTTTCATAACTCCATATAGCACCTAAAATTTATATTTTTAATATCTATGTGCAATGTGTTCTTTAGTAAAATATCCTCACACAACTTTTGTATCATTCATAACTGGGACTCTCTAGGCTCCTGATTTTTTTAATGTTATAAAATCAACTTTATTTTTAAAGGAGTTTTAAATAAAGGAGTTTTAGGTTCACACCAAATTGAATGGGAAATATAGAAAGTTACCATATACACTCTCCTCTACATATGCACAGCCTCTCCCACTGGCAACATCCCTCACCTGAGTATTACATTTGTTACAATCCATGAGCTACACGGACACCTCTTCATCATCCAAAGTCCATCGTTTCTATTATGGTGCACTCTTGGTGGTGTACATTCTATGGGTTCTGACAGACGTATAATGACGTGGGTCCACCGTTATAGTATCATGCAGAATAGTTTAAGTGCCCTAAAAATCTTCTGTGCTCTGCCTATTCATCCTCCTTTCCCCAGTAGCCCCTGGAAACCACTGATCTTTTTACTGTCTCCATAATTTTGCCTTTTCCAGAATGTCATATAGTTGGAATCAGTAGTCTCTTCAGATTTTCTTTCACTTAGTAATATGCATTCAAGTTCCCTCCATGTCTTTTCATGGCTTGACAGCTCATTTTGCTTTAGCACTAAATAATAACATTCCATTGTCTAGATGAAACACGGTTTGTTTATTCCTCACCTATTGAAGCACTTCTTGGCTGCTTCCAAGTTTTGTCTTATTATGAATAGGCTGCTATAAATATTCAGGTGCAGGTTTTCCAACTCACCTGGGTAGACATGTTTTTAACTCATTTAGTAGAATACCAAGGAGTACAAATGATGGATCATATGGCAAGACTATATTTAGTTTTGTAAGAAACTGCCATACTGTTTTCCAAAGTGGCTGTACCAGTTTGTATTCTCACCAGCAATGAATGGGAGTTCCTGTTGCTCCACATCATTGCTAGCATTTGCTATTGTCAGTGTTGCAGATTTTGACTATTCTAATAGCTGTGTAGTGGTATCTCCTCATTGTTTTAATTTACAATTCCCTAATGACAGGTAATGTTGAGCATCTTTTCATAAGCTTATTTGCCATCTGTGTATCTTCTTTGATGAGGTGTCTGTTAAGATCTTGAGCCCATTTTTAAATCAGGTTGTTTGCTTTCTTATTATTGAGTTTTAAGAGTTATTGGTGCATTATGGATGAGTCACTTAGCAGATGTATATTTTACAAATGTTTTCTCCCCGTCTGTGGCTTGACTTCTATTTCTTTAGACAGTGTCTTTTGCAGAGCAGAAGTTTTTAATTTTAATGAAGTCCAGTTTATCAATTATTTCCTTAATGGAGTTATATCAGTTTTTGTGTGACATATATTGACACTCTGTTATTAGATGCATACACATTAAAGATTTTTATGACTTCTTTGAGAAAAGTCTCCTTCATCACTATGTAATGCCACTCATTATCCCTCATATTTTTCCTTGCTCTGAAATATGCTTTGTCTGAAATTACTGTAGCAACTCAGGCTTTCTTTAAATTAGTGCTAGCATGGTGTATTTTTTTCTACTCCTTTACTTTTAACCTATCTCTGGCTTTATATTAAAGTAGGTTTCTTATATACAACATATATTTGTTTCTTGTGTATTTGTGTTTAGTTTTCTCTGACAGACTCTGTCTTTTAATTGTTTTATTTAGGCCATTAACATTTGAAGTGATTATTGATATAGTTGGATAACATCTCCCATGTTTGTAACTACTTTCGATTCTTTGTCTTATTCTCTGTTTCTTTTGCCCGCCCCCCACCTTTTTCTGTCTTCTCTGGTTTTAGTTCAGCATTCTGTATCATTCTGTTTTCTTTCTTGAATTTGCATATTAACATGCTTGTTTTGTGAAATATTTTTGGCTGCCTTAGAGTTTGAAATATACATTTATGATGAATCTAGGTCCACATGCAAATGACATTACACCATCTCATGAATACTGCAGGAGTCTTTTTTTTTTTTAAACAGTTTTTTTAATCTGTAAATTCAGAGATGAAAGAAGTCTTTTTTTTTTTAGGATTATTTATTTATTTGACACAGAGAGAGAGAGAGAGCACAAGCAGGGAGGAGTGGCAGGCAGAGGGAGAGGGAGTGGCAGGCTTCCCACAGAGCGGGGGGAGCCCGATGTGGGACTCATCCCAGGACCCTGGGACCATGACCCAAGCCAAAGGCAGTCCCTCAACTGACTGAGCCACCCAGGCACCCAAGAGTCTTATAACAAAATATCCTCAATTCCTCCCTTCTGTCCCTTATAGACTTTCTGTCATCCCATATTCTAGCACTTTCCCATGTGCCATAACTTCAGTAGACATTGTTAGATTTATTACTTTGAACAAACATTTATTTATAGATCAAATAAGACTAAGAAAACTAAAACATTTTATTCCATATTCATTGATTTCTTCTCCCAGGCTTTCCCCTTTTTATGTAAGACCAAGTTTTATACTTTTAGAATTTTCTCCATGAAGAAATTAATTTGCCATTTCTTTCAGTAAAGGTCGGCATCATTTTTTTTTTCTCCTTGAGGAGCTTCTTTTACCATTTCTTAGTGGATAGATTAGTTGTCCAAGAATTGTCTCATTTTTTTTTCTTTGTCTTGAGAATGCATTTCTCTTTATGTGGATTTGAATGCATTTCAATCATGTGGAATTGAATGTTTGTTGAGTTGTTTTCTTTCAACACATTAAAATTTAAAATTTCATTCCACTTTTTTCTTGTCTGCATGATTTTTTTTTGTATTTATAATATTTTATTTCTTAAGTTGGAGCAGTAGTTTCAATGATTTTTTTTATGTTATGTTCATCACCATACATCATTAGTTTTTTTTTTTTAAAGATTTTATTTATTTATTTGACAGAGAGATAGAGAGAGAGAACAAGTAGGCAGAGAGGCAGGCAGAGGGAGAGGGAGAAGCAGGCTCCCTGCTAAGCAGGGAGCCCGATGCAGGGCTCGATCCCAGGACCCTGGGATCATGACCTGAGCCAAAGGCAGCCGCTTAACCAACTGAGCCACCCAGGCGCCCCTACATCATTAGTTTTTGATGTAGTGTTCCATGATTCACTGTTTGCATGATTTCTGACAAGTCTGCTTTAATTCTTATGCTTTTTCCTTTATAGGTCGGGTGCTTTTATCCCCCTTCTAGCTTCTTTCAATATCTTTTGTCTTTGGTTTTTGAAGTTTAAATGTGATATGCCTAGTTGTAGGCATTTTACTTTTTATGCTGCTTGGTTCTCTGAGCTTCATAGATCTCTGTTTTGGTGTCTGTCAGTAATTTTGTCAGTTTTCAAAATTTTTATAAATTTTCAGTCATTATCACTGCAAATTTTCTTCTGCTATGTTATCTTTCTTCTCATTTTGGTACTCCCAATTGTATATATATATTGCTCTTTTGAAATGTTCCACTATTTTTGGATATTCTCCTCTGCTTTTTTAATTATTATTATTCATCCTTTGTCTTTGCATTTTAGTTTTGGGATTTATTATTGACATATCTTCAAGCTCACTTATTCTTTCCTCAACCTTGTCCAGTCTACTGATGAATCCATCAAAGGCATTTATCATTTCTGTTACAGTGTTTGATTCCTAGCACTTTCTTTTTATTCTTTCTTAGAGTGCCCATCCTTCTGCTTACATAACCCATCTGTTCTTGGATGTTGCCTACTTTTTCCTTTGGAGACCTTAACATATTAACCACAAGTTATTTTAAATGTCCTGTGTGATAATTCCAAAATCTGCATTGCATCTGAGTCCAGATCTGATGCTCACTTTGGGTTATCTTCATTTTCTTCTTGCTTTTTAGCATGACTTGTACTTGTTTTATTGAAAGGCAGATGTAATATACTAGGCAATTCAGTTGGCAGTTGGGTTATGTTTAATATTTGCTGCAATTATAGGTACCAGGGGCTTTGTTTTCTTCTTGTGTCCTTGTTTTTGTCTCCCCTGTTGTCTTTTGGTTTTCCTAAAAAATCCTTCTTAAATAGAGGCTAAGACTTGCAGCAATTTCAGTTGTAATCCATTGTTATTATTCCAAAGCCTTTTTGATGTAATAGTAAGAAGTAGAATAGAGAAGCATTCTATAATGTTATGATTAAATTTTAGTCATAAAATGCAGATGGTCTGCGTCCCTGGATTGTTAACTTCAAAAGAGTTTCTTTGATTTTATTTCCTATCTTAGAAGAGACAGGAAGGTTAGAGAGGGCTGGAGTCAAAGAAATGCCCTTTCCCAGGTGTCTGGGTGACTCAGTCAGTTAAGCATCTGCCTTCGGCTCCGGTCATGATCCCGGGGTCCTGGGATCGAGTCCCACATCGGGCTCCCTGCTCTGCGGGGAGCCTGCTTCTCCCTCTCCTCCCCACTTGTGCTCTCTCTCACTATCTCTGTCTCTCTCTCTGAAATAAATAAATAAAATTAATTTAAAAATTAAAAAAAAAAAAAAAAGAAATGCCCTTTCCCACAGATGCGATAAATCTCTGTAAAAAAAAAAAATCTTTTTCCTTGGAAATCTGGCCTTTACTATGAAGAATGTTCTGGACATATTGCAAAATGGTTCACTTTCCCCTCCCCTACCAGAGACATGAGGTGATTTTTGTCTTGGGTCTTTACAGTAAGAATCTTATGAGGGTCCTGGAGGTAAAACCCATAGACGGAGACCTTCCATAAGAGTGTGGCCTCAAGTAGATTTTCAGTTTCACTCTAGTCTGCACATAGTCTCTATCCATTGTCAGTATTACCAATAAGTGTTCTTACCAGTTTAGGGCCCAGCAGATTCTGTCCCAAGTAAAGAGATCTCTATTCTGGTTCTTTGTATTTGCTTATTTTTCCAATTTCAGGGTGGATGTTTGGATGTTTGTTTTTTGACCTGTATTCTCAGGAAAGGTCATTGATTTTCAGTTTGTATAACTTTATCTTACTGTAAGTATGGTAATGATGACTTCTATCTTTTTACATGCCAGAGCTGATGTTCATTTCCTCTAGATTTTTTTATAAATCAATTGGGACTCATTTTCTTTGAATGACCTTATACTTGTTCTAGGAAAGCACTTGTACAAGTTGTACTATAGGCCCCAGTGTTGGTTGTGTTTCCAGGTAAGTACCACTCTGAGTGCAATCACCTCTTTATAAAATGACAGATCCTATCCTGGGACCAGTAGGCTGCTAGAGTCTTCTCCCTCTTGTTTTCTCTAAGCATTATTGGTGGGGTTTTATCCACTGGGGAATCAGGGTTTTGCAGAAGGCAAACAGAATCATGTACTTGCCTACGTTTTTCATTTTAAAATATTTTGTCAGTAAATATATGTTTCTTTCATAAATTAAACGTTGACTACAGTGGTTCACAAATTAAACATTTACTGATTAATATATAATGTTGCCATTGCAAAGCATGTTTTTCAGGTATGTAATATATATTTTGTAATGATCTATTTGTATCACACATATACACACACATATATATATATTCATATTTTGTATTCAAAGAAATACTTGATGTTAATTTACTGATATAAAAAATGAAATTATGAAAAGAATCTTTACCTTAGCAATGTTTTTCTCACTTTGTTTTCCTTTGGTTTTGTGTTACTGAACCTTTATTGAAGTCATTTTGCCATGTTTATGACAACTCAGACAGTTGCTATGGCAAATAATTTAATGTCACAAATTTCAACAGAAAATTAGAAATTTATATTACCACTAGTAAAACCTTTTGTCCTATACACAAAGACCTCAGTTATTAATTCTGTCAACACTGATATTTTCTGTCATCTCAAAAAAGTTATTAAAGTTGAACTGACCTCATAAACAATCAAGGAGATGAGCAGTACTCCTAGAAGGGAAGTTGTGCTTAAATACAAATAGCTTTGAAAATTGGTAGTCATAGTGAAGATTGCTGGAAGCAGAACTGGTAAAAAGATTTATGTTACTATCTTGAATTTACTAATCGATAACCTTCAAGTACTTGAAAATAAGTGATATGTCATAGAAATTAACTACACTGCATTGACTCTACATAAGCCTTTTAAGTGAAAAATTCCCTCAGATCGTCAATCAAGATGTCAATTTACATTTGAGTCTACCACAATTTTAATTTTCCATGTAAGTGAAATTCATATCAACAAAGAAAGGAGAGAAAACAAAGTGTTCACTATTTGTGTTTGTTCTTAATAAAATTAAGTAAACTTTTCCTTTTCATATTCTGCCTGGCAGGATTCTATTTTCCCTATTTTTTTAATCTGTTATTCTAGGTTACACATTTTTGAAATACAGTCATGTATGTTCTAAACTTAAATTATTCAATACACACTACTCAAGCAACAATTATTTATCAGTTGCCTCCTGTATCCTAGGCAGTCCTCCAAGTAATGAAGTATTAAAAATGAATAAGACAAATTCATTGAACTTTACTAAATATAGAGAATAGAAATTTTTCTTAAGTGCTCATTGAATGAATTATTATATAACCAGTCCAAAAAACGCAACATATTCCAGAAATCAGAAACTGCCTAGTATACGCTCTCACACCACAAGGCAATAGCCCTAGATATTGATGAAAACAACTGAACAAATCCTACCACTCCTTCACTAACAACACTAAAATCACCTACAGATAAAAAAATCATAAATGTCTACTTAATTAATGAAAAAAATAAAAATTATAAGAGCAAACAACTTATTAAATAAAGGAATGGAGAAAGCTGTGTATAACAACTTGTAGACTGTTATTCTGTACTATGTGGCGATCCATAAACATAATGTTGTCTCCAAAAAAAGAAGAAGAAATAAAAGAGACCCAAACAGCTTAAGTTCAAAACAAATTAAACTCAATTATTCAGAAAAAGTATAGACAAAAGCAGTAAGCCTTAAGGGGGGAATAAGAATGCGAAAAACATTATTAGGTAAATTAAAAATTGCATACACAATAAGAATGCTCTGACAAGGTCTCCTGACCAAAAAACAATACTTTACAAAGTCCTTCAGTATTTAATAAAAATCTGAAGGAAAGAAGGAAATAAATTGAAAAATAACAACAACAATGTATTTAAATACATGTGTGTTTGTGTATAGTGTATGTGGCATGTCTTTGAAGAACTGTTCCCTAATTTTTTGTGGAATTATATGTTTGTTTTATTTTTCTGAAAAAGGAGTTTAATATCTGGTAGCAAAAGACTTAGAACTACTGCTGTCTTTAAAAATATAATTTATAGAAATGTATCAAACAACGCACAAATATAGTCATTAGATTTTTTAAATTTTTTTATTGTTATGTTAATCCCCATACATTACATCATTAGTTTTTGATGTAGTGTTCCATGATTCATTGTTTGTGTATAACACCCAGTGCTCCATGCAGAACGTGCCCTCCTTACTACCCATCACCAGGCTAACCCGTCCTCCCACCCCCCTCCCCTCTAGAACCCTCAGTTTGTTTTTCAGAGGCCATCGTTTCTCATGGCTTGTCTCCCCCTCCGATTTCCCCCCCTTTATTCTTCCCCTCCTGCTATCTTCTTCTTCTTTTTTTTTTCTTAACATATATTGCATTATTTGTTTTTAAGCATAGGTGTTTATGGCATCATTTTATTGCAAATATACTACAGTTACTATAGTATAAATACATAAACAATAGGTACGATATCTATAAGTAGTAAACTCTATACTACAAAATAATGTTAAATAGCCAAAATTTTATTGTAAATTTTACACAGAAAATAATTTTCTGTAAAATAATCATCATAAATTCCAATTTCATACCATGAAGGTGGGAATATATTAAAAATTTATTAGTATGCTTGAGAAAATATTTTTTTTAAAGATTTTATTTATTTATTTGAGAGAGAGAGAATGAGAGAGAGCACATGAGAGGGGGGAGGGTCAGAGGGAGAAGCAGACTCCCTGCCGAGCAGGGAGCCCGATGTGGGACTCGATCCCGGGACTCCAGGATCATGACCTGAGCCGAAGGCAGTCGCTTAACCAACTGAGCCACCCAGGCACCCTGGGTTTTTTAATGAAAATCGGTAACTGTTATTCTTCTGCTTATATCCAAAAACATGGAATTAAAATATCTGCCAGGATTATATGATGAGTTTTAAATGGTGAGATCAATACATCATTTAGTGAAATCTGATACATAGTAGACGTTATTGTTCCCTCCAACCAACCCCTGAGTTTTCTAACTAATATATTCACTTTGACATCAAGTTTACAACTCAAATTCAAAGAGTCAATAACAGAAATATTCCTACCAAAACACACAATTTTGTCGGCAGGAAGTTATATAGAAGTTGGTAGATGCTCAATATTTTATTTATGTCTATTAATTGAATAAAGGCTTGATATCCTACTACCAATATTTATTTAAATGTCTGAAACTGTGAAACTAATATTACACTATATGTTAAATAACTGGAATTTTTAAGAAAAAATTTAAACAAAAAAAATGTTTGAAACCAAATTGCTATACAAAAAATAAAAACTAGATAATAGCCCTTGCCTATAATTTTCTTTTAAGATAAGAAATATATTTTCCTTCAACATGGTCTTATTAATAAATGTGTCTGCAACAATGTATCTAGAGGCACTTAATCTTTTGCCAAAGTAAGTTATTCTGAGTTTAATCTCTCATTGCATTAAAAGGTCTTTTACTTTTTATTTATTTATTATTTTTTTTTCATTAAAAGGTCTTTTAAAATAAATTAGTAGTAATAATCTAAGACCTAACTGTACATTTCAACACTAATAGTTGATTTGCACACCCGAAACATATGGTGATCATCGAAGTATCACCTAATTATAGTTATCTCATGAGATTTTAATTGTGTAGTGTAAAAAGTATTTCAGCAAACACTAATTGTTAATATGTACCCTTAAATATACACGTTCACACACATGCATGCAAACGTGCACATAATTCTACTTAGATCTTTCAAGAATTTTTAACTTGATACAAAAGGGAAATATAACTAGAGGCAATGAATTTAGACTGTAAATAAACATTCTAGGGGGAAATACTCGGGAGAATTCTGAAAACAGGTTGGAAAACTGGTGTGTGAAGCAAAATTTAGATCTCAAATTACTTTAAATGACTGTAATGGATAGTCATGAAACTTATTCTGTTACAATATTCAAATTCGATCCTAACAATATATATTATTAACATGATGGAATTATCCAAAACACTTTAATCACCTTATTTCATTGTATGACAACAAAAATTATCCATATTTTAAGTTTTATATCATATAAAATAAATATTGCAAAATATCTGCCTTGCTTAAAAGCAGATATTAAAATGCAATGTTTTTAAAATGATAGGATTATTAAAATAAGTGAGAATGCCATAGCTAATCAATTTATAACTTAGAAATAGGTAAATATGAGTAGCCCAGGTCATTTTATATATCACTCAGAAAAATAAACCATATTAAATTAGAAGTGCCCTAGAATTATACAAGCTTTAAAAAGAAAATTCCTTCCATCTTTCATTGTTATTCTCCAAGCAATTTAAATATGCTTGCACTCCAGTACACCAACATTTATATTGTGTGAATCAGAAAAATACCTTGCTGTCAAGTAAGCTTTATGGAGTTTACTGTGCCATTGTTGTCCAGCATCTTAACTCTACTTCATTTCAGTATGATAAGTAACTGCTTTCCACTTACATAATCCCTAGTAATATAAATCTTTTCTGCTTAAGAAATGATAAAACAAGCTAAATAAGTTGTGAAATATATACCATGTTATCTATGAAAAAAAGCAATTCATAAAAATGCTGAAGTACTTAAAAATGACAAGGAAATGACTTGTGTGATTCTTCTCACCTCAAACTTAATGTTAAAAAAGAACATTTTTACTGAACTTGAAGATGGCATTGAAACATGGGAAGCTATCATTGCTCCATTTGTCTCTATGAGTATAAAATAATTTCAATATCATAACAAACACTTTAGCAGATGTATAAAGCAGCTCCTCAAAGCCTGAGTATCTCTAAACTCTATTTTTCTATTTGATATTCAATGCTACTTTATCCCAAAATATTATAGTTCAATTACTTTAACAGGTTTATGAATTATGTATACACTGTTGTAAATTTTGACAGCTATAGTTTCTGCTTCATTGGTAGAAAACAACAAATTGTTTCAATGTGATTATAGATTGTATGTGGATCACTTTTAATACTAGGTATGTTTCTGCTCTATACATTTCATAATTTAGTAAGAATTTTGCTTTTGATCACAATGTTTCATCATACAAAAATTTGGTATCCCAGGATCACAGCAAAAAATTCACCTTCAAGTTAGCCACAACCAGTCCATACATAACTTTTCCTATAGATTGTGGCACATTTTTCCTACTAGTATAGGTGGTCTCATGGAGCACTTTGGCAAACATCCATTTACCAGATGGCCATTTGGCATCACCAAATCTTAGCCTCTTGGCTCTCACATCCTGATTGTTTTCATTTTCTTTATAGTATTGTGGGCCAAATCTTGTTCATTTATGATGGAATTCTTGTGAGCATCTCTATGAATTTCTCCTGCTCTGCAACATGTCTTTGTACAAGATTAAATCAAAAAAGTCTGTTTAGCATAATAGTCTGTTAAATCATTATACTGACTTCTATACAGTCACTTTTACTATGATCTTGTAGCTTTAAAGAGCACTATCTTTGGGTAGCCACTTGAGTTGATTTAGTTTCTGGTAATAGATGCAGTCTACAGACAAATAAAGAATAGTTATTAATAACATTACCATTTTTGCTTTTAATATAAATCCATCAATAAACACTTGTAAAGCAGGATTTGTTATTGAAGTGTCCAAAAAATCTGCTTAAGACATGAACACTTATTAAGCTGCAAAGTCATAATCACGGGTTTATCCTTGATGGTTATGAGTAGTAAAATTGCTGGGTTGAAGGGGTTACATCAGTAGATGCCAATATGAAAAGGAACAAGTGACAAATTTTTATAATTATTTAATTACTTACTTGAAAAACTCTGTGTTTTTATTTAGCAATAAAAATTGGGCTGCATGTGTTAACTTCAGAGTTAAGGAAATGATAGTATGAGTTGTAAGATAGTTTGACTAATATTAGAAGAATTTTGTGCAATGTGATTTTAATTTCCTGAGAAAAACCCTGAAATAAAGGGCTGCTAATTCAGGAGGCCAGGAAAAGAACATTGAGGGAATAGGAAGGATATAACTGGATGATGAAAGTGAACTAGGAGAGAAATGTATTTACAAAAAATGGCATGCCTCAGACAACTTCAGAGACTTTGAGAAACACTACTGTGGAGTAAGCATTTGTTTTGAGGTCTCACCATTCCAATTTTAAAAGTTGATTAGTTTTTGAATAGCATTTTATTGAACTTCTAGGTTTCCTTTAAATGTATTAATTTATTAATTTTAACATATCCAATGGACTAAATGCTCCAGTCAAAAGACATAAGATATCAGAATAGATTAAAAAACCAAGACCCATCTGTATGCTGCTTCTGAGACTCATTTTAAGCCTAAAGACACCTGCAGATTGAAAGTGGGTGGATGGAAAACCATTTATCATGCTAATGGATGCCGAAAGAAAGCTGGAGTAGCCATACTTATATCAGACAAACCAGATTTTAAACCAAAGACAAAAGATGAAAAAGGGCACTATATCATAATTAAGGGATAGACCCTTCCAACAAGAAGATGTAACAATTGTAAATATTATCCCCCCAACATGGGAGCACCCAAATATATAAATCATTAAGAACAAACTTAAAGAAATTAGTTGATAATAATACATTAATAGTAGGGGACCTTAACACCCCACTCACAGCAATGGACAGATCATCTAAGCAGAAAATCAAGAAGGAAACAATGGCTTTGAATGACACATTGGGTCAGATGGGCTTAAACAAATATATTCAGAACATTTCATCCTAAAGCAGCAGAATACACATTCTTTTCAAGTGTACATGAAACATTCTCCAGAATAGATCACATCCTGGGTCACAAATCAGGCCTCAACTGGTACAAAAAGATTGAGATCATATTTTGTAATGCATATTTTCAGATCACAATGCTATGAAACCTGAAGTCAACTACAAGAAAAAATTCGGAAGGACCACAAATAAATGGAGGTTAAAGAACATCCTGCTAAAGAATGAATAGGTCAACCAGGAAATTAAAGAAGAAATTTAAAAAATACATGAAAGCAAATGAAAATGAAAACACGACAGTCCAAAACCTTTGGGATGCAGCAAAGGTGATTCGAAAAGGGAAGTACAGAGCAAACAGGACTAACACAAGAAGCAAGTAAAGTCTCAAATACACAACCTAACCTTACACCTAAAAGAACAAGAGAAGGAACAGTAAATAAAGCCTACAGCCAGAAGGAGAAGGGAAACAAAATTAGAGAAGAAATAAATGATACAGAAACAAACAAACAAACAACAGTAGAACATACCGATGAAACTAGGAGCTGGTTCTTTGAAAGAATTAATAAAATTGATAAACCCCTAGCCAGACTTATCAAAAAGAAAAGAGAAAGGAACCAAGTAGATAAAATCACAAATGAAAGAAGATCACAACCACCACCTCAGAAATACAAACAGTTATAAGAGAATATTATGAGCAACTGCAGGCCAACAAATTAGGCAATCTCGAAGAAATGGATAAATTCCTAGAAACATATAAACTACCAAAACTAAAACAGGAAGCAATAGAAAATTTGAACAGACCCATAACCAGCAAAGAAATTGAATCAGTAATCAAAAATCTCTCAACAAATAAGAGTCCAGGGCCAGATGGTCTCCCAGGGGAATTCTACCAAACGTTTAAAGAAGAGTTAATAACTATGCTCTGAAACTGTTCCAGAAAATAGAAATGGAAGGAAAACTTCCCAACTTGTTCTGTGAGACCAGCATTACCTTGATCCCAAAACCAAACAAAGACCCTACTAAAAAGGAGAATTACAGGCCACTATCCCTGATAACACAGATGCAAAAATTCTCAATAAAATACTAGCAAATCAAATCCAATAGCACATTAAAAGAATTATTCACCATGATCAAGTGGGATTTATTCCTGGGCTGCAAATCAATCGTGATATACCACATTAATAAAACAAAAGATAAGAACCATACAAGCCTCTCAATAGATGCAGAAAAATCATTTGATAAAATATAGCATTCTTTCTTGATAAAAACCCTCAACAAAGTAAGGATAGAGAGAACATTACTCAATATCATAAAGATCATATATGGAAGACCCACAGCTAATATCAACCTCATGGGGAAAAACTGAGAGCTTTTCCTCTAAGGTCAGGAACAAAACAGGGATGTCAGCTCTCACCATTGCTATTTAAAATAGTACTGGAAGTCCTAGTCTCAGTGATCAGACAACAGAAAGGAATAAAAGGCATCCAAACTGGCAAGGAGGAAGTCAAACTTTCACTATTCACATATGACATGATACTCTATGTAGAAAGCCTGAAAGACTCCACCAACATATTGCTAGAAGTGATACACGAATTCAGCAAAGTTGCAGGATACAAAATCAATGTACAGAAATCTGTGGCATTCCTATACACCATTAATGAAGTAGCAGAAAAAGAAACTAAGGAACCAATCCCATTTACAATTACACCAAAACCCGTAAGATACCTGGGAATAAACATAACCAAAGAAGTAAAAGATCTGCACTCTGAAAACTATAGAACACTGATGAAAGACATGGAAAATGACACAGAGAAACAGAAAAACATTCCATGCTCATGGATTGGAAGAACAAATATTGTTAAAATGTCTATACTATCCAAAACAATCTGCAAACTTAATGCAATCCCTATCTAAATACTACCAGCATTTTTCACAGAGCTAGAACAAACAATCTTAGATTTGTATAGAACCACAAAGACCCTGCATAGCCAAAGCAATAGTGAAAAAGAATAGCAAAGCTGGAGATATCACAATTCTAGATTTCAAGCTATATTACAAATCTGTAGTCATTATGACAGTATGTTACTGGCACAAAAATGGAATGGACACATAGGACACACAGGACATAGGACACATAGGACACATAGGACAATGGAACAGAATAGAAACCCAGAAATGAAGCAACTATATGGGCAACTAAACTTCGACAAAGCAGAAAACAATATTCAATGGAAAAAAGACAGTCTTTCCAACAAATGGTGTTGGGAAAACTGGACAGTAACATGCAGAAGAATGAAACTGGATCACTTTTTTATACCAAAATAAATTCAAAGTGGATTAAAGCCTTAAATGTGAGACAGGAATCCTACAAAATCCTAGAAGAGAACACAGGCAGCAACCTCTTCGACCTCAGCCACAGCAACTTCTTACTAGACACGTCTCGGGAGGTAAGAGAAACAAAAATAAAAATGAACTGTTAGGACTTCATCAAGATAAAAATCTCCTGCACAGTGAAGGAAACAATCAACAAAACTAAAAGGCAACCCACAGGATGGGAGAAGGTAGTTGCAAATGACATATCCGATAAAGGGCTAGTATCCAAAATCTATAAAGAATTTATCAAACTCAACACCCCAATAATAAATAGTCCAGTTAAGAAATGGGCAGAAGACATGAATAGACATCTTTCCAAAGAAGACATATAGATGGCCAACAAACACATGAAAAGATGCTCAACATCACTCTCATCAGAGAAATATAAATCAAAACCACGATGAGATACCACCTCACATAGGTCAGAATGGCTAAAATTAGCAAGAGAGGAAACAACAGATGTTGGCAAGGATGCTGAGAAAGGGAATGCTTTTACACTCTTGGTGGGAATGCAAACTGGTGCAGCCACTCTGGAAAACAGTATAGAACTTCTTCAGAAAGTTAAAAATAGAACTACCCCAAAACCTGCTATATATATATGGTGGGCTATACTGCACTACTAGTTATTTACCCAAAAGATACAAAAGTACTGGTTTGAAAGGACACATGCACCCCAATGTTTATAACAACACTATGAACAATAGCCAAATTATGGAAAGAGCCTAAATGTCCATCGACAGATGAATGGATAAAGAAGATGTAGGGTGTGTACACACACACACACACACACACACACACACACAGGGCAGAATATTACTCAGCCATCAAAAAGAATGAAATCATGTGATTTACAACAATGTGAATGGAGCTAGAATGTATTATGCTAAGCAAAATAGTCAGAGAAAGACAAATACCCTACGATTTCACTCACATGTGGAATTTAAGAAACAAACAGATGGACATAGGGGAAGGGGGGAAAAAAAGACCATGAGGCAAACTGTAACAGACTCTTAACTATAGAAAACAAACTGAAGATTGACGGAGGGGAGGTGGGCGGGGGGGGGTGGTATTAAGGGGGGCACTTGCGATGAACACTGGGTGGTGTATGTAAGGGATGAATCACTAAATTTTACTCCTGAAACCAATATTATGCTATATGTTAACTAACTAGAATTTAAATAAATACTTAAAAAATAATAATAAATGAGGGTTTAAAGTAAAAAAAAAAAAAAGATTTACATATCCAGATTTCCCCATAATGGCCCAAGTTAGGATTAGTTTATATTGTTTATCTCCAGAGTGTTTTCCAAAAACAAGTATAGGATTATATTAAGACTTCATACAGAAGTATGAGGTCATCTAGGAGGAGGGAGCACCTTTGAAATAGACAAACTCATGACAAACAGAAAAAAGGCACCAAAAGGTGCCAGGTTGGTCAAAAGTGTAGGGATCTGAAGGGGTACGTGCACCCCGATGTTTATAGCAGCAATGTCCACAATAGCCAAACTGTGGAAAGAGCCAGGATGTCCATCGACAGATGAATGCATAAAGAAGATGTGGTATATATATATATATATATATATATATATATATATATATACACATACATATATATACACAATGGAATATTATGCAGCCATCAAAAGGAATGAGATCTTGCCATTTGCAACGACGTGGATGGAACTGGAGGGTATTATGCTGAGCGAAATAAGTCAAACAGAGAAAGACGTGTATCATATGACCTCACTGATATGAGGAATTCTTTTTTTTTTAATTTTTTTATTGTTATGTTAATCCCCATACATTACATCATTAGTTTTAGATATAGTGTTCCATGATTCATTGTTTCTGCATAACACCCAGTACTCCATGCAGAACGTGCCCTCCTCAATACCCATCACCAGGCTAACCCATCCTCCCACCCTATGAGGAATTCTTAATCTCAGGAAACAAATTGAGGGTTGCTGGAGTGGGGGGTGGGGTGGGAGGGATGGGGTGACTGGGTGATAGACACTGGGGAGGGTATGTGCTCTGGTAAGTGCTGTGAATTGTGCAAGACTGTTGAATCTCAGATCTGTACCTCTGAAACAAATAATGCAATATATGTTAAGAAAAAAAAAAAAGAAGATAGCAGGAGGGGAAGAATGAAGGGGGGGAATCGGAGGGGGAGACGAAGCATGAGAAACGATGGACTCTGAAAAACAAACTGAGGGTTCTAGAGGGGAAGGGGGTGGGAGGATGGGTTACCCTGGTGATGGGTATTAAAGAGTGCATGTTCTGCATGGAGCACTGGGTGTTATGCACAAACGATGAATCATGGAACACTACATCAAAAACTAATGATGTAATGTATGGTGATTAACATAACAATAAAAAAAATTTTTTTAAAGTGTGTTTTTAGTGTCCTGGGGTCCCTGGCCACTCAGAGGATATGAATGGCTCCAGCATCAGTGACTGGGCCATCCTTGATCCCCAAACTTCTACAAAACAAACTGAACTTATTTAATGAATTACTAGGCAGGAAGTGTTCTCATGGAGATTCAAAGCAAAGTTTGACCAATCTCTTTTTACTGTTGTTCACCAATCTAATAAGACATCCAACCATTAGTTTTCAGGTCAGCTTAGACTGGATTAGAAGCTCTTGGAATCTACATATTCGTTAATTCTACATGAAGACCATCCTTAAACATTAAACAGATATCAGAAAATCCAAAATAAAACAAAAACCCTTCCAGATAAGATATTGCACAAACAGATGAATCAAACAAAAGCAAAAGTAGCAAAAAAATAATAATCAGATTATAGGCAAAGATATTTACAAATGGTTCGCCTACATTGTATAATTCTTCCTTTGGAGCAAGCAAAAATATAATTTACCTTATAAAGAGTCTCTATATTCACACTCTGTGTTGTCTTATATTTCACATAAACTGATCCTGGGCAGCTATATTGTCAATCATACTATCCCTGTTTAATTTCAATGTAATAGGCACTAATATCCTCTATATTATTTCTTTTTTTAAACCTTCTTTCTTTTCTTTTTTCTTTTTTATTATTTCTATTTCTGTTTCAACACTACCTTGTTAAAAACAAAACAGTAAGCCCAAAATGAAGTCTTTCATCCTAAGCCACACATCACCAAACTTAGATTCAACTTAATTACAGTTTCACCTCTCTGAGAAATAGAATCTTAAACCAGTCAATCAGGAATAGCCTGATCAACCTTAGTTAGGTCATCTGCCTAATAAGGTCCCTGCCATCCCTAAAGGAAAGTAAGCTGGTAATAACCAATCTGCTTATTTTGCTTAGATAGCTTGCTTTTTTTTCTGCTCCCTTCTGCCTATAAAAGTTTTCGTTTTTGTTTTTTTTTAAGATTTTATTTATGTATTTGAGATTGAGAGAGAGGGAGAGAGAAAGCAGGGGCAGAAGCACAGGGAGAGGGACAAGCAGACTCCATGCTGAGCATGGAGCCCAAGTGGGGCTCCATCTCATGACCTCAAGATCACCACCCCAGCTGAAATCAAGAGTCCAACACTCAACCAACTGAGCCACCCAGATGCCCCCCAAGTCTTTGACTTTGTACAGCTCCTTGGAGCTCCTTGCTATCTGCTAGAGTACATGGTGCCTGATTCATGACTCCTTGAATAAAGCCAATAAGATCTTCAAATTTACTCAATTGAATTTTATTTTTTAACATCCTCCTTTACTACTTTCTGATACTCAACAGAGATGCAGGACATTCCCATAGTCATCCATGCCTCCAATCTTGCTGCTCCATGAAAAAATGAATGAATGAATAAATCATCATTGTTTGGATCCTTTAATATTATGCTGCCTATTTTCTGCAATTATTGCTTCCCATCCAAAATCTATAGAGGTAGGTTTAAATCTTTTCCTTTTTCACTTTGGTTCAAATTTCAATTTATTTGCAGTATTTGTTTATATTATTCAAGTGACTAAGGATACTTACTGCCTCCTAATTTCATTAAGATATTCTATGCTTTTCTATTTTTCATTCTTTTTGTTACATTTTTGTTGTTTCAGAGAGAAGACAAAAGAGCATTTACTTCACCATCTTTATTTATGTATTTATTTTTTAAAAAATTTTATTTATCTATTTATTTGAGGGAGAGAGAAAGAAAGAGAGAGAGCAAGAGCAGGGGGAAGGGCAGAGGGACAAGCAGACTCCCCACTGAGCACAGAGCCCGACGCGGGGCTCGATCCCAGGACTCGGGGTCATGATTTGAGCCAGAGTCAGACACCCAGCCAACTGAGCCACCCAAATGCCCCTTACTTCACTATCTTACTGGAAAATTTCCTTTATTCTTACTGAATGTAAGATAAAATTTGTCCTTGTACAGATTATGATAAAAAGCTACAGTTGATTGCATGAATTTATACTAGCTGAAAGTGACTTAAAAACACATTTTTTTCTAATAGTGTTGGTTTTTCACTTAATTTACTGTTAAAACCAGAAACAAATGGAGACCAGATTTGAAAATTCCCTGAGCAGACACAAGTTTAGTTTACAAGCAAAGCTTAATTTAGTTTATTTTGCAAGCCTAACTTGACCTGGGTCATTTCTTGCTTATGTCTCTGAAAGCCAATTCCCTATCATTTAAGAAAATTCTAATATAACCAATCACTGTGAAGAATAAACAGCCACAGGGTGCCTGGGTGGCTGAGTCAGTTAAGTGTCTGCCTTCGGCTCAGGTCATGATGCCTGAGTCCCAGGAGTCCCAGGATTGAGCCCCGCATTGGGCTCCCTGATCAGTGGGGAGTCTGCTTGTCCATCTGATCCTCCCCCCTCTTAGGCTCTCTCTCTCTCAAATAAATAAATAAATAAAATCTTAAAAAAATAAAATAAACAGTCACTGCTTTCTCACTATATAGGCTGTTTTATACCAATATATCTCTGAGCCTCATTCCATGTTTTGTTGAGGGCCCCCCTCATTTGCACATTGTCTTTTTGGTGTGTGCACAATAAACTTTACTAACTACTATTATAGTAATTACTACTAATTACTACTCATTGGTTTTACTTTGGCTATTTTTGAACATTTGACATTTCAAAACATCATTTTTGCAAATGTTTTTGGCATAGATATGGTACATTTAGAAACATAAACATAACATAATGTAATACACTATCTACTTTCTGCCATTTACTCTTTTGTAGACTATTATTTCTATTGTATATTACAAAAATGCTTAAAGAACATTATAGGGAAGTCTTACTACAGTACAAATTGTATTATTTCATGAAAAAGACCATTGTAAATGTTAAGAAGAAAACTAGATATGCATTAAAAGATTAAAAATATATCACAACAAAGTTGTTAAAGGTAATAAAAATATGCTGTGTTACTTTAAGAGACTTAGAATACTACAATCGTTTTGTAAAACTCAGTGGAGCAGATGTGTAAGAATGAAATACAATGCAGTTTGTATTGTCAAAAACTTAGCATTAACTGGAGCCATGCTATGCAAATATGAGTGAAATATAACCTCTAAAACATTTAATAGACTAACTAGAGAGAATATTTTTTAGAAACATTTATTAAAAAAAAAAAAGCAACATTTATGTATAAAATTTGAAAACCCCTCAACAAAATAATCACTCATGGTTTGATTAATTTATAGAGAGAGTATTTTACTTCATTGAGAAGAATATTGATATGTATTTACCAGGGGGCAAGGCAATTCATTATAAAAAACAGATGATGTGGGCCATCTATGAAGGGAGTAGTAGAGAAGTGTTTGATATAGAAAAGCATAATTGTAGTAAGTCATATCATCACAGAATGTAATTATACATATTAGAGGCAGTATGTGATATGAAAGCAAGGAAGCATGTGGGAAAAAATTTTCTGGACAAAGGGGAGTATTTGATATTATAATCAACAATGCTAAACAATTTTGAAGGGATGTTGTAAAATAATCAGAAAATATGCCTCTGTCTTTAGACAGAACATAATTAATAATTATGAATACTGGTGCCCAATGAAAACAGCAATAGTTATACTGTGGTACAACTAATATAAATATTTGAATAGGAATATGCATTTTTAAGTCAAAAATTAAATACTATCCAAGGCAAAAAATTGAAATGAGATGGAAATGGAAATGAATGACAGAATATAAAATGCTGAAGTTAGAATTTCTCTTAAGGAAGAAATTTAGGAAAACTCCTATCCATATCCTACACTGTTTATTTTGTATGGATGTATGCCTATAATATAATATAGTATATTATTACATAATATATATATTATTTATTATAGTATACTATAGTATAGCATATTATTTTATTTACACTTTAGACATGAAATCTAAACAAATTCAGTTAAATTAAATTAACTTTTTGTATTATTATTAAATGAAAGAATTTAGTAATACACACAGAGATATCTAAAAAATAACATATTACATGAGAGAGGTAAAAGAGTTTTAAGCTTACTAAGTCATGGCTATGTACTAAACCAAATTAAAAAAGATATCTATTCTCTATTTCATAGTTTATAGAGAAGTATTCCCTCTAAATATTTGATAAGAATTACAAACACAGGGGTAACTGGGTAACTGGCTGTCACTGTTGGTGGGGTGTGTGACTCTTGATCTCAGGGTTGTGAGGTTGAGCCCTGCATTGGGTGGAGAGATTACTTAAAAATAAAATTTTAAAAAAATTGCAAACACAAATTTAGGAAATACTAAATTATACATATGACCCTGCCCAGGTTTAAAACTGTACTAACCCTGACATCGTTATTATTTTATATGGGCTGTGACACAGATAAATCAATTAGTTTTGTCCAAGATAACATTTATTTAAAACCAAGTTCTGAGATCATTCACCATAATCAGATGGGATTTATTCCCAGGATGCAAAGTGGTTCAATATTTGCAAATCAATCAACATCATACATCACATCAACAAGAGAAGGAATAAAAACCGTATGTTCATTTTAATAGATGCAGAAAAAGCATTTGACAAGATTCAACACACATTCATGATAAAAACTCTAAACAAAATGGGGTTAGAGGGAATATACTTTAACATAATAAAGGCCATATATGAGAAACCCACAGGTAACATCC
The DNA here is from genome assembly GCF_004348235.1 of Phoca vitulina. Lineage (NCBI taxonomy): Eukaryota > Metazoa > Chordata > Mammalia > Carnivora > Phocidae > Phoca > Phoca vitulina. The sequence goes on from NW_022589705.1 coordinate 16,579,529, forward strand.
TCAATGGTGAAACCCTAAGAGCTTTCTGTCTAAGGTCAGGAACAAGACAAGGATGTCCACTCTCAATGCTTTTATTCAAAATAGAACTGGAAGTCCTAGCCATAGCAATCAGACAAGAAAAAAAAAAAAAAGAGGCATCCATATTGGTAAAGAAGTTAAACTATCACTATTTGCAGATGACATGACACTAAAGACTTCACCAAAAAACTACTGGAAGTAATAAACAAATTCAGTGAAGTGGCAGAATACAAAAGTAATACCCAGAAATTGGTAGCATTTCTATACACTAATAACAAAGCTGTGGAAAGAGAAATTAAAAAAAAAAAAAAACCACCATTTACAACTGCAACAAAAAGAATAAAATATCTAGGAATAAACTTAAACAAAGAAGTAAAAGACTGGTACTCTGAAAACTATAAAACACTGATGAAAGAAATTGAAGACAACACAAATGGAAAGATATTCCATGCCCATGGACTGGAAAAATTAATATTGTCAAAATGTCCACATTACCCAAAGCAATCTAAAGTTTCAGTGCAATCCATATCAAAACACCAACAGCATTTTTCACAGAACTAGAAGAAATAATACTAAATTTGTAGGGAACCACAGATGGCCCTAAATAGCAAAGCAATCTGGAGAAAGAACAAAGCAGGAGGTATCATAATTCTAGATTTCAAGATACCCTACAAACCTATATAGCAATGAAAACAGTACGGTACTGGCACAAAAGTAGACACACAGGTCAAGAGAACAGAAAAGAAACCCGACATAAACCCACATTTATATGGTCAATTAATCTATGACAAAGGAGGAAAGACTATACAATGGGAAAAAGAGTCTTTTCAACAAATAGTGCTGGGAAAATTGGATAGCTACCTATAAAAGAATGAAACTAGACTGCTTTCTAACACCATACACAAAAATAAATTCAAAATGTATTAAGACCTAAATATGAGACCTGACACCATAAAAATCTTGAAAGAGAACATAGATAGTAATTTCTTTGATATCAGCTATAGCAACATTTTTCTATATATGTCTCCTAAGGCAAGGGAAACAATAGCAAAAATAAACTATTGGGAATATGCCAAAATAAAAAGCTTTTTGCAAAGCAAAGGAAGCCATCAACAAAACAAAAAGACAACCTACTGAATGGGAGATGTTTGCAAATGATATAGCTAATAGAGGTTAATGTCCAATATATAAAAAGACTTTATATAACTCAACACAAAAAAACAAATAATCTGATTAAAAATTGGGCAGAGGACCTAAATAGACATTTCTCTAAAGAATACATACAAAATAGCCAACAGACACATGAAAAGATGTTCAACATCACTAATCATCAAGGAAATACAAATCAAAACCGCAATAAGATATCACTTCACACCTCTCAGAATGGCTAAAATCAAGAAGATAAGAAACAAGTGTTGGTGGGGATGTGGAGAAAAAGGAACCCTCATGTACTATTGGTGGGAATGCAAACTAATGCAGCCACTGTGGAAAACAGTATAGAGATTCCTCAAAGGTTAAAAATAGAAATGCTATATAATCCAGTAATTCCACTAGGGAAAATGAAAATACTAAAAATACTAAAAAAGATTTATGCACCCCTATATTGAAGCATTATTTACATAGCTAAGACATGGAAGCAACCTGTGTCCATCAGGAGATGAACGCTTAAGGAAAATGCCACACACATACACACACACACACACACACACACACACTGGAATATTGGCCATAAAAAAGGATGAGATCGTGCCATTTGAGACAACATGGATGGACCTAGAGGGATTATGCTAAATGAAATAAATCAGTCAGAGCCCAGGAATAAATCCCACTTGATCATGGTGAAAATTCTTTTAATGTACTTTTGGATTCGATTTGCTAGTATTTTATTGAGAATTTTTGCATCTGTGTTATCAGGGATAGTGGCCTGTAATTCTCCTTTTTAGTAGGGTCTTTGTTTGGTTTTGGGATCAAGGTAATGCTGGTCTCACAGAACAAGTTGGGAAGTTTTCCTTCCATTTCTATTTTCTGGAACAGTTTCAGAGCATAGTTATTAACTCTTCTTTAAACATTTGGTAGAATTCCCCTGGGAGACCATCTGGCCCTGGACTCTTATTTGTTGAGAGATTTTTGATTACTGATTCAATTTCTTTGCTGGTTATGGGTCTGTTCAAATTTTCTACTGCTTCTGTTTTAGTTTTGGTAGTTTATATGTTTCTAGGAATTTATCCATTTCTTTGAGATTGCCTAATTTGTTGGCCTACAGTTGCTCATAATATTCTCTTATAACTGTTTGTATTTCTGAGGTGGTGGTTCTGATCTTCTTCTTTCATTTGTGATTTTATCTACTTGGTTCCTTTCTCTTGTCTTTTTGATAAGTCTGGCTAGGGGTTTATCAGTTTTATTAATTCTTTCAAAGAACCAGCTCCTAGTTTTGTTGATCTGTTCTGTTTTTTTTTTAAATTTTTATATCATTTATTTCTTCTCTATTTATTATTTCCCCTCTCCCGCTGGCTTTAGACTTTATTTGCTGTTCTTTTTCCAGCTCCTTTAGGTATAAGATTAGGTTGCATATATGAGACTTTTCTTGCTTCTTGTGTTAGGACTGTATTGCTCTGTACTTCCCTCTTCAGACCACCTTTGCTGCATCCCAAAGGTTTTGGATTGTCATGTTTTCATTTTCATTTGCTTCCATGTATTCTTTTAATTCTTCTTTAATTTCCTCCCATTCATTCTTTAGTAAGATGTCCTTTAACTTCCATTTATTTGTGGTCTTCCCAAATTTTTTCTTGTGGTTAACTTCAAGTTTTATAATGTTGTGATCTGAAAATATGCATGGTATGATCTCAATCTTTTTGTACCAGTTGAGGCCTGATTTGTGATCCAGTATGTGATCTATTTTGGAGAATGTTCTGTTCCATGTGCACTTGAAAAGAATGTGTATTCTGCTGCTTTAGGATGAAATGCTCTGTATATATCTGTTAAGTCCATCTGGTTCGGTGAGTCATTTAAAGCCCTTGTTCCCTTGTTGATCTTCTGCTTATATGATCTGTCCATTGTTGTGAGTGGGGTGTTAAAGTTCCCTACTATTAATGTATTATTATCAATGAGTTTAAGTTTATTCTTAATTGATTTATATATTTGGGTGCTCCCATGTTGGGGCCATAATATTTACAATTGTTACATCTTCTTGTTGGAAGGGTCTATCCCTTAATTATGATATAGTGCCCTTCCTCATCTCTTGTTACAGTCTTTGGTTTAAAATCTAGGTTTTTTTTGATATAAGTATGGCTATTCCAGCTTTCTTTTGACATCCATTAGCATGATAAATTGTTCACCCCCTCATTTTCAATCTGGAGGTGTCTGTGTCTAAAATGAGTCTCATAAGCAGCATATCAGTAGGTCTTGTTTTTTTATCTATCTTGATAACCTATGTGTTTTGATTGGAGCATTTAGTTCATTTACATTCAGAGTAAGTATTGAAAGATATGAATTTAGTGCCATTGTATTACCTGTAAAGTCTCTGTTCCTGTAGGTTGTCTCTCTTCCTTTCTAGTCCTTGTTACTTACTGTCTCTCTTACCCGTTCAAAGTGTCCTCTTTAATATTTCTTTAGAGCTGGTTTAGTGTTCACAAACTCCTCTAGTTTCCACATATAAATGGCTAACAGACACATGAAAAGATGCTCAATATCACTCATCATCAGGGAAACACAAGCCAAACTACAATGAGATACCACCACCACCTGTCAGAATGGCTAAAATTAACAATTCAGGAAATAACAGATGTTAGTGAGGATTCAGAGAAAGGAGAACCCTCTTGCATTATTGTTAGTGGGAATGCAAACTGGTGTAACCACTCTGGAAAATAGTATGGGGGTTTCTCAAAAAAAAAACAGAACTACCTGAAACCCAGCAGTTGCACTACTAGGTATTTATCCAAAGGAAACAAAAACAGTGATTCAAAGGGGCACATGTATCCCAATGTTTATAGCAGCAGTGTCCACAATAGCCCAACTATGGAATGAGCCCAGATGTCCATCAACTGATGAATGGATATAGAAGATATGGTATATGCACACACACATACACACATTGGAATATTACTTAACCATAAAAAAAAAAGAATGAAATCTTGCCATTCACAATGACATGAATGGAACTACAGTGTATTACGCTAAGCAAAATAAGTCAGTCAGAGAAAAACAAATACCATATGATTTCACTCATATCTGGAATTTAAGAAACAAAACTGAATATAGGGTAGAGATGGAAAAATAAAATAAGATAAAAACAGAGAGGGAAGTAAACCATAAGACTCTTAACTATAAGGAACAAACTGACAGTTGTTGAAGGGGAGGTTGGTGGGGGGATGTATTCCATTGGGTGATGGACATTAAGGAGGGCCTTTGATGTAATGAGAACTGGGTGTTATATGCCACTGATGAATCATTAAATTCTACCCCTGAAACTAATAATAAAAAAAGAAAATATCTAAAATAAACATTCCAGGTCCCTTAAAATATGCACACCTATTATTGTTGCTCTTTTTTTGATGACCAAACTCTTGAAATAGCCACACTTACTAGAATAAAAGTAATGTACATGTTTTGTATTATTCATGTATTTCTACTTTCATAAAGCTCATAAAACTTTTAAGGAGGAAATAAATAATTTTAAATCTCTTGTTAATTATCACTAATAAATTGATATTATAAAATGAGCAAACTTGTACCCCTGAGGTAAATTTTTAGTTAGAACTTTGGATAGATATTATTATAAGTATTGTATCTTAAATAGTAAATTCCAACAACATTTCCTGATTTATACCATACATGAAAATCTTTCCTACCTTAAAATATTTCTATAGCTTGCTTTTGTATTTTCTTAGCAAAACGTACTGTTTGAAAAGAAAAAAAAAAAAAGAAGGGAAGGAAGAAGAGAGTAATGGAGATGACATTCCCTTCATTATCCCCCAGTCATATATTTGGTAAATCATTTGTTAAGCATCATTACTTCATTTTTTTTCACTGTCCTAGTTCTGACACAGTTCTGATCAAATTGTTGTTACTCAATAAACATGGATTAATTCATTATGTCTTTTATATTTCTGAAAAATTACAAATGGGAATAAGGAAACTAAGAACAGACAAATAGAGTTACAACAAATTATACAAACATTCAGTGGAGAACCTGAGAAAGAGATTTGTATTTATGAGATAGGGTGGGGGATTCAGATAGTCAGATATATGGCTTAAATAGCAGCAATATTTCTACAGCAAGGAGGAGATGGTCAGAAAATATAGGATGGTAGGAAGCAAAAGAACTTGGTCAAAGCCTGAAAAGAGGATATGCAACAAAGAACAAAACTGAGAAACATTAAAGCAAGGTACCAATGCCTTGAAGTTTTGACACAGAAAATCTTTGCAGGAATCAACACTGGAGCCTTGTAATGATATGAACTCAGGTTCTTAATGTAGGTGGAAGGGATAATAGGTAACTACTAAAGATCTGTGCAGAGATCTAGACTCTATGGTGATAGACAGGCAACTAATGGTCATGCATCATTAAAAAAAGTTTCAGTAAGAGGTGTTAATAAAACAAGGCTAAGTGCTGGTAAACAAGGATGAGTTCCAAAGTATGGATTTTGAGTGGCAGGCAATAGTAAGAGAAAAGGCCCTTAGAAGAAAATTCATTCATTACTTTATGAAGGAAAGTTCACATATTGTGATGGTCGAATGTAATAAGACTCCAACCTTCAGGTGAAGCCCTTGGTCTTTAAAAACTGAGTAGCTTATCATACTAGAGCAATATGATTAAATAAGCTTCCTTTTCAGTAGTAAAGTAACTGTGGAAAATGTGGGGATTAAATAGGTGGCAAACATGAAATGCACTGAATACATTTATTTTAGAATGTCAGAGAGCTTATTTTAACACTTTTATTTATGACCAAAGTGCATATGAATAGAAAAGCTGTACAATTGCATAGTATGTGTCAAGTAGTTACTGATTTTTAGTGTCTTCAGAAAAGTATTTTAGCATTTCAAAATGTGGTAACTAAAGACTGGTCAGAAAAATTAATTTTAGAATGAGAAACCAAAGGAAAAGTGGAATTAAATGACCTGAGAATATTAGAAGATATACTATTATGTAATTATGTTATGTAATAAAAGTGTCTAATTAAAGGGTTTAAGATCAATATTGCACCAAATGTGTCCAGGTTCATGTTCCAACATTTCCAATTAAATACCTCAGTTAAGTTTTGACCTTGAAGCAGCAGTTACATTAAAAATGTATTCATTTTAAGATTATAAAATAGCACATTGATTTTTTAACAAAAAGCTACATAATTAATCCCACCTAATTGCAATTGATGACATCAAATTGGCCATTCCAATGTCGCCTGCAATTCTGAGGGTTACTTTACTACATCATAGTTGTAATGTTATATTATCCCAATCCATTTCAATATTCTCATAAGTGGCTTACATAGTAATTGTCCAGTGTCAAAATATTAAAGTTGTGTTTCATCCCTAAGATTTTTTCTCATTTTATCCTATCATATTTTAAATTTAATTTTTGAAAATTTTTTATTATTTTTTTTTAATTTTTTTTATTGTTATGTTAATCCCCATACATTACATCATTAGTTTTAGATATAGTGTTCCATGATTCATTGTTTGTGCATAACACCCAGTGCTCCATGCAGAATGTGCCCTCCTCAATACCCATCACCAGGCTAACCCATCCTCCCACACCCCTCCCCTCTAGAACCTTCAGTTTGTTTTTCAGAGTCCATCGTCTCTCATGGTTCTTCTCCCCCTCCGATTTCCCCCCCTTCATTCTTCCCCTCCTGCTACATTCTTCTTCTTCTTTTTTTCTTTCTTAACATATATTGCATTATTTGTTTCAGAGGTACAGATCTGAGATTCAACAGTCTTGCACAATTCACAGTGCTTACCAGAGCACATACCCTCCCCAGTGTCCATCACCCAGTCACCCCATCCCTCCCACCCCACCCCCCACTCCAGCAACCCTCAGTTTGTTTCCTGAGATTAAGAATTCCTCATATCAGTGAAGTCATATGATACATATCTTTCTCTGTTTGACTTATTTCGCTCAGCATAATACCCTCCAGTTCCATCCACGTCGTTGCAAATGGCAAGATCTCATTCCTTTTGATGGCTGCATAATATTCCATTGTATATATATACCACTTCTTCTTTATCCATTCATCTGTTGATGGACATCTTGGCTCTTTCCACAGTTTGGCTATTGTGGACATTGCTGCTATAAACATCGGGGTGCACGTACCCTTTCGGGTCCCTACTTTTGTATCTTTGGGGTAAATACCCAGTAGTGCAATTGCTGGATCATATGGTAGCTCTATTTTCAACTTTTTGGGGAACCTCCATACTGTTTTCCAGAGTGGCTGCACCAGCTTGCATTCCCACCAACAGTGTAGGAGGGTTCCCCTTTCTCCGCATCCCAGCCAACATCTGTCGTTTCCTGACTTGTTCATTTTAGCCATTCTGACTGGTATGAGGTGGTATCTCATTGAGGTTTTGATTTGGATTTCCCTGATGCCGAGCGATATTGAACACTTTTTCATGTGTCTGTTTGCCGTTTGGATGTCTTCTTTGGAAAAATGTCTGTTCATGTCTTCTGCCCATTTCTTGATTGGATTCTTTGTTCTTTTGGTGTTGAGTTTGATGAGTTCTTTATAGATTTTGGATACTAGCCCTTTATCTGATATGTCATTTGCAAATATCTTCTCCCATTCTGTCAGTTGTCTTTTGGTTTTGTTGACTGTTTCCTTTGCTGTGCAAAAGCTTTTTATCTTGATGAAGTCCCAATAGTTCATTTTTGCCCTTGCTTCCCTTGCCTTTGGCGATGTTTCTAGGAAGAAGTTGCTGCGGCTGAGGTCGAAGAGGTTGCTGCCTGTGTTCTCCTTTAGGATTTTGATGGACTCCTGTCTCACATTGAGGTCTTTCAACCATTTGGAGTCTATTTTTGTGTGTGGTGTAAGGAAATGGTCCAGTTTCATTCTTCTGCATGTGGCTGTCCAATTTTCCCAACACCATTTGTTGAAGAGACTGTCTTTTTTCCATTGGACATTCTTTCCTGCTTTGTCAAAGATTAGTTGACCATAGAGTTGAGGGTCCATTTCTGGGCTCTCTATTCTGTTCCATTGATCTATGTGTCTGTTTTTGTGCCAGTACCATACTGTCTTGATGATGACAGCTTTGTAGTAGAGCTGGAAGTCTGGAATTGTGATGCCGCCAGCTTTGCTTTTCTTTTTCAACATTCCTCTGGCTATGCGGGGTCTTTTCTGGTTCCATACAAATTTTAGGATTATTTGTTCCATTTCTTTGAAGAAAGTGGATGGTATTTTGATGGGGATTGCATTGAATGTGTAGATTGCTCTAGGTAGGATTGACATCTTCACAATATTTGTTCTTCCAATCCATGAGCATGGAACGTTTTTCCATTTCTTTGTGTCTTCCTCAATTTCTTTCATGAGTATTTTAGAGTTTTCTGAGTACAGATCCTTTGCCTCTTTGGTTAGATTTATTCCTAGGTATCTTATGGTTTTGGGTGCAATTGTAAATGGGATCGACTCCTTAATTTCTCTTTCTTCTGACTTGTTGTTGGTGTATAGGAATGCCACTGACTTCTGTGCATTGATTTTGTATCCTGCCACTTGACTGAATTCCTGTATGAGTTCTAGCAGTTTTGGGGTGGAGTCTTTGGGATTTTCCACATAAAGTATCATATCATCTGCAAAGAGTGAGAGTTTGACTTCTTCTTTGCCGATTTGGATGCCTTTGATTTCTTTTTGTTGTCTGATTGCTGTGGCTAGGACTTCCAATACTATGTTGAATAGCAGTGGTGATAGTGGACATCCCTGCCGCGTTCCTGACCTTAGGGGGAAAGCTCTCAGTTTTTCCCCATTGAGAATGATATTCGCTGTAGGTTTTTCATAGATGGCTTTTATGATATTGAGGTATGTACCCTCTATCCCTATACTCTGAAGAGTTTTGATCAAGAAAGGATGCTCTACTTTGTCAAATGCTTTTTCTGCATCTTTTGAGAGGATCATATGATTCTTGTTCTTTCTTTTGTTAATGTATTGTATCACGTTGATTGATTTGCGGATGTTGAACCAAACTTGCAGCCCAGGGATAAATCCGACTTGGTCGTGGTGAATAATCCTTTTAATGTACTGTTGGATCCTATTGGCTAGTATTTTGGTGAGAATTTTTGCATCCATGTTCATCAGGGATATTGGTCTGTAATTCTCCTTTTTGATGGGGTCTTTGTCTGGTTTTGGGATCAAGGTAATGCTGGCCTCATAAAATGAGTTTGGAAGTTTTCCTTCCATTTCTATTTTTTGGAACAGTTTCAGAAGGATAGGTATTAATTCTTCTTGCAATGTTTGGTAGAATTCCCCCGGGAAGCCATCTGGCCCTGGGCTTTTGTGTTTTGGGAGATTTTTGATGACTGCTTCAATTTCCTTAGTGGTTATAGGTCTGTTCAGGTTTTCTATTTCTTCCTGGTTCAGTTTTGGTAGTTGATACATCTCTAGGAATGCATCCATTTCTTCCAGGTTATCTAATTTGCTGGCATAGAGTTGCTCATAATATGTTCTTATAATTGTTTGTATTTCTTTGGTGTTGGTTGTGATTTCTCCTCTTTCATTCATGATTTTGTTGATTTGGGTCATTTCTCTTTTCTTTTTGATAAGTCTGGCCAGGGGTTTATCAATCTTGTTAATTCTTTCAAAGAACCAGCTCCTAGTTTCGTTGATCTGTTCTACTGTTCTTTTGGTTTCTATTTCATTGATTTCTGCTCTGATCTTTATGATTTCTCTTCTCCTGCTGGGTTTAGGCTTTATTTGCTGTTCTTTCTCCAGCTCCTATAGGTGTAGGCTTAGGTTGTGTACTTGAGACCTTTCTCATTTCTTGAGAAAGGCTTGTATTGCTATATACTTTCCTCTTAGGACTGCCTTTGCTGTATCCCAAAGATTTTGAATAGTTGTGTTTTCATTTTCATTGGTTTCCATGAATTTTTTTAATTCTTCTTTAATTTCCTGGTTGACCCATTCATTCTTCAGTAAGATGCTCTTTAGCCTCCATGTATTTGAGTTCATTCTGACTTTCCTCCTTTGATTGAGTTCTAGTTTCAAAGCATTGTGGTCTGAAAATATGCAGGGAATGATCCCAATCTTTTGGTACCGGTTGAGACCTGATTTATGACCTAGGATGTGATCCATTCTGGAGAATGTTCCATGGGCACTAGAGAAGAATGTGTATTCCGTTGCTTTGAGATGGAATGTTCTGAATATGTCTGTGAAGTCCATTTGGTCCAGTGTGTCATTTAAAGTCTTTATTTCCTTGTTGATCTTTTGCTTAGACGATCTGTCCATTTCAGTGAGGGGGGTGTTAAAGTCCCCCACTATTATTGTATTGTTGTCAATGTGTTTCTTTGCTTTTGTTATTAATTGCCTTATATAATTGGCTGCTCCCATGTTAGGGGCATAGATATTTACAATTGTTAGATCTTCTTGTTGGATAGACCCTTTAAGTAGGATATAGTGTCCTTCCTCATCTCTTATTACAGTCTTTGGTTTAAAATCTAATTTGTCTGATATAAGGATTGCCACCCCAGCTTTCTTTTGGTGTCCATTAGCATGGTAAATGGTTTTTCACCCCCTCACTTTCAATCTGGGGGTGTCTTTGGTTCTAAAATGAGTCTCTTGCAGACAGCATATCGATGGGTCTTGTTTTTTAATCCAATCTGATAGCCTGTGTCTTTTGATTGGGGCATTTAGCCCATTTACATTCAGGGTAACTATTGAAAGATAGGAATTCAGTGCCATTGTATTGCCTGTAAAGTGACTGTTACTGTATATTGTTTGTGTTCCTTTCTGGTCTATGTTGCTTTTAGGCTCTCTCTTTGCTTAGAGGACCCCTTTCAAGATTTCTTGTAGGGCTGGTTTCGTGTTTGCAAATTCCTTTAGTTTTTGTTTGTCCTGGAAGCTTTTTATCTCTCCTTCAATTTTCAATGACAGCCTAGCTGGATATAATATTCTTGGCTGCATATTTTTCTCATTTAGTGCTCTGAATATGTCCTGCCAGTCCTTTCTGGTCTGCCAGGTCTCTGTGGATAAGTCTGTTGCCAATCTAATGTTTCTACCATTGTAGGTTACATATCTCTTCTCCCGAGCTGCTTTCAGGATTTTCTCTTTGTCTCTGAGACTCGTAAGTTTTACTATTAGATGTCGGGGTGTTGACCTATTTTTATTGATTTTGAGAGGGGTTCTCTGTGCTTCCTGGGTTTTGATGCCTGTTTCCTTCCCCAAATTAGGGAAGTTCTCTGCTATAATTTGCTCCATTATACCTTCTGCCCCTCTCTCTCTTTCTTCTTCTTCTGGGATCCCAATTATTCTAATGTTGTTTCGTCTTATGGTATCATTTATCTCTCGAATTCTGCCCTCGTGATCCAGTAGTTGTTTATCTCTCTTTTTCTCAGCTTCTTTATTTTCCATCATTTGGTCTTCTATCTCACTGATTCTTTCTTCTGCCTCATTTATCCTAGCGGTTAGCGCCCCCATATTTGATTGCACCTCATTGATAGCCTTTTTGATTTCTACTTGGTTAGATTTTAGTTCTTTTACTTCTGCAGAAAGGGTTTCTCTAATAACTTCCATGTTTTTTTCAAGCCCAGCTAGTATCTTTAAAGTGATGATTCTGAACTCTAGATCTGACATCGTACTAATGTCCGTATTGAGTAGGTCCCTGGCAGTCGGTACTACCTCTTGTTCTTTTTGTTGAGGTGATTTTTTCCATCTTGTCATTTTGTGCAGAGGAGAATAGATTAATGAGAGAACAAAATGCTAGCAGGGTAACAACGTCCCCAGAAAATATACTCTAAACAAATCAGAAAAGACCTGAAGCAGTGGGAAAAGAAAGGGAAAGAGAGAAAAAAGAAAAAGAAAGAAAAAAAGAAAAAAGAAAAAGATAAAGATAAAAACAAACAAAAACAGAACAAAACAAAACAAAACAAAAACAGAATGTGATCAAATATGATCAGGCTGGTTTATAGATCAGTGCCACACACTAGATTTTGGGTGTATTTTGGTCTGTTAAAAGAAAGTCCCTCCCAAAATTTTAAAGAAAGAAAAACTTATATATGTACAAAAATAAGGGTTGATATGATGAAGGGATGGAATATGACTGTAAAGATGGAAATTATAAAAAATTTTA
>NW_022589705.1:16596810-16695134 GCF_004348235.1 Phoca vitulina
TTGGCGATGTTTCTAGGAAGAAGTTGCTGCGGCTGAGGTCGAAGAGGTTGCTGCCTGTGTTCTCCTTTAGGATTTTGATGGACTCCTGTCTCACATTGAGGTCTTCCAACCATTTGGAGTCTATTTTTGTGTGTGGTGTAAGGAAATGGTCCGGTTTCATTCTTCTGCATGTGGCTGTCCAATTTTCCCAACACCATTTGTTGAAGAGACTGTCTTTTTTCCATTGGACATTCTTTCCTGCTTTGTCAAAGATTAGTTGACCATAGAGTTGAGGGTCCATTTCTGGGCTCTCTATTCTGTTCCATTGATCTATGTGTCTGTTTTTGTGCCAGTGCCATACTGTCTTGATGATGACAGCTTTGTAGTAGAGCTGGAAGCCCGGAATTGTGATGCCGCCAGCTTTGCTTTTCTTTTTCAACATTCCTCTGGCTATGCGGGGTGTTTTCTGGTTCCATACAAATTTTAGGATTATTTGTTCCATTTCTTTGAAAAAAGTGGATGGTATTTTGATGGGAATTGCATTGAATGTGTAGATTGCTCTAGGTAGGATTGACATCTTCACAATATTTGTTCTTCCAATCCATGAGCATGGAACGTTTTTCCATTTCTTTGTGTCTTCCTCAATTTCTTTCATGAGTATTTTAGAGTTTTCTGAGTACAGATCCTTTGCCTCTTTGGTTAGATTTATTCCTAGGTATCTTATGGTTTTGGGTGCAATTGTAAATGGGATCGACTCCTTAATTTCTCTTTCTTCTGACTTGTTGTTGGTGTATAGGAATGCCACTGACTTCTGTGCATTGATTTTGTATCCTGCCACTTGACTGAATTCCTGTATGAGTTCTAGCAGTTTTGGGGTGGAGTCTTTGGGATTTTCCACATAAAGTATCATATCATCTGCAAAGAGTGAGAGTTTGACTTCTTCTTTGCCGATTTGGATGCCTTTGATTTCTTTTTGTTGTCTGATTGCTGTGGCTAGGACTTCTAATACTCTGTTGAATAGCAGTGGTGATAGTGGACATCCCTGCCGCGTTCCTGACCTTAGGGGGAAAGCTCTCAGTTTTTCCCCATTGAGAATGATATTCGCTGTAGGTTTTTCATAGATGGCTTTTATGATATTGAGGTATGTACCCTCTATCCCTATACTCTGAAGAGTTTTGATCAAGAAAGGATGCTCTACTTTGTCAAATGCTTTTTCTGCATCTTTTGAGAGGATCATATGATTCTTGTTCTTTCTTTTGTTAATGTATTGTATCACGTTGATTGATTTGCGGATGTTGAACCAAACTTGCAGCCCAGGGATAAATCCGACTTGGTCGTGGTGAATAATCCTTTTAATGTACTGTTGGATCCTATTGGCTAGTATTTTGGTGAGAATTTTTGCATCCATGTTCATCAGGGATATTGGTCTGTAATTCTCCTTTTTGATGGGGTCTTTGTCTGGTTTTGGGATCAAGGTAATGCTGGCCTCATAAAATGAGTTTGGAAGTTTTCCTTCCATTTCTATTTTTTGGAACAGTTTCAGAAGGATAGGTATTAATTCTTCTTGCAATGTTTGGTAGAATTCCCCCGGGAAGCCATCTGGCCCTGGGCTTTTGTGTTTTGGGAGATTTTTGATGACTGCTTCAATTTCCTTAGTGGTTATAGGTCTGTTCAGGTTTTCTATTTCTTCCTCATTCAGTTTTGGTAGTTGATACATCTCTAGGAATGCATCCATTACTTCCAGGTTATCGAATTTGCTGGCATAGAGTTGCTCATAATATGTTCTTATAATTGTTTGTATTTCTTTGGTGTTGGTTGTGATTTCTCCTCTTTCATTCATGATTTTGTTGATTTGGGTCATTTCTCTTTTCTTTTTGATAAGTCTGGCCAGGGGTTTATCAATCTTGTTAATTCTTTCAAAGAACCAGCTCCTAGTTTCGTTGATCTGTTCTACTGTTCTTTTGGTTTCTATTTCATTGATTTCTGCTCTGATCTTTATGATTTCTCTTCTCCTGCTGGGTTTAGGCTTTATTTGCTGTTCTTTCTCCAGCTCCTATAGGTGTAGGCTTAGGTTGTGTACTTGAGACCTTTCTCATTTCTTGAGAAAGGCTTGTATTGCTATATACTTTCCTCTTAGGACTGCCTTTGCTGTATCCCAAAGATTTTGAATAGTTGTGTTTTCATTTTCATTGGTTTCCATGAATTTTTTTAATTCTTCTTTAATTTCCTGGTTGACCCATTCATTCTTCAGTAAGATGCTCTTTAGCCTCCATGTATTTGAGTTCATTCTGACTTTCCTCCTTTGATTGAGTTCTAGTTTCAAAGCATTGTGGTCTGAAAATATGCAGGGAATGATCCCAATCTTTTGGTACCGGTTGAGACCTGATTTATGACCTAGGATGTGATCCATTCTGGAGAATGTTCCATGGGCACTAGAGAAGAATGTGTATTCCGTTGCTTTGAGATGGAATGTTCTGAATATGTCTGTGAAGTCCATTTGGTCCAGTGTGTCATTTAAAGTCTTTATTTCCTTGTTGATCTTTTGCTTAGATGATCTGTCCATTTCAGTGAGGGGGGTGTTAAAGTCCCCCACTATTATTGTATTGTTGTCGATGTGTTTCTTTGCTTTTGTTATTAATTGCCTTATATAATTGGCTGCTCCCATGTTAGGGGCATAGATATTTACAATTGTTAGATCTTCTTGTTGGATAGACCCTTTAAGTATGATATAGTGTCCTTCCTCATCTCTTATTACAGTCTTTGGTTTAAAATCTAATTTGTCTGATATAAGGATTGCCACCCCAGCTTTCTTTTGGTGTCCATTAGCATGGTAAATGGTTTTTCACCCCCTCACTTTCAATCTGGGGGTGTCTTTGGTTCTAAAATGAGTCTCTTGCAGACAGCATATCGATGGGTCTTGTTTTTTAATCCAATCTGATAGCCTGTGTCTTTTGATTGGGGCATTTAGCCCATTTACATTCAGGGTAACTATTGAAAGATAGGAATTCAGTGCCATTGTATTGCCTGTAAAGTGACTGTTACTGTATATTGTTTGTGTTCCTTTCTGGTCTATGTTGCTTTTAGGCTCTCTCTTTGCTTAGAGGACCCCTTTCAAGATTTCTTGTAGGGCTGGTTTCGTGTTTGCAAATTCCTTTAGTTTTTGTTTGTCCTGGAAGCTTTTTATCTCTCCTTCAATTTTCAATGACAGCCTAGCTGGATATAATATTCTTGGCTGCATATTTTTCTCATTTAGTGCTCTGAATATGTCCTGCCAGTCCTTTCTGGTCTGCCAGGTCTCTGTGGATAAGTCTGTTGCCAATCTAATGTTTCTACCATTGTAGGTTACATATCTCTTCTCCCGAGCTGCTTTCAGGATTTTCTCTTTGTCTCTGAGACTCGTAAGTTTTACTATTAGATGTCGGGGTGTTGACCTATTTTTATTGATTTTGAGAGGGGTTCTCTGTGCTTCCTGGGTTTTGATGCCTGTTTCCTTCCCCAAATTAGGGAAGTTCTCTGCTATAATTTGCTCCATTATACCTTCTGCCCCTCTCTCTCTTTCTTCTTCTTCTGGGATCCCAATTATTCTAATGTTGTTTCGTCTTATGGTATCATTTATCTCTCGAATTCTGCCCTCGTGATCCAGTAGTTGTTTATCTCTCTTTTTCTCAGCTTCTTTATTTTCCATCATTTGGTCTTCTATCTCACTGATTCTTTCTTCTGCCTCATTTATCCTAGCGGTTAGCGCCCCCATATTTGATTGCACCTCATTGATAGCCTTTTTGATTTCTACTTGGTTAGATTTTAGTTCTTTTACTTCTGCAGAAAGGGTTTCTCTAATAACTTCCATGTTTTTTTCAAGCCCAGCTAGTATCTTTAAAGTGATGATTCTGAACTCTAGATCTGACATCGTACTAATGTCCGTATTGAGTAGGTCCCTGGCAGTCGGTACTACCTCTTGTTCTTTTTGTTGAGGTGATTTTTTCCATCTTGTCATTTTGTGCAGAGGAGAATAGATTAATGAGAGAACAAAATGCTAGCAGGGTAACAACGTCCCCAGAAAATATACTCTAAACAAATCAGAAAAGACCTGAAGCAGTGGGAAAAGAAAGGGAAAGAGAGAAAAAAGAAAAAGAAAGAAAAAAAGAAAAAAGAAAAAGATAAAGATAAAAACAAACAAAAACAGAACAAAACAAAACAAAACAAAAACAGAATGTGATCAAATATGATCAGGCTGGTTTATAGATCAGTGCCACACACTAGATTTTGGGTGTATTTTGGTCTGTTAAAAGAAAGTCCCTCCCAAAATTTTAAAGAAAGAAAAACTTATATATGTACAAAAATAAGGGTTGATATGATGAAGGGATGGAATATGACTGTAAAGATGGAAATTATAAAAAATTTTATAAAAGGAATTGATAAGTTGTTTGAAAAAAGAAAGAAGAGGATTTAAAAAAAAAAAAAAGAAAAAAGGGAGAGAATGTGATCAGGCAGGGGAGTAGAAAAAAACCATACACTAGAGATTTAGGGTATATTTTGATCTGTTAGAAGAAACTATCTCAAAATTTTAAAGAGAGAACAACTTATATATATATGCCAAAAATACGGGTAACTACTATGAAGGGATAGAATATGACTCTAAAAATGAAAAATAAAAATGTTTTTTTAAAAAAGGGATTGATAAGATGTTGGTTGAAAAAGGGAAAAAGAAAAATTCAAAAAAAAAGAAGAAAGAAAAAAAGACAGTTAAAAAAAATAATTTACTTTGAAAAACTAAAGAATCATGGTAAAAAGGCCATGAATTCTATGTGCAGTGTTCCCCTAGCGCTGGAGTTCTGCCGTTCTCATTGATCGGTAAACTTGGTCTTGGCTGGCTGTTCTCGCTGATCTTCTGGGGGAGGGGCCTGTTGCCGTGGTTCCCAAATGTCTTTGCCGGAGGCAGAATTGCCCCGCCCTTGCAGGTCCGGGCTAAGTAATCTGCTCTGGTTTGCTCTCCGGAGCTTTTGTTCCCTGCAAGCTTTCAATACAGCTTTGGAGGCGGAGAGTGAAAATGGCGGCCTCCCAGTCTCCGCCCCGGAGGAGCCGAGAACTCGGGGGCCCCCCTCCTCAGTGAGCCCCCAGAGAAAAGCCATTAGTCACTCCCGTCTCCCCGGTCTCCGGCCGCACTCCGTGCTCACCCGGCCTGTGACCACGCGTTTCTTTCTCTGGCACCCGACCCCAGGTGGAGTCTCCAAACCCAGCAGATCCCCGCGGTGCGCTCCCGCGCCGCTCCTCCTGGGGGAAGAAGGTGAGTCTCCCCGGATCTGCCGCTTGTTGGGTCCCTGCTGGAGGAGCAGTGGCCTGACTGTGCCGCGGATCACGGTTTATGGCAACCCCGAGCTGAGAGCCCGCGCCTCGGCTCCGTCTCTGCAGCCGGCTTCCCTGCTCCGATACCTGGGAGCTCTGCCGCACTCAGACACCCCTGGTCTTTCTGTGACCCCGAGGGTCCTGAGACCACTGTCCCGCGAGGGTTCCACCGCCCACTTAGCCACCGGAGCGACGTCCCTCAGCGGAGCAGACTTCTAAAAGTTCCGATTTTGTGCTCCGTGGCTCTATCACTTGCCAGAAGCGGCCGACGGAGGCCCCTCCCCCGCCGTCTATCCTCCCGAATATCGCCTCGGATTCACTTCTCCGCACGTCCTACCTTCCAGAAAGTGGTTGCTTTTCTGTTCAGAGAGTTGTTGCTATTCTTTTCTTCGATCTTCTGTTGAGTTTGTAGGTGTTCAGAATGGTTTGATCCCTATCCAGCTGAATTCCTGAGAGGAGACGAAATCCAGGTCTCCTACTCCTCCGCCATCTTGCTCCGCCCCCCCGAAATTTTTTTATTATTTTAATTGAAGTATAGTTGATATATATGTTTCATTAATTTCAGGTATACTACATAGTGATTTGGCAACTCTATATGTTATGCTCAGCTCACCACAAATGTATTTACCATCTGTCACATACAATGTTATTACAACACTATTGACTATATTCCTTATGCTTTATCTTTAGTCTCTGACTTATCTATTCCATAACTGGACGCCTGTACCTCTGAGGCTAGTTTTGAATATATCATTATAAATTACCACAGACTTCTTGCTGAAGACATCTGAAGGCTGTTACATATCATATTTATCATCCTTCTGTTTTTCTGTTTATAATGCTAAAAAGTTTAATTATATTTTTTGCATAAGACAAACTGATAAATCATATATAAACATTTGTCACATGCAGATTTTCTAAATCATCAATCACAATTGAAGAGATCACAAAATAATGTATTGATTTATTCAACAAATGCATAAGAACTTAAGTATGTATTTTACATTCACTATTCGGTATCTTTAGGATACCAAAACTATTCAGACTGGGCCCTAAATTCCAGACATTTGTTTGTTTGTTTGCTTATTAAAATATAATTGTTATATAGCACTGAATAAGTTAAAGGTGTACAAAATATTGATTTGATACTTTAAATATTGCAATATGATTACCCCCTTAACATTAGCTAACACCTTATCATGTCACATAATTATCATTTCTTTTTTTGTGATAGGAATGATTAAATATGGTCTCTTGGCAACTTGAAGTTTATACTACGGTACTATTGACTATCACAAGCTGTGCACTCCAGCATTTATTTATTTATTTATCTAGCAGTTCCAAGTTTGTACCCTAAACAACGTATCCCCAATTTCCCCAGCCCATAGCTTCTCTGTTTTTACAAGTTCAGCTTTTAAAATTCTACATATAAGTCAGATCATACAGTATTTGTCTTTTTCTGTCTGATGTGTCTAAGCATAATGCTCTCAGTGTCCATCCATGTTCTCATAAATGGCAGGATTTCCTCTTTCTCATGGCTGAAAAATTCCATTGTGTGTGTGTGTGTCTACACCACATATTCTTTAGCCATTCATCCATTGACAGACATTTAGGTTGTTTCCATATCTTGGCTATTGTGAATAATGTTGCGATAAACATGAGGGTGCAGATATCTCTTTAATATCCTATTTTAATTTCCCTTGAATATATATACTCAGAAGAGGAATTGCTGGATCATATGATAATTGTATTTTTAATTTTTTGAGGATTCTCTATACTGCTTTCAATGGTGGTTGTACCAATTTACATGCCCACCAACAGTGTACATGTGTTTCCTTATCTCCACATCCTCACCAACATTTGTTAACTCATCTTCTTGATGTAGCCATTCTAACAGGTGTGACATGATATCCCATTGTTTTGATTTGCATTTCCCTAATGATTGGTGATTTTGAGCTTCTTTTTATGTACCTGTTGGCCATTTGGGTATTTTCTTTGGGGAAAAAAAAAAAAAGGTTTATTTAATTACTCCACCCATTTTTCAAAATCAGTTTGTTATTGAGTTATATGCGCTATTTACATTTTTTAAAGTTTTATTTAAATTCCACTTAGTTCACGTACAGTGTAACATTAGTTTCAGGTGTACAATATGGTGATTCACCACTTCGATATAAAATCCTGTGCTCATCACAGCAAATGAACTCCTTAATCCTCATCACCTATTTAACCAATCCCCCACCCCTCTCCCCCCACCCCCAGTCACCATCAGTTTGTTTTCTATACTTAAGAGTCTGTTTCTTGGTTTGCCTCTCTCTCTCTCTTTATTTCCTTTACTTGTTTGTTTTGTTGCTTAAATTCCACAAAAAAGTGAAATCATATGGTATTTGTCTTTCTCTGACTGACTTATTTTGCCGAAAATAACACACTCTAGCTCCATCCATGTCATTGCAAATGGCAAGATTTCATTCTTTTTGATGGCTGAGTAATATTTCACTGTGTGTGTGTGTGTGTGTGTGTGTGTGTGTGTGTGTATCTCCCACATCTTTATCCATTCATCAGTGGACACTTGGGCTGTTTCCATAATTTGGCATTTGTAGATAATGCTGCTATAAACATGAGGGTATATTTATCCCTTTGAATTAGTACTTTTGTATTCTTTGTAGTTTTGATTTGTGTTTCCCTGATGATCAGATATATGAAGCACCTTTTCATGTGTCTGTTGGCCTTCTGTATATATTGTTTGGAAATGTCTATTCCTGTCTTCTGCCCATTTTTTAATTGGATTATTTGTTTTGGGCTGTTGAATTTGATAAGTTCTTACATATTTTGGATACTAACCCCTTATCAGATATGTCATTTGCAAATATCTTCTCCCATTACACAGGTCGCCTTTTAGTTTTATTGATCATTTCCTTCACTATACAGAAACTTTTTATTTTGATGGAGTCCCAATAGTTTATTTTTGCTTTTGTTTCCCTTGCCTCAGGAGACATATTTAGAACAGTTGCTATGGTCAATGTCAAAGAGTTTACTGCCTGTGTTCTCCTCTAGGATTTTGATGGTTTCAAGTCTCATATGTAGGTCTTTAATACATTTCAAATCTATTTATGTGTATGGTGTAAAAAGTGGTTCAGTTTCATTCTTTTACATGTTGTTGCCCAGTTTTTCCAACATCATTTGTTGAAGAGACTGTCTTTTTCCCATTGGATATTCTTTCCTGCTTTGTTGAAGATTAACTGACCATATAGTTGTGGGTTCATTTCTGGGTTTTCTATTCTTTCCCACTGATCTTTGTATCTATTTTTGTTCCAGTACCATACTGTTTTGATCACTACAGCTTTGTAATGTAACTTGAAGTCTGGAATTGTGATGCCTCCAGCTTTACTATTCTTTTTCAAGATTGCTTTGGTGATTAGGAGCCCTTTTGTGATTCCATACAAATTTTAGAATTGTTTGTTCTATCTCTGTGAAAAACGCTGGTGGTAATTTGATAGAGAGTGCATCAAATGTGTAGATTGCTTTGGGTAGTATAGACATTTTAACAATATTTGTTCTTCCAATCCATGAGCATGGAATGTCTTTCCATTTCTTTGTGTCATTTTCAATGTCTTTTATCAGTGTTTATAGTTTTCAGAGTACAGGTCTTTCACCTCTTTGGTTAGGTTTATTTCTAGGTATCTTATTATTTTGGGTACAATTGTAAATGGTACTATTTCCTTAATTTCTATTTCTGCTCCCTAATTATTGGTGTATAGAAATGCAACAGACTTTGTACACTGATTTTGTAATTCCATGACTTCACTGAATTTGCTTATCAGTTCTAGCAGAGGTTTGATTGAGTCTTTAAGGTTTTCTACCTATAGTATCATGTTATCTAAAAACAATGGCAATTTTACTTTTTCCTTACTGATTTGGATGGCTTTTATTTCTTTTTCTTGTCTGATTGCTGGGGTTACACAAAATATCTTTCTACTTGTTTGTGTCTTTTCTTTTATCAAAGTCTTAGTTTTCATTGCATACAGCTTTCAATTCCTTGGTTAAATTTATTCCTAAACATTTTTTTTTTTAAATTTTTGGTGCTACTCTGAGAAAAAATAAACTATCCCAAGAATTTACTTCAGAATGGAGAAGTTCACATATGCAAACAAGTAAAATTGTATAATGAAGTACTATGGATTAGGATAGAAGTTTATATGGGGGAATAATGTAAAAAAATAATTCTTCAAAGGAAAAACATAAGGTCTTGGGAAGATGTGAAGAAGATACATTCTTGTTACTTGTGATATTTATCTTTGTGATGAAGGATGAAATACAGGTGAATAATTTCTAAGAAAGAAATTAAAGAAAATATATGATTGAAAGACTAAAAACATGGAATAAAAACTAAATATGGAATGTTATCATGCCATGCCTTTACTTAGAACTTTCAGTTGTCTACAGAAAGAAAGCGCTGATGATCTTTACCTGCTTACACATGACACTTTGCTGTTTTATATTCTGGGCACACTCTCCTATTTTTAGATATTTTCTGCAGGCATGCCATCTAGTTTCAAATCCTTGCATATACTGATACTTCGTCACAGAAAATACTTCTTCATTCTCTATTAACTAGTTAACTCTCGCATACATTTTATTTTGTCTTTTTTTTATTGTACTCTCACATATATTTTAGATCTCAACTCAAAGTCACTGTCACAGGAAGATTTTCTGTATAGCTCCCTCACCTATATACATGTAGATTAGCATGTAACATAAATTTTTAGAGTTTATCGTCATATTCCTTTAGAGCACTTATAGATAGTAACTGTATATTTTTGTTTAACTCTTACTTGTCTGTTCAAACAGACTGTTTTGTTCACAAAGAAAAGTACAAATCATTTTTGTTTCTGTTTTTTCCTGTGTCTATAGTGCTTATCACAATGCCTGGATCCAAAATATATTGAATGGAGTAGTCATATAGAATATTTCTCCCTCAGATAAAAGGTAGACACCCACATAAGTTGATTTGAAGTGTGCCATATATTTAAGCATTTTTTCAAATATCACCTTTTCCACATGTTCTTTCCTTTAGTATAGAGAAAACTGAATCAGATTTAAAACAGTGCAAATGCCCATCTATGAAGGGTTAGTTAAATAAATGAAATAATATTTGCCTGTTAACAAAAGTAAAGCATTTCTACTTCAGTGCAGGGAAGTAACTGATAGTGTGCTTGCTTTCTTGGTGTAAAGAAATGGAATACTGTACTAAATATATAAAGCAAATATTGTTATACATTGGACAACATTGTAGGATTGTGATCACTCAGACAGGCAAAAACTAACAAGAAGAGCTCTTTCCCCATCCTTATTTTCTACTGAGAAACAATTTATGTACCATGTGCAGTGAAAGAGATCACAAGATGATCATGGTTGCTAAGGAAATATATCAGACTTCAGAGGGGAAGAAGTGGCTAAAATTCATGGGACAAATACTGGAGAAGAGGGATCTAAACATAAGACCTACATAAATCTCCACAGAAATATCCTTGGCATTTTTGCTAAATACCAAGCTTTATAATCCTTTGGCAAAACTCAAAGAAGATGGAAAATAAAATTTACTTGGGAGATGTAAACTGAATAATGTCAAGAGATTATACTGAGCTGGGAGACAGTTGAATTCTGACAAACCAGGAAGAGCTTTCATATAATACCAGAGGCATTTGGTAAAGACACACACAAAAAGGGCACACTCTGAAAGTAGGCTTAACCTGCCCAGAGAAGAGGCTCCTCTAGACCTACGTTAACATTGCTTAAAAACAAGTCTAAGGATTTGAGAAGGAAAAAGAAAACATCAGCAAACTTGAAGATATGTCACTTTATTATTATTTTTTTAGACTTTTATTTATTCATTTGAGAGAGAGAGAGAGAGAGCACAAGTGAGAGTATGAGCAGGGGGGAGGGTTAGAGGGAGAGAGAGAAACAGACTCTCCACTGAGGAGGGAGCCCAACAGGGGGCTTGATCCCAAGACCCTGGGATCATGACCTGAGCCAAAGGCAGATGCTTAACCAACTGAGCCACCAAAGCACCCCAAAGATATGTCATTTTAAATGATCAAATCTAAGGAACAGATAGAAAAAAAAAAGAATAAAGAAAAATGAACAAATCCTTAGAAACCTGTAGGACACAATCAAACATACCAACATACACATAAGGGGAGACCTAGAAGGAGAGGAAAGAAAGAAAAGGAGGAAAAGGAAAATTGCAAAAAATAATGGCTGAAAAATTCCCAAATTTGATGAAAAAATTTAAACTACACATCCAAAAACTTCAACAGACTGCAATTAGTAACAATTTCAAAGAGATACAATATTTAGATACATAGACACCTGAGTGTCAAATTGTTCAAAAGAAAAAGACAAAGAGAGAATCTGGAAACCAGGAGAGAAGAGATCCATCACATACAAGAGATCCTCAGTAACATTAACAGCTGATTTCTCATCAGAAATCAAAAGGCAAAAAAAAACAAAAACAAATCATGAGGCAAAAAGGTAGTGTGATGATATATTCAAAGAGCTGAAAGGAAAAAAAAAAACAACACTGTTGACCACAAATTCTATATCCAGGAAAGTTATTCTTCCAAAAGTGAAAGAGAAATTAAACTTTCCTAGATGCACAATAATGGACAGAATTGTTGCTACACACCCACCCTGTCAGAAATAAGTAAAGGAAGTCTATTAGGCTGAAATAAAATAATGCTAGATAAGATTTTGAATCCAAATGAATAAATTAAAAGGATGATAAAGGTGACTAACATGTAAATATAAAAGAGTGTAATATATTTTTTGTTAATAACATATATTCTCTATCTGACCTAAAACACAACAACATAAAATAATTATAAATCTCTCTGTACTTGTTGCTCAATTTTTCTATAAACTTTTGAAAAGTCTATTTAAGTCTATAAAGTCTATTTAAAAAAAATAAAAATAAATAAAAATAAACAACAAAAACTGCATAAATCAATAATTACACATAAGTATATCTGGACCTACAATGTATAAAATACATTACTATATTATATATATATATACACATATACATGCACATATATATATACAGCATTATTCATAATAGCTGAAAAGCAGAAACAAGTCAAATGCCTATTAATTGGTGAACAAATAAATATAATTTGATACATCCATACAATGGAATAACATTTAGCCATAAAAAATTAATGATATACTGATATATGCTGTAACATGGAAGACCCTTGAAAAAATAATACAAAAGAAGTCAGAAGCAAATGCCACACATTGTATGATTCCATTTATATGAAATGTCTAGAATAAGCAAAGGTATGAAGACAAAGATTAGTGGAATGACTACTAATGAGCATGAGATTAGTTTTGGGGGTGATGAAAATGTTTGATATTGGTGATGGTTGTATAACTTTTTTTAAGATTATTTATTTGAGAGAGCAAGAGAGCACGAGTGGTGTGAGGGGCAGAGGGAGAAGCAGGCTCTCCCCTGAGCAGGGAGCCCGACGCAGAGCTGGATCCCGGGACTCCAGGATCATGACCTGAGCCAAAGGCACACACTCAACAGACTGAGCCACCTAGGTGCCCCAACTTTAGAATACATTAAAATACACTGAATTCTACACTTTAAAGGGGTATATTTTATGGTATCTTGGTTACATCTCAATTAAAATAAATTAGAAAATGAAGCCTAGAAAAGATCAAAATGATACACAAATAAATGTTAGCCAAATGAAATTATATATTCTAAAATAAAATATAATTTAGGCAATTAACACATAATAAGATAATATTAAGCCTTAAAACAAATCTTACTAAATATGCCAAGATGCATGTATCAATATGACACGTAATGAGGAAC
Source organism: Phoca vitulina (assembly GCF_004348235.1). Classification (NCBI taxonomy): domain Eukaryota; kingdom Metazoa; phylum Chordata; class Mammalia; order Carnivora; family Phocidae; genus Phoca; species Phoca vitulina. The sequence goes on from NW_022589705.1 coordinate 16,610,012, forward strand.
AAAAATCAGTCAATGTAAACAAGACCCAAAATTATCCATATGAAAAAATAGAGGCAAACAGAATCTAGCAATACAGAGCAGGTTAATATATCATTAGCAAATGAAATTTATCCCAGGATTGGGATGGAATTGTTTAACATTTGAAAGTTTACTAGTGGAATTCATTTCATTGGGGAAATACTGAATACTAACACCTTAACTTCGTAAAAAAAGAATGGAAGTTTATGGATACCTATTCAAAATAGTACTAACTTCTTCCATGATGTAAGAATAAATTTAGACAGTAGTGATATTTTAATAAGAGAAAGTTCCTTTTGGGTTATTGAGAGAGTTTACAATTCTTAATTCTCCGAGTTTGGCATATGCCCACCAGGTTGAATGGTGGGCAGGTTAGGCAGGTTCTAGTGCAATATGCTATGTGCAATTTTTTTCTTTCTCTCCCCTAGCCTGATTCAGCTCCACATCTTCTTTCTTTAGGAAGGGTCATTTCTCACATAGATTCTAATTCCTTCGTCAACAAGTATCCTGATAGGCCCTGACTCACCACATTGCCATCTTCATTTGCCCAAACATATTTGCTTTCCCAAAGTGACATTTCCCTGACAATCCAATTTATAGGCATTAACTTATGGCTCATTAGAATTTTTCCAAAATGCAGTTCTGTTCATGTTACTGAGTTTTGTATTTATGCATTTTAAATATCTGGATCTTCTCACTATTGCTTATCCACTATATTAGAAGACAATTCTAGCTATATAATTAATTATATCACATTTAAAAGTGTAAAAATATGTCCATGTTAACAATCTAAGAACTTCTATGTTCACATGACCTGTTTGAAATTCTATGTACCTGTTGTTCCTGTATCCATTTAACATTATTTTCTCCCTTGCTTTGGTTATCCGAAGTCCCACATGTTCTCAAAAGTCTGGTCAATAAATTATTGTTTATATTATTTATTATTATTTTACAGTGTCTTGCTGTGAGGTTATTTTTTTCCTTCAGACTACTTTTAATTTTGTATTAAATGGAAATGTATCACATAATTGTGCATATTCTTTTTCTTGCTGTACCTAAATGTAGTAATTATTATCACCCTCTTGTAGTATTTTCTGTTAATATGTGTTTAGTTTTCTTCATTTGTATCACCTTAAGGATCACAAAAAGCAACCATTTCTATTATCAGCCCACATCCAGTGTTTCTGAAGATGCACATAGGAACCGACTGAAATGAAATTGGAAAAACTCTCATTTCAATTCCATGACTAAGAGTTTTATTTGGTGTCTAGATGGTATATGTAACTTTCTTTGTCACAAAGTTTGTAGCATTTGGAGTTATTCCATCCTTGTTAATCATGCATAGTAGATATTTGGTTATTAAATATGTGAAATACTCAGTGATTTTGAACTAGATAGTTCTCTTTCATCAGAGTTCCTCTTCATCGTGTAGCCTACACATACTGATATCCAGCCGCAAATATTTTTGAAACAACATCTTTTAAAAAATGTTCCTTTTCAAAAAAGTTAAATCTTAAATTTACAGTATAGGTCAAAGAAATAAGTATAAAAAGCAACATTTTGGAAGTGATAGTGGTTAAAGGGAATAAATGACATTTCAATCAGTTTATAATTATGGCCAGTTTGGCTTTTCTGCTAGTTCAAATGTGATGGATTTTTTTTACATAAACCAAAATTACTCAGCATTAGCCATAGTAATTGGCTGTTTGACTATCAATACCATATGTTGTTGAAATGCTAAAAATAAACTTGGAACTCAGAATGGGTGGTCTACCATCAGTATTTTTAGCAATGCTTTGAAGATATGCTGCAAGTAATAAAACACTCATAACAAACAGTGCTAATAAGAATTGAGTAAAGAACACTTGGTTGTCTTAACTAGAGCTGATTTCTTTTATTTTTGGCACCAGGTAAAGCTCAGTTAGAGATGGATCAAACAGTGCAAGAGGCAAAGGAAGACATGAACTCCCACATGGTACTTGGTAATAAACTTTGGTTCATATGAGTGTATTTTTCTTCTTGTGTACATAGTTGAACATGGCATGATTTTCAGATGATCATTTTATCCAATAAATAAACAATTATCCAGTGAGCACCTAAAAAGACAATTTCCCCAAGGGTAAGTAGTATAATATAATTGGAGGGTAGGGCGCAAATAGGACACTGCCAAATGTGACTAAAAATTTATTCTTTAGTTTATATATTAAAAATACCATATCAATGTGTTTCTCAAACACATTTAAATAGGGATAGCATTGAACTTTCTACTTATAACTTTCTTTATAATAATCAACAATAAAAATCTTTTTTATAGCCTTTGATTCATATTGTGCCTCATTACCTTGATTATCAAATCCTCAATTTAAGGTCCAAGTACTAGGGCATCATGTCTACAACTTGGTAGATTCAGAAAATTGTATGTGTGTGTGTGTGTGTGTTTATGCACACAGATTGAATCTGAGAAAAAAAAAAGGAAAGATTAAAGCAAGTATGGCAACATGTCAACTTTGGAAAAATCTGGTTGAAGGTTATATAGAATTCTTTGTGCTATTCTAGTAACTTTTCTCTAAGTCTAAAATTACCTCAAAATAAAAACTTAAAAGAAGAAAACAAAGGCCTCACTTTCTAAAATTCTAAGATTCTGTTGAGCTCTCATGCAGGAAGATAAAAACAGACATATCCATTTTATGAAATTTTAAAAATATGACAAATCCAAGTTCAATAAAAGAAGAATTTGCAAACACTTTTAGACAATAGATTTCTTACTAGAGTCTACTCTACAGGGCACAATGGAAATAAAATATGAGTACCAGAATCTTCCATTCTGCATATAATATTTACTAATATTTACTATTGGGGAACAAAATATATTCCTTTTTCCTTACCATTTCTTTGTAATACAAATTTTGTATCCTAATTAGATTCATATAATAGTAGGTGTGGGAAATAGATGTAACAAGAAAGCCAACATCAATTTACATTCCTAGCATATTATTGCCAATATATCCAGGTATAATTTATGGGTAAGTAACCAGACACTGTGACCTATAGACTCTCTTGCTTGATTATATTTCAGCTGGATTGATTTTTTTTTAATCTACATCCTAGAAAAGCAGGAAATTTTTATATCATTCTTTGAAATAATACATAAACTTGTCATATAGTAGAGTAATAGTGATTCTGCTGATAACAGAAAATCTAGTAGATTAGAAATGGATCCTCTGAGTCCTTGTATTTTTACAAACATTTCAATAAAACCATATAACTGCTTATCAATATTGACTATCCCATTATATGAACAAAAGTTTATGTCATTCATTATTTCATTTATTCATTCAACAAACATTTATTGTGTGCCTCCAGTGTGCCAGAGATTCTTCCAGGCACTAGGGATGTGGTAATGAACAAAAGAGAAAAAGTAAAATAAAATCCCTGCCTTTTAGTGAGCTCCCATTTGAAAGGGGAAAACAAGAATAAACAGACAATTAAATACAATATACTATATATAAGATGATTAATGTGACAGATTAAAAAAATAAAGCAACACAAGGGGAAAGAAGACCTAACATAAGTGAAGGCTTCTATTTTAAATTGAGTGGTTAGGGAAGTCCTTATTGATGAAGTGACATTTCATTATCAGTGAAGGACTACTCCATGCAGATATTTGGAGAGAGCTTTTCAATGCAAAGGCCTTAACACACATAGGATATTCTGGTCCCATCAGGGAACAAAGAAGGAAGTATAGGGAGTGGAGAAAGAATAGATAAGAAGATTATTGAGGTCCCAAAGACAGACAGGGGCTAGATCATGTAGTGATTTCAAGAACTTTGGTTTTAACTCAGAATGAAATGAGAAACCACTGGAAAGTTTTGAAGAAATGACCTTACTCTGCTTGCTAAGTTCATGGTGGGCAAGGGGATAGAGAGGAGACCATCTATCACCTATGGCTGTAATGCAGGAGCTAGTCAATAGCAGACTGTGTTAGCCAAATGCCTACCAACTATTGCAGACAATAGTCTCAATTCCTCCAGCTAGAAAATTAGGGATTTAGATTTGATATCTCTAAAACTGCTTCAAGTTTTAATATCCCATTAGCCTTTGAGTCCCCTAAAGTGGAAGTCACAGTCAATTAAAGTAGAAAGTGTTTAATAAGACTAGCAAAATATTATCATGATGCCTATATCAAGATGCATATATCAAGATGCCTACTCTGCCTTCTTACAACATGTGCACTTGTATTTGTAGAGCAGCGGTGGAACTGATGGCATATGTTATGGGCTCAACAGAAGACAGATGGCACACACAAGTTAGGATAATTTGAAGAGGATTTATAAATGAAGAGAATAGTTACTGAGGTGTGGACAGGGTGTAGAGGACCCATAATAGAGAGTGCAGGAATCTCGATCAGCAGCCATGGAGCATCAACCATCTGTAGGACCAAAAGGAATGAGGAAAGGAAGAGTCTACTAGAATCATAAATGAAAGAGAATCCTGCAAAGCAGGCTCAGTAAAAGGAAGAATGACCCATTATGGAAAGAAATTCCAGCCTAAGATTACTTCTGGGGGGTGCAAATAACAATAAATGCCCCAACCTCACTCTCATCCCTTACTGTCCTCCTTCCCTCCATTGTCTGAATGGAGATGAGAGCCAGAGGTCCCCAGAAACTGATATAATCTATACAGGTGACCTCACAAGGGGAGAGAACAGGGGAGAGAACCTGGAAGAGTTGTCCAGGAGGAGCAGTTGGAAAATACCTGACACAGAAGGCCATGAAAAGTGCCTTGTCTTATTTATTCATGTATTCATGCATTTATTCACACATTTACTTAATCAATAAAAAAAGATTATTGAATATATCCAATGTGCCTTACTAGTCATACATTTGGATTTATGGTATCAGTTTGAAGAGAAAGGTTTTCTGATAAGATAAAAAAGTACAAAACCCCAAACTTAATCGTAATCCATCCTGTATCCCATAATCAGTTGTACACAGTAGAGACAAACAATAAATTGTATACTATTAGAGAGCTAGTCTAGTTCTAACTTCATTATGTTCTTCTAATGGAGAGAAGTTTGGACCCTTCTGGAAATTGTATCTGAAAATAAAAGGAAAATCAACCAAGATTTACAAGAACAATTAGGTATGAGGAATCCTGGGGGGAAGATCCAGTATCTTGTAAGCAGGTGCCCACACCTGTGGATGAACACAAGGAAGTAGGATACGGCCAATTATGGGGCTCAGTTCCAATTAAAACTGTACCCAAGCTCATCAAACACACAGACTAATTGATTTAGATACAAGTTTTTTTTTAAGATTTTATTTATTTATTTGTCAGAGAGAGAGAGCACAAGCAGGGGGAGTGGCAGGCAGAGGGAGAAGCAGGCTCCCCTCTGAGCAAGGAGCCTGATGCGGAACTGGATCCGAGGACCCTGGGATCATGACCTGAGCCGAAGGCAGACGCTTAACGGACTGAGCCACCCAGGGGTCCTGATTTATTTTTATTTATTTTTTTTAAGTTTTAGCTATTTGTAATTTATTAAAACCCTTTACCCTAATATCTGAAATTTTAAAAAATCACCTTTACTTGCATTAACGCCTTATGACAAAAATGTTTCAGTCAAAAGTTGTCATAAAATTTGGCTAGCATAGAAGATGACATAAATAATAAAATCTATCTATTGTAGATCCCTCAGTAAATCCAACTTTTGTTCTTCCATGTTTTCCTTTGAATGGTTTTTGTTATACCAGTATAAAACACCAGCTCAAATTCTGATGTGAGCCTTAGTTATTATAATTACTATCTCTACTATATTTCTTTTTTTTTTTAATTTTATTATGTTATGTTAGTCACCATACAATACATCATTAGTTTTTGATGTGGTGATCCACGATCCATTGTTTTTGTAAAACACCCAGTGCTCCATGCAGTACGTGCCCTCCTTAATACCCATCACCGGGCTAACCCATCCCCCCACTCCCCTCCCCTCTAAAACCCTGTTCGATTGAAATACAATTTAATGATGTAGCCAAAATCATTTAAGAATATAAGTCAGATCACATCACTTCTCACAACAAACACCACAATGGCTTGGCAGATCCCTAAGAATCAAAGCGAAATTCCCAGTATCATCTATGAGGATCTAAATAAGCTGGGCCTACTCTCCTTGCCATCTCTCCATCCCCATCTACACCTGTCCCCCAAATCCCTTTTGTGCACTCTACTTCAGCCATACTGTCTTTCTGCTGTTTCTTACACATGCCAGGCTTGTTCTCAACCCAAAGGCTTTGCACGGTCTGTTATCTCTGCCTGGAATGTTTTGTTTTTTTTTCAAAGGTATCTGCATAGCAAACTCCAAAACATCCCGATGCTTACATGTCACTTATCAGTGATGCCTTCTTTTACCATCTGATGTAAAACAGGAATTTCTCACTCTGATCCACTCCCACCAAGAGTCTCTCTAACTAATTTCTCAGCTTTATTTTTCCCCACATTTATCACTATCGGTGCGCTTATTTATTTCTTTAGCTTTCTTTAAAAATCACAACTAACCCTTCATTACCACAAGGGCAGAGGTTTTTGTGTTTTCTTTTCAATAAATGTAAAAGTTTAATGTGATTTTTTTGCTATTGGCTCTGAAAATGAGTCAAAATACTCCAAATAGCATTACTGAGCTATGCTATTAATGACAAATATTATTGTTATGGGATTACGATAACATTTTCCTTCTAAAAGGAGCACATAACATATTTGGTACTTTTTATACGGAGCCTTCCAAAGGAAGGAAAATATTTTAATTTCAGAAAACAATGATACCAGTAAGAAGAATCATTGTCTAATTACTGTGTTTCCTAATAGGAATTGGGGAAGTTATTTAGTAATCATGTATGACACATGATGTCATAACCATAAGATATATTTTATTAAAAGCTTCAGAAATAATTTTTGTGTATTGTTTGTGGTTTTATCCCCAGGGATTAGAACATATATAGACTAATATAAAGTAGATATATTCAATGCTATTTGTAGAGTAAATGGATAATGAATACTTTGAAGTTTGAGGTAGTAAACTAAGAGATATGAGTAACCAGGTAATAATTTTACAACTCATTAAAATTTTAGTGTAAAAATTAGAAGCAGACAAGGAGGTTCTTGGAAGCAGCTGGCTATATAAATGATTTCCTATGTCGTAACCAATAATACCTGAATAAAGGTCTCCTAGAAAGTAACGGAATGAAACTCATAAGAGATTGGATGATAAATGAAGGCAGCTTTCCTGCTTATTAATAAAGAAAGGCTACTTAACTGCCTTCTGTAAAGATATTCAAGGAAATATGAAAAGGACTGTAGAACAAAGTATTATTAAAACGTTTCATACAAAAAAGCAGTTTATTGAACATGATGCCCAGGAAATCTTTAGTAATAATATAATGGAAGATTAGGTTGCATCACTTTTTAACAGCTACTAGATTATGGATAACAAAATAAGTATTTTGATTTCCTTTCCCAGTTTATCCATGCATCTGAAATATTTACATGTCTGATGATTAAAAATAATTTAAAAGATAGAAAAAACAATAAGAATTATGAAGAGTGAGCTTTTTTACCAGATTATTTTATCCTATTGAAAGTTCAAACATCATTCTCAATTATATTGTTTCATCATGAGTTCTTTTTTACAACCTAGTAAGATGAACAAGAACACAAGAATTACTGCTCTTCTTTCATGAGGTCATAAAGTGTAGCCTCAGATAAAGGTTTGTTTACTCAATCATGGGCACACTTCTAGAGTATAAAACAGAGACATAAATTCAGGTCTTCTTTTTTTTAGCCAAGGTTTATTCACCAAGATTCCAACATATGCATATAGGCAACATATCCTAACAGACTGAAAAAAATGTTCATGTGCAATACTCCGTAAAGACAAAGACCATGATTTCTTTAGAAATCTATAAAGCACCCCACTCACTAAAGAGCAGAGCAGTTAATAGATTTTTGATTTGCATGGATCGCTCATCAGAACATAGAAAACACTATAGACACAAATGCTATCCAAGACTTAATTTTTCAATTACATAGAATTCATTGGTTTTACACAAGTTACCAAGAACCTAGGAGGAAAACAAATACTCATATTAGAGATGATAATAGTCAAGAAAGTGGATAGGGCATAGTTTAACATGTGTTTAATTTCAATAAAACAGATATCAAAATCATCCATAAAAATGTACTGTATTTTGTTCCAGGCAGTGCTAATAAGGGTATATCCACTGTTAATATTATTCAAGGTATATCTTAAAAATCTGTACATGTTACTGAAAATAAGGCATGATTCAAGTGTATCTGTGTGTGTGTGTGCACGTGCGTGTTTGTGTCTGTAGCAGGGGTCAGCAAACTACTGCCCACGGAATAAATTTAGCCTGCTGCCTATTTTTATAAATAAAGTTTTATTGGAATACAGCCAACCTAATAATTTACATATTTTCTATGAGCTGCTTTCACACTACAATTGTTGAGTTAAAAAGTTGAAACACAAAATTTATGGTCCTTAAATCCTAAGCATTTACTGACACTTTACAGAAAAAAGTTTACTGAACCTTGATGTATGGCAAGATCTAGATCTACATCTAGATCTAGATATAAGGAAACAAGTTGGAAAGCTATTGTAACAATGTAGGTGATACTTGGTAGGTTATGAGGCATGAAGGAGGGAGAATGATGTTTGGAATACAGTATATTGTGAAATACAATTACAATTTGCTCTGGAATGTTCCCTTTGGAGGGCTTGCTTTTGTATACATTCACTGGCAGAGGTTTACCTGCAGAATTGAATTATCTACAGAGGGCTGATTGATCTGATGTTTGAATGTCACCTTATATTTACAATTTAATTGGCCCTGAGGGTGACCTTGACATCAGGGTTTTGGAGAGTGATTCTAATCTATAATCAAGTTGAAACTACCGCTTTGGTATATGTATCATTTTAGAGATATTTAGACATAGGATTACCCTCAGCTTACTTTATTGATGAATTTCATGCTTACACCGTATTGAAGGAACAAGGCTTTCTATCCTTTTGCATGTTACTGCTTTACACATCATTTTTTAAAGTGCAGGTAATGTCCTTAAAATAATGAGTTACGCAGTAAAATAATTTAAATATATTGTTTTTCTATATGAAAATTCTCAGCCTCGGCTATTATTGCAACATTATCAAGTAGTCAGAGGCTTACATCTATAACAGAAATCACTTTTGTAATCTCTGTGAATGCAACAATAACAAAAGACTGAATTGTGTTGTATTAGCTCCTCATATACTATGAACAAGGTTGTAGAAAGATTTTCTGAAGTACTGAACAACACTTAGAGCTTTGAAGAATATACTACAATCATCTCCTGATTTACACATCAGATGCACAGTTGGAAAATTTTCTGCCTATTAAAACCTTTCAAAAATAATGTGTGCTTATATGTGCAATGGAATTAGATACTTTCAGATCATTTCAAAAGGGTTTTTCACTTATGTATATATCCAAAGATCATCCTTATAGGCATCCATGATAGAGGAAATATATCCTTGTGTAGGACTGTCCTCAGCATCACAGAGGCTTAGCAGCTTTGGTCCTCTATCAGCAGCACTCTCCAATGAGTGGGAAAATCAAAAGTGTACCAAGTTTTCAAAACACTCCTAAGGATCATCTAGTGCCACTTGTATTGAAAACTACAGGCATAAATGATCTAATTGTACATTATATTGTTGAGATTAGTTTTATGCTCGGGATCATATTTCAACATCAGAGCTGAATCAATCAAGAAATCATGTTTATTGAAGCTACTCATGTATTGAAGTACATGAATCTATTTTCTGTTCTTTGAATGTCTAATGTTTACAAGTACTGGAGATGCATGGTTATCTGAGAGTTCCAGTATAATGCGTCTGTGAATGTTCAGATACCTGCTAAAGGTCAAACATCAGGTCACTGGCACACCAAGGTCAGCTGTAGTAAGCATGATGACCTAAAATGGAATGTAGACGTATACAACACCCCAAGGGAGTGAACATTCAATATTTTGGAACAGAAACTCATGTGAAACTTCCAGGTCCAGCACTTAAGACATCTACTGTTTGTGATTTCAGAACATATGAACAAATAGACAATAGCCTTCTTGGAAAAGAGTTCTAAGTACAGAATGGAAAATTCACATATCTGGGCAGAACTGAGAGAATCAATTCCCAAATATGAAATTTCAGATCTGCCAAGATTTGTTTGACTTCATCTAAAATTCATCTAAAACAGACAGTCTATGATATAGTGGTGAAAGACATGTATTCATCAGAACAAAAGATCTATTAACCCTCTAGGTATGATCAATGGGGTCAGTGAAGGTATCCAGGAACATATTCTTTTGGGCATTTTTCTTGTCTATCCACTAGTTCAGAGTAGAGAGTACACAAGATAAACTACAATAAGAATGTGAGGAGGAAAATGGTAACATCTTTTTTTTACACAGACTCCTTTCTATTCACCATCTTGACTGGATTTTTGGCCCCACTCAGTATGAACATTTGTGTCAAGTTGTCTGACTATTCCAAGGTTTCTTCTAAAAATATCCATTTACCCTTCTTCCTAAATGATGTTTTCCTACCATTGGAAGAGAATATTACATAGATAATCTGATCATGAAACAAGAAAGAACATATTGTGAAAAGGAAGTCTTAGAGACAAAAGCATTTAGAAAAGAAAGGTAGTTTACTAGTAAAGATTGTATGCAGAAGTATACAAACATATCAAGCATTCACAAGATTCAAAAAGGAACCATGTTTGTGGATGGTCTGTTCATAATGGAAAACCAGCAATTTTCTTCCATGATATTCTCATCTGCAAAAAAATTATCACATATTTTCAGGTATCAGCCTCTAAAAAGTAAGGAGAAAAGTTGTTTCAGTTATATACTGAGTGACTGACAGAACATGCCCCTTTTTTAAGCCTAATTTCCACCATACCCCAACACTTAAAAATTTTCCATTTGCCCTTCGAAATATACATTATGTCATCAATACAATTATTTATGTCCTCAGCCCCTTCTCTGATCATATTTTTCTTTTCAATTTAACTAAGCCTGATTCTCCTTTGAGGTCACATAGTCCCTATAAATTCTCTTAGATTGCAGGTGTTTGCTTTCTCAAATTCCTCGTATCAATAGTCCAGATCTGTATTTTTCCCACTGCTCATTACTATTTTCATACCACTTTTTCCATTTTCTCTTTAAAACCATCCAGTTTTGAATCTCCTATCAAAAACTCACGTCCTCCTTAATGTAGTCATGTACAAATCTCTGGGTAACTCCTCATTTGTCCAAAATGTTAAGTCCTATCTCAGGATCAGTTTCTCCAGCACTACTCTTATCATAATTGTCAATGGCATACTGACCTCAGTTCCTTGAAGAGTTCTCAAAAGGTCATGTTCTCCAACTGCCTCAACCACTTACTTCTGTGGCTACACCCTAGTCCTTATAACTACCAATAATGGTAACCACTCCATAACATCAATTTCAAAATTCCCATTACCAACATCTCCAATCATTTCATTTAATCCAGACTCCAACAGTAACTTAGAGCCCCACCGTGAATTGTATTTGATTTATTATCTTTTCCATGTCCTTTCCCTTCACTCTAGTAATCTTTTGCCTCTTTGCTTAGCTAAATTCAATGGTCCATCTTCATAATCATTCCCTTCCATATACTTTCAACTCCTTATTTCCTCTCTTGCTTTATCACAGTCTCATGGCAAAACCACATCTATGTTTAATTCCAATCTACACTTGTCACATATTAGCACCCATAAAACTAAGTATGAACTGAAGGAAAACAGAGCTACACAGTTTAGTTATGCTGCTCAGTAATAATACAGTTCTTGCCTTGTCCTTGTCCATTCATTATCTTGCACTATCAATAAATATTTCCTATTTTTTCTTTCTCTTCAAATTTCCAAGTCTTCTTGCAATAATCACTCTCCCCGATGATCTTACTTCCTACCTTGTTGACAATATAGAAGTAAATTTAAGAGAATTTTCTTTAGCTTCTATCACTATATTTATTCATCCACCTACATCTTGCTATGTACACTGTTTTTTTTTTCCTTTTACTAAGAATAAATTGTTCAAGTTCCTAGCAAAGTTCAACCTTTTCACTTTTTTACTAGATCCCATCCCTCACTCTCTTAAATCAACTTTCGTTTCCCAACTGGATTATTCCTACTAGCATACAAACCTTCTGTAATATCTCCCACATTCATAAAGACTGTGGCAGCAGCTTAGTTCTGATTATTTACACATTATCTCTTGGAAAACATAGAAAACAACAAAGATGACAACAAACAACCAACACCACAACAAAACCCACAAAGTTCATATCATAAGAAGGCTCCCTAGGAAATAGATTCCAAAGTGGAGATTGGTAGGCAGGAGGTTTATTGGACAGTGTTCTCAGGATTAACACTTATAAGGAACAGACAGTAGGCTTAGGCAGAGGAAGAAGTTGAAATGTGATGTAGTTGCAACAGAAGCCTAGTTATGTACAGAAGAATGTGATAGAGGTCACACGTCTTCATAATTGTTCTAAAACAAGGCAAGACATTTGGGCTTTTATATTATCATGTTCCTTAGTCACTGGATGCAAGCAGCCCTTGGAGAGAGGCATAACCCCTAGTGAGCCAAGTCCCTTTAGCAGAGTACAATTCCTGGAGAGAAACTCAATGTTACCTGGAAGAATGTGTGTCTGTTTTAAAGAAGAAACACCACAGCAAGAGCTACACTAAATTTTCAGCAAAGATAGGACACAGGAAATTTGCAAACACCAAATTTTGTTTAAAATTTGCCCAAGGCAGAAGTAAACAGGAAACCCATATGGGTGATCCTCTCTCTCTTTCACATCCCCAAACAAACTGAAGTGTATCCACCTCTTACCATCTCCTCCACTAGTACCCATGTCCAAGTAATTAATTTTAAAAAATCATCTGAAACAGGGGCTCCTGGGTGGCTCAGTCAGTTAAGCGTCTGACTCTTGATTTTGGCTCAGGTCATGATCTCAGAGTCTTGAGATGGAGCCCCACATTGGGTGCCATGCTCAGTGGGGAGTTTGCTTGAGATTCTCTCTTTCCCTCTCGCATGCCCCTCCCCCCTCCACTTGCACGCGCTCTCTCTCTCAAATAAATAAGTAAATCTTAAAAAAAATCTGAAATAGAGCAATAGCCTCCTGTCTGACTACCACTTTCTCCACTTCATTTAATTCTTATTACAGAAAATTGAGTGATTTTGTTAAAATATAAGTTAGTTATTTTTACCTCCCTATTCAAAACCTCCTATGTCATTCAGACTAAAAGATAAAAGTCTTTGTATGGGCCTCAAAGGCTCCCTGCATGATATACTGTGGCCCCCTCATTGCCACATATATTCTTTGCCACTTGATCTTACCGTCCGTACTGTTCCTGGAACATTCAGACATATTTCTGCCTCTCAGAGCATTTTCAATTGCTATGTCCTCTCTCTGGTATGTCTCCTCCCAGATAACAGCATTACTCACCCCACATCTCCTTCTGATCTTTATTCCAATCACCTTCTCAGTGAGCCCTTCCCTAGTAGCTCTATATTAATTTGTTAAACCCTGAAGCAACTTAATACTAAATATTTCACTCAATGTTTTCATTGTCTGTGTCCTTCAACTAGAATAGTAGCCAGAAATAATTCCTAATTATTTTCTTACTCTCATAGTAGACATGTGATCCCTAAAATTTGCCTCTATCATCAAACTATATCTTGAATCTTTTTGCCATGGCCATTACTACTACTCTCATCCAAGCCACCCCATCACCTTTGACTAAAATGTTGCATTCTCCTCCCAACTGCTCTTAGTATTTCTCTTCCTTCCTAACCCCTACCATACAAACATTTCTGTTTCTTCCCCACAGAGCAGGCAGAGTGATATTCTGAAAATATAAATAAGATCATATCATTGCCCTGCATAAAAGCTTAGAAACATCTTCCTTAGAAAGAAAACTCAAAATTTTCAGCACGTCCCAGAAGGTTCTGTCTACTCTTTTAACTCCATTCCTTATCACTCTTCTCCTCACTCATTTCACTAGAATGTAAAACGTATAAGGTAGGAAAGTGATTTATGCCTCTTTTGTCTACTTCTGTATGACTGGTGCTTAAAAAGACATATAGCATGTGACAAGAGCTTAATTAATATTGTTGAATTCAGTTCTTCTCACCCTTATTTTCATATTCTTTCCTGTGTGTCACATGGTACTTCCCAAAACTGGCTTCAACAATACTTTCTATTCCACTTCCTCTTTTCACAAGGTGACCTAACATTCCTCCTATCAGAAAGTGAAATTTATGTTTCCTTTCCTTGGAATGTAGATAGAACTGTTACTAGAGCGAAAGTGACACTATGTGACCTACAAGGCTAGGTCATTAAGAGCACTACAACTCTTTCCTGATTTTCTTGAAACGTTCATTCTTAGAACTCAGCCATCGTACTATAAGGAAACCTGAATAGTACATGGGAAAGCCCACCTGTTGAACAACTGACATAACAGCTTCAAGTCCCAATTGAGTTTCCTGAAATTGTGAGTGACTTATCTTGAACAGAATATTATCTATACTTTTTCAATATTTGTCACCACCTTTACTTGAATTATTTAATTGATCTTCACAATCTTTTTATAAAATAATCACTATGATTCCTATAACAAAGGTAAATAAAAAACATTTGAAAATTAAAATGACTTGTTTAAAGTCACCTCAGTGGGTAGAATTCTAGAAACAATAAGCAGCTATGATTAATACCACCTTTGATTACAGAAAAAGATGTATTTGATGTTTAGACTAGAAAGTTATGTTGGAGTTGAAATAATGATCTAAATGTCACCCTCAGAGGTTTGATTTTTACTCATTAAGTAACAGATCATCTTTAGTGAGTATCAGAGAAGTGTTATAAATATTTTAAGTATATTAAGAAAATAACTGGTATGGGAAGGCATGAATTTTATAGGAGAAAACATTACATTATAGTAGTGATTTTCAACTGGGGACAATTTTGCCCTCCCCCTTATCCCCCGGAGGACATGTGGCAATGTCTGGAGACATCTTTGATTGACACAACTGGGTATGAAATGCTACTGGAATCGAATGGATAGGGGTCAGAGATACTGCAAAATGTACTACAATACATTGAACAAATTCCCATGAAAAGGAATTCTCTAATTGAAAGTGTTATTGGTGCTAAGGTTGAGGAAATCCCTGTATTATAAAGTTGATATCCCCTAGTTTGTTCTCATCTGGCACCTATTACTTCTGAATTATACTTAAAATACTGTATAATTACTCTTGCTTTCCCACAAGCCTGCACAAAGCCAAAGTACAAAAATGTACGGTTCCTCTTAATAGCCACAGCTCCTACCTCATGGCAAATAATTGATGGATGACTGCTGATGTGAACTGAATCGGGTAATGAGATCCTGAACTAGGACAGTAGAACTGGGAATTAAAAAAAGAAGAAAACTGATATGAAAACATTGAAAAATTAGAATCACTATGATTTGGCAATTGATAAAGATGATAAAGGAGAGTTTAGCATTAAAAAATTTTTGACAAATAAGCAGGTAGAGAATAAATTCAAAAATAAAAGATTTTCAAATTGAATTTAATAAAAATAAAATAATAAAAATACATTAAAAAATAAAATAAATTTTTCAAATTGAAAAAGTTTTATTTAGTTGCTAGGAGAATTACGTTGTTTAATAGACAGGAACAAAAACAAGTCTCAATTGTGTAAGAGTATTCAGAATGATCAATGCGAATTACTGCATCATCTATAAACTATGAAGCTATGGTAAGGTATGAGATTATCTAGGGAGATTGTATAGAGCTAAAAAGAATTTCTGCATGGAGCACTGGGTGTTATGCGCAAACAATGAATCATGGAACACTACATCAAAAACTAATGATGTGGGCGCCTGGGTGGCTCAGTTGGTTAAGCGACTGCCTTCGGCTCAGGTCATGATCCTGGAGTCCCTGGATCGAGTCCCGCATCGGGCTCCCTGCTCGGCAGGGAGTCTGCTTCTCCCTCTGACCCTCCCTCCTCTCATGTGCTCGCTCTCATTCTCTCTCTCTCAAATAAATAAATAAAATCTTTAAAAAAAAAAAAAAAAACTAATGATGTAATGTATGGTGATTAACATAGCATAGTAATAAAAAAATGAAAAAAAAGTATAAAATCTTGAAAAAAAAAGAATTATCGGCTGAAGACAAATCCCTTGGGAATACTTATACTGTACTTAAGATGTGGCTGGTGGAAGAGTAGCAAGAAGAGTCTTAAGAGTACTAGTGAGAGGGTGTCTGGGTAGCTTAGTTGGTTAAGCATCTGCCTTTGGCTCAGGTCATGATCCCAGCATCCTGGGATCCAGCCCTGCATCGCGCTCCCTGCTCAGCGAAGGGCCTGCTTCTCTCCCTCTGCTGCTCCCCCTTCTTGTGTGCTTTCTCTGTCTGTCAAGTAAATATATAAAATCTTTAAAATAAGAGTATTGGTCAGAAAAATAGAAGGAAAACAAGAGTGCTGTAACATAAAGCTGCAGAGAAATCAAGTAAAATAAATATCCAGAGATCATTATGTAAAGCAATTAAGTCTTAATTGAAATTAAATGCCACAAAAATATTTTAAATGCCTGAAGATTATTAAGTGATTAATAACAATTCTTCCCCTTATCATTATTTAGTTTTATGTAAAAGGGTCACAGTCCAGTCTATTTTAAAATGGATCAAAATCATGATATTTACCTCACTAGACCTCTTCCTGAAACATACATAAAGGTGAATCTGTCAGCTAGAGTCACTTTATTTCCTTCTCAGCTTTAGTTACTGTGTTTCCTCTGTTATCACAGTTATAAATACATTCAGAAATTCTGACCTACATAAATGCATATACTAAAAATTCAAATTTTATTTTGTTATGGAAGGATAAGCATTATTTAAAAAAATATTTAATCGAAGCAAATATACAGAAAGCGCACACACCATACTTACATAGATCAATGACTTTCAGACTTTCTTGTACACTGGTAGAGAAATAGCTCATAATCAGCACCCCAGAGGGCTTTCTGCATTTTTTGCAGTCACCATCCTATACACCATAATCTTTTTCCTGACTTAAAACACCACAGATTTGTTTACCCATTTTGAAATTTATGTAAATAAAATCACACTATGCAAACTTTTGTGTGTCTGGCTTCTTTAGCTCAATATTACATTTGAGATTCATCCATAATTTGTGTCTTCAGTTTTGGGAAATGAACATTTCTGTATATGTAATTGGTCAACCCATGTATGTATTTCTAGTGGATATGTAAGTGGTAGTGGATTTGATGGATCATAAGGCATACAGACATTTAGTTTTAATAAATGTTGCCAAAGAGTTTTACAGAGAGGTGGTATCAAAGCAAACATTCACCAGCTGTGTATTACAGTATTGGTTCCTCCAGATCCTTACCCTGGATTTGTTTGGTTTTGTCTTTTTCATTTTATCCATCTGGGGTCTGTGTAGCAGTGTCACATTGTGCTTTTATTTTGTATTTCTCTCTTAATAAAATTGAGCACATTTTTTTCAAAGATATCCTGGGTATTTAGATGTTTCTTTTGTAAAATGCTGGCTTAATCTTTTTTCCTTTTTTTCTATTACTTTATGAAACTTTTATTAATTTATTAATATTTACTTATATATTCTGGTTGTAAGGATTTTGTTGAGTATGGGCCTTGCAAATGCTTTCTCCCTACTGTGTACATTCTGTAGCTATCTTTTAATTAGGCCTTTTGATGGACATAGATTCTTGATTCTGATATAGTTCAATTTTTTTTCTTTATGGTTACTCATTTCGTGTGTGTGTGTGTGTGTGTGTGTGTGAAAGAGAGAGAGAGAGATTTAGGAATCTTTGCATACTACAAGGTGAAGAAGATGTTCTATATTTTTCTCTAAAAGCTTTATTACTTTACCTTTTACATTTAGGTCTGGACTCCTCCTGGAGCTGGCTTTTGTGTAGAGTTAGAGGGTGAAGTGTCTTTGTTTTAATTCTACATTTTGGTATCCAATCGGCCTAACACATTTGGTTTAAAAGACTATTTTTTACTTGTAGTGGCATAGTGTCACTTTTTTCATAAATCGGGGGATCATTTCATGGACTCCTAGTCTGTCTCACTGGTCAGTGTATCAATCCCTGGAGTAATTCAGTATCTTAATTTCTATATCCATCTTTCTATTGATCTACCCATTTATTCATATACATACATAAATTCTCTATTATACAGTATATATGTATTATATATGTGTGTGTGTGTGAATAGATAGATAAATATCTAGAAGTATACTTCTTTTAGTCTTGGTGATCTTCTCAAGATTGCTTTAACTTTTCTTGGTCATTTGCATTTCATATGATTTTTATAGTAAGATTTGATTTACATATGCACACAACCATTGGGATTTTTAATGACTTGGTGTTACATGTATAGATCAATTTGGGGAGAACGACATCTTTATAATATTATTTATTCAAGTCAATTTTTTAGGTCTTCTTTAACGTATCTGTAAATATATATGTACATATGTATATACACACATATGTGTATATACACATTTATGAGTTTTCAGTAACAAGGTCTTGCACATTTTTCATTAGAGTCAATCCTAGAAACTTGTTTTTTATACTATAGCAAATGCTATCTTTTCATACTTTTACAATATTTTTGCTTATATACAGAAATATAATGGATCTTTATGTATTGATCTTATATCCAGCAATACTGCTAAATTCACTTACTAATTTTGATAGCTTGTCAGACCATTCCTGTTTAATTTTAAGATATTTTTCTCTTCTAACATAGATGGTAAAACTGATACGATGTAGGTGCTTCATAATGGAAATGAGCTGAAGAGTATCAATTTGTACACACGTTATTTTATATTTGTATTACATTCCTATACCCACTTCTCCCAATTGTTTAAGTGGAAGAGATAGATGGAGGAGTTGACCTGGTCAGGACTAGAAATTTGTTGTTGAAATAGGTGACCATAAGCTTGAGAAACTGGGTAGGAAGAGTGCTAATGGTTGTAGATTTCTAAATAATCCTTCTATACTAATTTTATGAAATTACAAAAAAAAATTATATTTAATCACATAACTTTTTTCTGAATACTTCTTTAATTTTGACTCTTCTCCTATTTATTCATGCTATACATAATTGGCTCAATAACTAACCACCATGTGCCTTGAGTCTGGGACATTTATACTATATTTAGAGGACTTTTTTCTTCTGCATTACCATTATCACTATCAGACTAACTTTTCTAGTTCTAAAAAATCTTCTCCAAATTTTCCTCTCCTTTTTTTTTTATATGGAATTTTACTAGGCAGTGATTATTTATTCAACAAAATTTTGGGAGCAGTATCTGTGCCAGACATTGGGCCAATCTCATTAGAGTTAATGCCATAATGGCCATAGAAATTTGACTCTCAGAAGAGTGTTCACCAAACTTAATCTCTAATTCAATGTATTTCCAGTAGGTAGAAGAACTGTGCTTCACTATAGATAAGGGTCTAAATAAGGCCTTGCTACTGAGTGAAAAATGGTTATCCCTTAGTGTGTTATAGCTGGGGTCAGCTGTTCTACTTGGTGAAAGTTCTGAAGAAATATTTTTGAGGAAGAAGACTTTCCTGTCACTCAGCCTGCCTACTTCACTTTGAAAATGATATTCATTCCTTATTTCCTACTCTTTCCTACTCTGCCAAGGAGCAAAATGTTAGAAAAATGTACACTCATGTTTCTTCCTTATCATTGCAAGTAGAACCCAAGAGTTTTAAAACAAATCTCTGAGAATATTTATGGAAATCAGTTGTCATAATAAAGCAGGATAATAAAATCAAATGTGTACATTGTCTGAATAACCTACCTGACTGTTTACCTTGTATATAAAATATTAAAATACTCAGAGATGTTAGGTAGACAAGGGAATAGAACCAAACATGGTATTATTATTATTACTATTATTATTATTATTATTAATAGAAGGAGTAATAGCAATAGTTGTAGTAATTCTATTTGTATAATAAAATTTTGTATATTAGTTAACAGCATATAGTTTATTTTAATCTTCCAAATATCCTTAGGATTTAATTAAGCAATTTAATATAGAGAGAAACTGAAGCTCAGGAAAGCTTAATAACTTACTTCAATTTTTACAACTTGTTTTAGGCCTAAAGGACTGGCTGCAATAGTTGACATAAACAACAGATTACAGCGTGAATAACAGACTGTAGAACACCCCGCAGTAAGTAACATTTTTATCATGGTAGAATATAGACCAACACCTGAGGAGTCGCCACACTGTATGCCATAAAATGAGCATATTAAGACTAATCTTTAGGACTGAAAGAAATAACTCATTAAATTGCAAAACTACTTTTTTTCAGGGAAAAGAAAATGCTAGATTAGTGTTTTTAAACTCCAAGAAACAGAGTAGGAACAAAGGGAGAACGAAAATAAGTGGAATCAGTCATATTCATTAATTCAACAATAATTGGTGAGGGTCTACATGTGTCTAGCATAGTAAGTAGTACATACTAGCAATTTAGGGATGAGACCCAGAATCTTCTCCAAAGATGCAGTGCATGAGACAAATCTACTTTGCCTATTGCAGGAGATAAGTACTTCAAAAAAAAAAAAAAAAAAAATGATGCAACATAGTGTGAAAGTGTAAATAACAAAAATAAAAATATATTAGAAGGGCACATTCTCAGTTGGTCCAGTAATATCTGTAGTAGGCAGAATAGTGGCCCCCAAAGATATCAGGTTCTAATCCCTGGAACCTAAAGTGCTCTCTAGAGGTGCCTGGGTGGCTCAGTCTGTTAAGCATCTGCCTTCCTTTGGCTCGGGTCATGATCCAGGAGTCCCAGGATGGAGGCCCGTATCTGGCTCCTTGCTCAGCAGGGAGTCTGCTTTTCCCTCCGATCCTCCCCCTTCTTCTTGTCCTCCCTCCCCCTCTTGTGCTATCTCTCAAATAAATAAATTTAAAAAAAAAAAATTTAAGAATAAAGTGCTATCTAATATGGAGAAATGGTTTTTGCAGATGTGATTAAGTTAATGACTTTGGGATAGGGATATTATCCTATATTATAGCCCCTAAATGCAATCACAAGTGTTCTTATAAGAGAGCAGCAGAGAGAGATTACACCTAGAAGGGAAAAGGCAATGTGACCACAAAGGCAGAGAGCAAAGTAAAAAGACCACAAGCAGGAGAATGCCGGAAGTCACCAGAAGCTGAAAGAGAAAAGGAATAAATCTTCCCCTAGAGCCTCCTGAGGGAGGATAACCCTATCCACACCTTGACTTTGGCCCAGGGAAATTAATTTTGTACCTCTGGCCTCCAGAACTGGGAGGGATTAAATTTCTGTTGTTTTAAACCGCCAAGTTTGTGGTAATTTGTTATGGTAGTAATGGGAAATTGATACAATATACACCAAGAACAACAAGGAAGGTCCGTGTCAAAAATCCACCTAAACAACTTTAAGGGGGAATCATGGTTCCTGGATTTGAATTCTATAAGTATTATTTTGAGTTGTCTACTAAGCTGTGATCATGGAGTTCTCTGATTCCTTGAGGATACTCAAATCTGTACAATCCAAACAGAGCAAATATCCACCTATTTTTCACTCTTCATGTTTCCACCATGTTTCATTTCAGGCATAAGATCTAAGAAATACTTTCATGGAAGGGATGGGATTTGAAGAAAAAATTCATGTAAAATGAAGAGAAAAAGACACCCTAGGTAAGTTAAAGGATATAAGCAAAAAGACAAAAGTATCTGTTTAATTTATCTCCTATGTTGATTTGGTTGAAGAGGTAAAATATTATTTAAATGGCTTGAAAGGTCCATTTGAAATTAGGAACATAATTAAATGGTGGAAATAGATAAAGCCATTAGGTGATAATGAGGAATTTGGATGATATTCTGTTATGATGGAAGTGGAAATATGCCAGGTACTTTAAAGTGATGATTCAAGCATCGTTCAGATGACCAACCTTGGGTTCCAAGTCCATGGGCATGCAGTCTACAGTTGGTGTCCCCTGCAATATATTTTACTATCTCCAAATTTCTGAGGGCCTTCTCTGATGAAAAGATATACCTTATAACATTATTCACCCTGATAGCTGACCTCAACTAACTGTAGACTGTCTCTCTTCCTGATTCTCTGATCCATGGTTCCTTGAATCACCTCCAAACAGCCTACCTATTATCTAATCCTTGTCTCAGGATCTGAGTCAGGAAAGGACAGAGCAAGACTTTTTTTTTTTCACAAATTTTATTTTTCCATCATATTGTCCAAAAATTACTTTTCAGATGGTAGGCATTCTATGTAATGTTAACTGTAGGTTTTCTGGATAAAATGCAGTTGTTGCATTTAAGCTTGAATTTCCAATAAACTACAAATACTACTAAAAGATTATACATTGTTTATCTGAAATTAAAATGTAACTGAAAGCTCTGCATTTTTATTAGCTAAATTTGGCAGACGTAGGAAAAGGGTAAGTACTTGCCAAAGTTAAAGAGAACTTCAATGTCAGGGAAAGAACTCTTAACCTGAAGCCAACTTTTCATGTAGGAGACTCATTTAAAACAGAGATGTATTTAAACGACGTTTATTTTAGTTTTTTTATTGAGGTATAATTGATATACAGCATTATATTAGTTTCAGATGCAAACCATAATGATTTGATATTAGTATATATTGTGAAAGATTCGCCACAATAAGTTTAGTTGACATCTGTCACATACATACAAACTATACATTTCAGTGGGTTTTCATAATGTGCAGGTTAGGCTATCTACAACTTAAAAAAATTTAATAGTTTCTCCTATAATATCTCTTACAGATCAAAACTGTGTTCTCAATTTTTTATCAGTCAGTATTTCAATAGTTCACTTGTGAGGAGTTAGAATCATATGTGATGGTCCTGGACTTTTGAAATATTTTGTGTGGTTTTATTTCCTGTCTCACATAAATTCATAAGCAAAGAAACAGAATCATCAAGGTTTTTTTAATGTAAAGTTTCTTTCTCTTCCACACCCCATATGGTTCTCCTCTGCTTTTGTCCTTCTCGCCAGCAAGTTTAAAATTATACAGCATTTAATAGAACCAGCTATTTTCTCTCTGAAAATTAGTTTTATTTGCTCTACCTAAGACATGTTGCTGTGTACTATATTTGCTGTTATCTTCACCTGGATCCATTCCAGAGTGGAAATGATGCTTTCAATGGTTTTGGAAGCATTATTAGAGCTTGAAGTTAATTTTAAGAATCATTAAACCCATTAAAGTAAAACAGTTCAAGTATTTACCTTTGCCATTCTCTACCTTCCCCACTGATCAGATCCATTTTTCTCTTCATGTAATGCAGTGAAAGTACTTAGTAATCTACCTATGAATTATGCTCAGACACTCCTGTGTTGATTGGTGTCTTCCTTTCCTAAATTTCCATATCACTTAAGAATCATAATGTCATCATGCATTATAGACGGCTTTCTTTTTGTGTGTGTGGCTTTGTGTGCCTGCATTCATACTTCCAAAAACAGATTATATGCCTCTTAAGAGAAAAAGGGCATGGTTTTGCTGTATTTCATCTTTTTCTGACCAAAGAATATTTCCCTACACCAACAATACCACGTCACACTGTCGTAGTTTTAGATTACTGGACTGATTGACCAGTCCTGCCAAACTTCCCTGTTTGCTTCAGGAAGGCAGGAACTGTTTACTGGCTTAGCGAATGGATAAACAAACACACCTGTGAAATCGTGAATATACCTCCGATTACTATTCATGAACTTAAAAGTATTTTCTATTTTTAATGCTTACAGTTGTTTTTCATGATGGTAGTCCATGTTATCATTGTTATAATTGCTCACTATGGTCTGTCAGCTTCACATGTAAAATAAGGACATGGTTTGGAATTTGATTTATCTTCGAATGAGCGGTTTTCCCAACTTTTGTATCGCATCATAAGACGTTTGTCTGGTCTTGCTAGTTTTAGATTCTATTTCTTTATTTCTCCACAGAAATAAATACCTTCAAATTCATTGTCTCACTTCCCACATTTCTTCATTTAAAAGATTGTCTTAGCTTAAACAACATTTGTGTCTCATAAGATCTCAGCATAAACCAAAATAGAACCTCATGAATATCTAGATTCCACTTTAGAAAATGATGCTTTTTTCCTAGGTAGTATGTAATTCTCCAATGGAGTGGTGATTTGCATGAACAGAGGATGCTAGCAAACACTCTACCATACACACTGGCATAAACTAATAGCTGTAATATGCAAAGTGTGTCTGCAATGTAGAAAATTATTTAACACACACTTTCAACAGAATGGTCCATAATAACCATGTCAAAGAGGTTATTAATAATATGTTAGAGATGAGTAACTCAATTCACTTAGCAAGGAGACAGCAGTGCTTTGACCTGAAGCCAGCTTCTTGGTCGGTCTTGATCATAAATTTTGTGCTTTAGTATATATACAGATGCTCTTTGGCAGACCCAACTTTTGTGAGCAAGGCCAATGTTAGTTTTAGGCAGAGTTAGCAAATAATCAAGAAGGCATAATTTGAAAATCATCTGAAAATATCTTGCTTTGTGATAATTCCATTATTGTTAGAATTAATAAGAAGATAACATTTATTGAAGATACAGGGATAAGGATTAGTATACTGAATACTTATAAAAATGCATGAAGTAGGTAATATTATCTTCATTTATAGAAAATTTAAGTTCAAAATGGTTAAATGCTAATAAATCACATATCTGAGGAAAATAAGACTTCATGAAATTCAATAATTTGCTCAGGTGGGGCCAGAGACAACATTCAAATCCAGGGCCTTCTGACAACAGAAGCTGATCTCAATCATTACTTTAGTTTGCCTTCCTCTTTGTTTATTTGTTTGTTTCATTCATTCTTTCTAAAATAATATGATTTTTAAGTACAATGCAAAATATTATCTTAATTAGCACCTGCCTACAACTTTAGATTCATCCTGTTAGCTGTGCTTTGTGATAGTTTCATTTTTTATTGATTTTTAAGTATTCACAATTTCAACTTTAATTTTCTATAAAGTTTCAGGTATTTGGATCATTCTTATTTCTGATGCTATCTAAACAGTTATTATTAATTTCTATTATGTGGTCTTTGTGTTGAAGAATATAACATCTAAAATCATACTCTTTTTGTTTTATTGGCATTTCCTCAAAATTTTGTGCATGAGCAATCAATATGAATTTATATGGACCCTGAAAACAGGAGGACTTTTTTCTGCATAAGGCAATCTTAACTAATTTCTCTATATTTTTATTTTTCATTTTCTCGATACAGATTACTCTTTTAAACCAATACACTTTTATCATTTTATATCAATAAATTATTGCATTTCTAACAGTTTTTTCTAATATATTTAAGGCTTTCTTTTTTAAAACAAAGTGCCCTGAATACTGATGGCTTTTTGTTATAAAATGTGTTTTACTCCATTAGAATTATTTCCCTTGAATGTCAAATTTTCTTATACTAATAATCCTACACCTTTACTTAACTTTTGTCAGATAAAATTTTTTCCCAGCTAATAATTTCAGTATGCCTAGTTTTGTTTATGGGAAGGTTTTTTGCAGTTAATATCATCCCTACAGTAAGTAAGCATCTTTTAAATTCTGTCAGGGAGACTTTTTACACTTAAAAAAAATTAATTATAAACTAAGAAATACTCCATATAATTAGTCAAAAGTACTGACTAATATAAAGAAAAAAAATATTTTTCTTTGCATCTAATTCATTTGTTTAAACCGATCAAAATTATATTTGTTTTGAATCTTTCTGCACCAAACAATATGCTCCTACAATTAAATATATACACATGTTGTTTTTTTTCTTTTTTTAGCAAGGTGAAACACACACTTTGCTCTAGGATATTCTTTTATTTTTCATTTAACAGTATATCAATGCTGCTCATTTATATCAGTACAATATAGTTCACCTCATAATTTTAGTATCTATGCAATATCCTATAACATGGTAATGCTTTAGTTCTTCAAAATTTAATATGCATTTTAATGTTATGTTTTTTGTGAATAAATCCTTATATTATTATGCTTTTGTTTCTATCATCTATATTTCCAAAAAGTGGAACTGATTAATGAAAATACATATGATTTTTGGCATTTAAATAATAGCACCAGATTCCTACCCCCTTCCCAAAATAGCATTTTCCAGTTCTCAATCCAGTCAGCACTATGGTGCCCATTACCACACCTTCTAAAGTGTTGGATGTTTCAGCCATGTAATTTTCTCCAATACAACAGGAAACTGCTATTTTAGTTTGCATCCCTAATTATCAGTTTGGTTGAATACATATTCATATATTAGTGACATGCTCACATTCTTTAACACTTTTTCCTTTGGGTTAATCATTTTTTAATGATTATTATTTACTAGAGATATATATCTAATACATTATGTATATTTCTCTTAATTCATTATGTCCATTAGATATGTCTAATGCATTATATATATTTCTCCTAATCTATTGTATCTACATATATTTTGAATTTTTATTTAACTAAATCACGCAATATTTTCTTTTCAAACACTTTGTTTTTTCTATATTTTCTTATAATGGAATATTTAACTATTTTATACATACTCATAACTTGTTTGATTTTGTTGCTGTCATGTTGTTTGATTATTATTTGTTTGTTTGCATTTTCATTCCTGGGCCCCATCCTCAATAAAGTCTTTAGTCACAGTTCTTTGCAGAACTGAATCAAGTTAGTCATTCTTTTTAAATTCGACTAGTGGTGATAATGCCATTCTTTTGTAAATATTATTATGCCATGATAATCAAATCATATGTGTTTTAAGAGAACAATATACGAAAACTGCATTTTGGAAATTAAATTGTTTAAATATTTTTTCTACACTTTCTGTTGATGAAAATGTGGATCTGGGGACAATACATGTTATATATGTTTTATATAGAAAAAATAAGAATCATAGTCATATCAAATATGATCTATTTTATAATATATACTATGCTTGAAAAATCTGTCAACTATAATCTGAGAAGTTGGTGAATTTTTCAAAAAGAAGGCATTAAATAGCATAATGAGAAATAGCTAAAATTATAATATATAGGGACGACTGGGTGGTTCAGTAGGTTAGCATCTGCCTGTGGCTCAGGTCATGATCCCAGGCTCCTGGGATCGAGTCCCTCATCGGGATCCTTGCTCAACGGGAAGCCTGCTTCTCCCTCTGCCTGCCGTTCCCCCTGCTTGTGCTCACTCACTCACTCTCTCTCTCTTCCCCCCCAGACAAATAAATAAATAAAATCTTAAAAAAAAACTGAAAAAAAAATATATATATTCTTGAATACAATATAACCACAAATACAGTTTATGCCATGAGAGAAGTACCCCACATTTTCCTTAGGAAAAGACCCCGGTGATATTTTTCACCATTTTGAATACATAGAGATCTAACCATATATAGAATATTGTTAAATGTCTACTTGAAATGTTAATTTAATAATTTAGATAATTTGATGGAAAAATACCTCACCTTAAATTTGTTTATACATAATATTTACTAATCTCAACTCTTTTAACTAGTTATTTGAGTAACAATTTCTTTATGCTCTTCCTTTTAATGATTTTTTCATTTATTTTTTAACTGTTTATGCAATGGTGACTTATACCAGGGCATTATTATATTATCTAAGTCCTTGAATATCTGAGAATTTCTATTAGCTTTAAAGGTATAAACTTGCCTGATCTTTTTTTTTTTAAGATTTTATTTGTTTATTTGACAGAGAGAGAGAGTGCACACACAAGCAGTGGGAGCAGTAGAGGGAGAGAGAGAAGCAGGCTCCCTGCTGAGCAGGGAGCCCGATATGTAGGGCTCAATCCCAGGACCCTGGGATCATTGACCTGAGCAGAAAGGCAGACACTTAGCCGACTGAGCCACCCAGGCGCCCTGTAACTTGCCTGATCTTGAGACTCTTGGATAATAATCTTCCTTCAGAGCTCTAAGTTCTATTGTTTCATTTCTTCTAGCTCTTCTAAGACAATACAATTTTTGTTCTTTTGTTTGTAAACCGAATTTTTGTTTCTTGTATTATTGGAGATTTCTTGCTTTGTTGTTGTAGCTTGAAAATTCCAAAGGAAGGTAAGAGCAAAGTTCTCTTGGTTATGTTTAAATGACATTATGTCTTTTAAATTTGCAGTCTGAGTTCTTTCTTTTTAAATTGGGAACTATATCTTGAACTCTTATTTCTGTGGGGTTAGTTTCATTGTCTCTGGAGGTCTGGACTTCATCATCTAGAACTTTATGCCTTTATTCATTTCTCTAGCTTCACGGGGAAGGGAAGATGAAAATGAGCAAACCAACAACCCAGCAGTAAATCACCAAATGTGAGATGCAGCATTTTATTTTTGCCTGGGAGAGACTGAGAAAGCCAGAGTCACAGGTATGATACCTAAAACAGGAAACAGTCTCCATCCTACACAATCTTTATGCTTCTGATTTTAGAACTAAGGTATGCTTCCTCATTGTCTTCATTGTCAATTCTAGAATATTCTCCTCCTCTCTTCCTTGGTAATTCCCAGTTTTCCTTATTATATTCAGCCTATGCCACCGACTACTACATTTATCACCTATCTTCTAGAATCATTCACTTTGATTTCTCAAAGAAACCCTAGATTTATATCCTTCTTCCTAACACTGTTCTTCAATTAATTCTTATTGATTTCAATATCCATATAATTAATCTTTCTAATATCCTGGCTTCTCACTTGAACACTTCTACACCAATGATTTCAACTTCTATTCTACCTTAACCACTCATTTATATGAACACACTCTAAGCCATGTCCATGCAGTATTCATTATTTTTGTGATAAATACCCATCTTTCCACCTTTACCATGTATTTTCCAATTCATCCTACTAGTCTTTTGACTCCAACACTCCTCTGACCCCACTGAAACCTACACACCATTAGTGCTATGAACTCTTCCTTGTTCTTCTCTCCAAATGCTGCAACTTCTCACCTTGTCCAGACTAAAATCCACTGTATTATTATATGAGTTATTTTGAATATAACCACATGTGCCTTACTATGTTCTTGCTCTACCATACTTGCTTGGAAAACCCCAACCCTGGTTAAACACTGATGTAATTCAACCTACTTGGAGAAAAGCACACATACATACTGATCTCATTGAAAATACCTGACCATTTTCCTCGGCATGCCTTTGGTTTCTCAGTCACCATACTATATATTTCCCTGGTCCATTTAGTCTTCTACATCCTCAAAGACTATTTCAATCCTCCTTTCTCTTCAAATCTTCAATACCATTTCACTCTCACTTTCAACTTGTGCTATTATTTTACAGAGAAAATTAAAGAAATGGTAAGAAATTCCACAAGCT
Source organism: Phoca vitulina (assembly GCF_004348235.1). Taxonomy (NCBI): domain Eukaryota; kingdom Metazoa; phylum Chordata; class Mammalia; order Carnivora; family Phocidae; genus Phoca; species Phoca vitulina. Next base: position 16,639,599 of record NW_022589705.1, read on the forward strand.
TCCCTCACTCTTTCATCTACCTTCACAGCATCTGAAACAGATTCCGTTTTTATCTTCTCCTCTGCTCCTGGAGATAAACTGTATGTGTTCCTGTCTAAGGACCAAGCTATCACACTGCCCTGGTTTATCCTTCTCACTCAAAGACATTGGCTTAAAATTTTTCCTTCTTCTCTTCAGCACCATCAATTTCTTCTCTCTCTGTAAACCATCCCCAACTGCACATTCGTCAAATGTGTTAGTATCACTCCCAATCTAAAAAAGAAAATGGCACACCTCTTGACCATCTGTTCACTCTAGTTACAACTTATTTCCCACTCCCATTTACAACAAAACTTCTCAAAAGATTTGTCTATCTTCAATATGGCAGGGAGAATGATGCCTTTAAGATGCAAATTATGCCATGTTATCCTTGCAATGATTCCTCAGCTCATTCAGAGTAAAAACTAAAGCCCTGACAAATGGCCTAAAAGGCCCTACCACCCCTCTGTTTCCAAGTGCCACCCTGACCTCCCATCCTACCTACATATCACTCTCTCACTGTGCAGCCCACACCAACCACACTGCCTCACCCTGCTCCTCACATATGCCAGGCCCTCTCCCACTCTAGGTCCCTTGTATATATGGCCCAGCCATTTGCATGGCTCACCCCTCATCTTCCTTAAGTATTTTTCAAATGTCACCTTTCCAGAAAGGCTTTATGCACCCAGCCTATTTAAAATTGCAACTGCCATAAGACTCTCTGTATCCTTTGCCTCATTTACTTTTCTCAATAAAACTTAACACATTTCAGTATATTATAGAATGTATTTAGTTAGTTAGCTAGTTTTTTGCCTTCTTCCAAAAGAGTGCAAACTTAAGAGACAAGCGTTTTTTTGTTTGTTCGTGGTTGACATTCCAGCACCGAGGCATAATCTGGTACGTGTTACGTGCTCAGTGAACATTTACTGAATAAATAATACTGAATGAGTGGATAGAAATAATCTTCCACGCATGGGTGCTTAGTTTCCCAATCCATTGCATTGCCTATATCTTCTTAAAAAGTTGTTTCCAGAACAATGCACACACTCTGGGGCTTCCTTGCATTGTGGGTAAAGTTCATTTGCTACGGTATGAGGTTAGAAGAATCCAAGTAGCATGACGGGAGCTCAGACTTCAGCATGCCTGTCAGTGCCTGCAGGAATTGCATCCTTAGACAGAGTGAGGGGAGGAAATGTCCGGCTTCTCCTGTGCTGGAGCCCTCTAATTTCCCACTGCTCCTTCCTTCCATGGGCAAACCCTAGCTAGAAAACAGTTGACACAGAACCTGAGAAACACAGCTTGCAGAAATTAATAGATCTTGGATCTTGCATTAGGAAGTCATTGTGAAAAATAGATTTGAGGACAAAATTGTCAAGGACCAGAATACCAGTGCTCAGAGAGTTTAGAAGTAAGTGGCAGAAGTAAGCCAGACATTTATTCTCAAGTTACTACCTTGCCAGGAAATTCATAACAGGCTTTAAATTCTCACCCATGAACAAAATATAATCAATAGGAGGTAGATTACCTCAAGAATAGAGGATTGATGCATGTTTTAAAATAAAAGTCCCTTGTAATTAGAATCAGATGTGTAGTATGAATTCTGTATCACATTCCTGGTAAAAGAGGTGTTACCCAACACTAGCTGTGAGTGACTCAAGAAAATCCATTTGGACCTTGAAGTCTTTCTTCTTTGAAGGAACGTTAGTATTTCAAAGTCAACTAAACTCTTGGAGATTATTTCATCTCTCACACCATTAACCTAGAGTAATCCCCAAATAATAGTCAAACTCCCCCTGTCCTCTGGAGTTTCTCTGATCTAGAAATGATTACTGAAGCTGAATCAGAATGGATTATAAGGATTAATATTCAAAACCAAAACTAAAACAGCCACTCTTAAGATCCATCCAGTTGTCAGGCGTTACCACAGAACCGCCAATAGGGAAACTGGCACACTGACAGTTGTGGTCTTTTTACAACCTGTTTCATTTTTTTAATCTTCTGTGGATTACTTTAGTCTTCTTTCTGCTAGAAATGTTAGATGACTGAATAAATAGATATATATAAAAAAAAAAGACACTGGGGCACCTGGGTAGCTCTTGATTTCGGCTCAGGTCATGATCTCAGGGTCCTGGAATGGAGCCCCACATCGGGCTCCCTGCTCAGTGGGGAGTCTGCTTGAAGATTATCTCCCTCTGCCCCTCCCCCCACTCTTCTCTCTCTCAATAAAATAAATAAATCTTTAAAGAAAGAAGACACTTTTTTTATACTCATTTATTTCTCATCAACAAAGACTTGTACTTATAAAAGAAAAAGAGAAGTATGCTGGAGAATGTTTGTGCTATATGTTGCTGGAATATAAAAGTAATAAAAACTCATTAAAGGATGAGAAGCTGGGGTGGAAAGCTAATCAGCTGGAGTGCTTTGGTCAATTGAACTGATCTGTGAGGCTGCAGGATGAAGTCTGTGTACCATGATCAGTGAGGAGTCTAATCCCACTTCTTCACTTTACTGTGTACGCTGACTGTTTAATGTACTCCTGAGTACATGCTATGTGAGAAAAATAGAAACTCTATCAAATATACATGTTGCTTTGTTTTACATAATGTGTTGTTTGAGATTATTTTACACATGACTCTTTGCTAGACAAGAATGAATCTGAAATGGAATGCTTCACAGTGTGAGATCTGAAATTTGAAACAGTGCTCTGTTCAGTTTTATTGACAGTGGTTTACAACAAATGATTTATTCTCTCTAAAGAAGCAAATCTATCAGAGATACACACTAAAATGTATGGATATGGGTTGTGATTAAAATGCTATTTATTCTGGTGAAAAACTGGAAACAACTTAATGTCTAACAAAGGGGACAGCGAGATGGTTCAATAAACTGCACTTTACATATAAAAGAATACTATGCTCTTTCATGCAATATCCCTTCTCCTGGGCCCCTATTTTTATAATGGGGAAAGTCTATTAGAGTAACTCTTATGTCTTCTTTCCCTAAATCTTGCACTCGTCTCCCTGAATGGTCAGATTTGAAAAGGACATGTTAATCCAATCTTTCCTTCTTTTCTTTGCAGAGCAAGCTTCTCTTCTGAATGTTTATATTCACTGTGCCTTCAAGTCATAAACTCAGAGTAGCCTGCTTTACTTCTGTGGAATCCAGGGATTGGTTCTACTGTCAATTCAGGATGAAGTATTAATAAATTTGTTTGGTCACCCATCTAGAGCCAGATTACCATCTGCCTATTTGCCTGCCTTCCCCATTTGTTTATCTTTTAATTGGTTCTGTCTTTAGAAAGAAAAAGTCTTTTTTTTTTAAATCTTAAATCTTAAAGTCTTTAGTTTAACAAAACACAGATATTAAAATTGACACAAAACATAGCTTATAGCTTAATGAATTATTCTATGACAAACTCCAGGTCTAGCCTTCACAAAGTCGATAGAATTTTGTTAGCCACCTAGAAGTCCTCACCGTGCCCCATCTTAATCACAGACTCCTGTCACATACCAAAAGTAACAACTAACAGATTTATGGTAATTATTTTCATGTATTTATTTAAAATTATATTGCTCAAGTATGCACCTCTGAATATTAATAATATAGTCTTGCCCCTTGATTAAGCTTGATAGGTCTTTTAACTCTACTAACCTCAGATTCTCCTTCATTATTTTCTTTTTCACACCATCTATCTGTTTATGACCTGAGAATTTTGACCCACGGAATTGCCTACCATCTGGATTTTGTTGATTGCATACTTGTCATGCAGTTCAGCATGCCCCTCTGTCCTCTCAATTCATTTCCCATTGGCAGCTAGATCCAGATACTCAAGCAGACACTGCAGGTAGTGTTGTGTCCATTAGGAAATGCATAGTTATCTTTTTTCTCTCCTTTTAGATACAAGCAGGTCAATGAGAATACCCGGTGCCTAGATCCATTAATTCCTTCGTGTTGGAAAATGGTGAAATGTTGTCATTTTGTTTATGTTTATTAGCCAGAATGATTTTATAAGGAGATGCTTCTCTGCATCTACAATTTGGTTACCTAGTGATAAAGTTCATATGAGATACATGAAATACTTTATCCTTTTATTTATCCAGATTTCCAGATAATTAATGAGTTACTTATCACTCTTGTATCATAAACTCATGGATTTAAATATTGAGTGAGTTTAACTCTATTGCAATTTTTATTCTTATTGAAGCTCAAACATCCTTCCCATTTTTGGCTAGTGATAATATCTTCACTTTAGCGTCAGAGGCCTTTTGGTATGACTTTAATGGCCTTTGTTAGCTTCCTTGCTACTTAATATGGCAAGATAAACATTGGTTTTTATAGATATTCCACCCCAGAACTGTAATCAGCAATTTCGTCAAGAAGCTCTGTTTTTTTAGTAAGAAATTATACTTAGAGTCAAAGTCTAAGCACTTGGGATGCTCATTGTTACTGGTTTGGTCATTGTTTCCAAGCTTCTGCAGTGGGTAGAGCTAGGAAATATATGAGCTCAAACTAATAATTCCAATTCAAATTCAACATGGATTTTTACTAAATTTCTTTTACATTAAATTTCTTTTTCTTTTCTTCCACAACAAAAATCCTGGTTATCCAGGACACAGGGATGATAAAACAAGAACATTTCATAATTCCTAATTTGCTTTACCCCAAATTACTCTTCATACACTAATTTCAGGATAATGGTACCAATAGTATCACTACCAATTACTATTACTGCAACCAGTTATGCATTATTTTACAGGATTCTCCAGTTTTTATCCTCATTCTTTATCTTTACTGTAAGATCATATAACCATTGTGTACTATAATCTCTCTATTTTAACCTTCATCCTTGTCTTGCTTAATTTTTTTTCACCCTTGTCTTGCTTAATTTCGATTCCACTCCCCCACAGTGTCTCCTCAATGTGGAGAGTCAGTCTGGCCAGTCAATTGTGAGAGATTAAAGTTTTTATACCACCTCGGCACTGCTGTGGATCCTTTGCATTCTTCAGCTCCCCGATCAGGCCAATTTCCTCTGAGTTTCAGCAGCCATTCTCAACTTGACTGGCTGCACTTCTTCATTATAACCTTTAGGTTTATTCGGAGTTGTCAGCTTTGTTGTCAGCTTTGTTATAGCTGCCCTATTACTTTCCTTTGCTTTCTCCCATATAGATGCCAGTAATACACAGGTCTCCTGGTTGTTGGTCATTCACTGGCTTGAATTTTGATGTTCATGATTACTCATCCTCTTGTTTTTGGGTTTACCATTTAATTGCTTTCATTGATTTTGAATGGGAATTCAAGGAGATCCAGAAATTATGCTCCCATATTCACCAAATTTCCAGAATTATCTTTAGGTGTTAATGACTTAGAATTGTGACTTATGTGGAGTTTTGAGTCTTATGGATGATAGCAGTTTACTGAGGCTGTATTCATGGAGATATAATAATTTTATATAGTTGTACAGTTGACTTTTTTATTAGTATTAACGAAATGCACATCATAATTCTTAATAAGCAGGAGTGTTGTGGGGCTTTGTTGCTGAACTTGACCTAGTCTACAAAACACATTTACTTAATCAAGCATGGCTGAGGCAAAACTTTTTTAAAGATTTATTTATTCATTTATTCAAAGAGTGTGTGCAAGCAGGGGGAGAGGCAGAGTGAGAGGGACAGAGAGAATCCCAACGAGACTCCCACTGAGTGTGGAGTCCAATTCAGGGCTTGATCCCAGGACCCTGAGATCATGACCTGAGCTGAAATCAAGAGTCCATCACTCGACCGTCTGAGCCACTCAGGCACCCTTTACCTAATATTTGCTTTTAAATAGGACATCATAAAAGGAAGACATATTTTAGACACTACTAGATCAAAAGAGTACTAGGTTCCAAAAACATGTAGGAATTACAGAGGCAAGATAACAGAGAACAGATGAAAATGAGTACTTAGAGCAATTCGGATTCCAAGAAATCAGTGAATCGTATCCTGTAAAACTGTAGAGAATCTAGAACAGTGTAATCAGGTATTAAAATATGAGTGACTCTTTCTATCAGATCCTCAAAATGAGAACAATAAGAATTGAGTAATCCCCCCAACCTAAAGATAGATAACAGGAAATCTATACAGGACTAGCAGAGGAGGGGGCCCTAAGCAAATTCTACCATTGTTAGCCCATGATCCACAGATGAGCTAAGAATCCACTAATAGGCCAAAATTGTGCGTTTCTTTGGAGGGAGCTGCAAGAGTGATGATGTATGCTTCATCTTCAACTTCAGAAAATCACCTGGTGGCCTTGACAGGTATACCCTGTGTTATTGTGGAATCATGGACATAATACTGGTCCTGACTCATGAAAAAATCTCAAAAGAGAGAAATTGGCCATAGTGCTTAGGAATCACTATGAACAGACAGACTCACATCAGGAAGATCCTTCTTCCTTGGAAGATGTTCCAATCTCCTTTCTCCTTGCCTCACCCTAAAGGGCCCCAACCACAGTATTAAGAACACAATGGAGGATGTGGAAAGGAGAGAAAAAATTAAAAAAAACAGATCTCCCTTTACTGCTTCAGGCATCCTAGCCAGTCAGGTCCAAATACTGAAACTTAGTAGATGTTTTCAAAGGAGTGAGAGAGAAAAGTTGAGGTCAGTCTGGATTCTTAAACACCTAAAATCTAAGACTATTAACCAGAACAGCATCTAGAAAAAACTCCAAACAACCATTATTCATCCTACAATTTATCTGTAGAATATTTGGGGGCTTCTCCCAATATTATTAAATCATTTGGAAACAATGGCAATTTGTTTTCTCTTTTCCCGATCCTTATATAATTTCATTTATTTTTCTTGCCTTACTCTGCTAGCCAAAGTCCTCCATAGCAATGATCAATAGATGTGGCATTAATTGGCATTCTTTTAAGTTTCCTGGTCTCAAGGAACATTTTTCAATAATGGATGACATTATCTGAAGATTTTATGTAAATATTCTTTATCAAATTAAGAAAGTTCCTTTATAATCCTTCTTTGAAAACTTTTAATAAAAAATGTACATTGAATTTTATCAAATATGTTTTTCTATCTACTGAGATAACCACAGAAATTTCCTTCTTTATACTGTTAACATAGTAGATTTCATTAACAGCTTTCCTAATGATAAATCAAATTTTCATCCCTGGGATACATTAAAATGAGTCATGATGTATATTTTTAATATATATACTGTTGGATAAATATATATGTATAATTTATATAGTATATATATTCTGCATTAATATATAGACACAGATATAGATTTATATGTTCTGTTTATAATTATCAGCCAGTAATTTGTCATTTCTTCTAATACCCTTATTGGGTTTTAGAAGGAAGGTTATGTTGGCCTTATAAAGTGATTTGCAGCATGTTCCTAATCTTTATAAGAATTTTTTTACCTGCAAGTTTTTTTTGAATGTTTGCTAGAACTTTCCAGTGAGGTCATAATACACCTAAAGTTTTCTTCAGAAAAGCATATTGAGAGGGGGAAAAGATGGTGGAGGAGTAGGGGACCCTATTCCAACTGGTCCCCAGAATTAAGCTAGACATCTACCAGACCACAATGAACACCCACGAAATCAGCCTGAGATGTAAGAAGATAGATCTGGATCTCTACAAACAGAATATTGCAGGCAGTTGGTTTTGAGGACCAAAGAGGGGAGCCGTGATTCCACGGGCAGATATTGGAGGATAAACAGAAGAGGGAAGGAGCCTGGCTGTAGGGTGAGTGATAGCCTCTAGTGCTGGGGACAGGACACAGACTCGCAGACCGGTAGCGATGGGGAAAGGACTTTAGGGCAGCCCCCCTGACGGAAACCCCGAGCTGCGGGGCCACGCGTGCGCACTGGGGGCAGCTGGCGGTTTTAGAAGCACAAAGGGCAGAGACACATCCCAACCTGGAAGTGAGGACTGGGAGCGCTGCGGAGGGGCACACAACACAGGACACTGCAGTTTATAGCAGCACAGACAGAACCGGAGACAGTGTGGCCTGGAGAGCTCACTGAAGAACAGACTGCAATCTCTCTGTTCTGAGGCAGAGGGTCAGAAGCAATTTCTTCTGCTCTGACTCTTGGAAGAGATGAGGAAAGCCACCAGGGAAAGCCACCAAAGAATAAAAGCCCCAAAAAACCGGTTTTCACTGAGCCCATCCCCCGCCACAGGGGGCAGAGCAACTCTGCCCAAACAGAGTTGCCTGAGTAAGAGCGGGCAGGCCCCTACCCCAGAAGACAGGCTGGGAAAATAAGAGGCCAGCCACCCTAAGGTCCCTATAAAACAAGTGCATCTTGCTTGGGTTGTGGTCAATAATTTGGACTCTGTACATTCCCTCAACCACCCCTCAACAAAATGACTAGGAGGAGGAACCCCAAAATAGGAAAGACTCAGAGACTATGACTTATGCCACAGATTTACAAATGGATGCAGATATAACCAAGATGTCGGAGATGGAATTCAGGCTAGCAATTGTGAAGACGATAGCTAGAATGGAGAAATCAATTAATGGCAACATAGAGTCTCTAAGGGCAGAAATGGAAGCTGAATTGGCAGAACTTAAATATGCTATCAATGAGATTCAATCTAATCTAGATAATCTAAAACCTAGGTTAAGGGAGGCAGAAGAAGGAATTAGTGACCTAGAAGACCAATTAATAAATAAAAAGGGAAAAGAGGAGGCCAGGGAAAAACAACTCAGAATCCATGAAAATAGAATCAGAGAAATAAGTGACACCATGAAGCATTCCAATGTCAGAATTATTGGAATCCCAGAGGGGGTGGAGAGAGAGAGAGGACTAGAAGATATATTTGAGCAAATAGTAGCTGAGAACTTCCCTAATCTGGGGAATGAAACAAACATTCGTGGCCTAGAGGCAGAGAGGACCCCTCCCAAGATCAAGGAAAATAGGCCAACACCCCGGCATGTAATAGTAAAACTTGCAAATCTTAGAACCAAGGAAACCATCTTAAGGGCAGTTAGGGGGAAGAGATTCCTTAAGTACAGAGGGAGGAACATCAGAATAACGTCAGACCTATCCACAGAGACCTGGCAAGCCAGAAAGGCCTGGCAAGACATATTCAGGGTACTAAATGAGAAGAACATGCAGCCAAGAATACTTTATCCGGCAAGGCTGTCATTTAGAATGGATGGAGAGATACAGAGCTTCCAAGACCGGCAGAAACTGAAAGAATATGTGACCACTAAGCTGGCCCTGCAAGAAATATTAAGGGGGGTTCTATAAAAGGAGAAAGACCCCAAGAGTGATCTACAACAGAAATTTACAGGGACAATCTATAAAAACAACGTCTTCACAGGCAACATGATGACAATTAATTCATATCTTTCAATAATCACTCTCAACGTGAATGGCCTAAACGCTCCTATAAAATGTCACAGGGTTGCAGATTGGATAAAAAGACAGGAACCATCCATATGCTGTCTACAAGAGACTCATTTTGAACCTAAAGATACATCCAGACTGAAAGTGAAGGGATGGAGATCCATCTTCCATGCCAACAGACCTCAAAAGAAAGCTAGGGTAGCAATTCTTATATTAGACAAATTAGATTTTAAACTAAAGACTGTAGTTAGAGACACAGAAGGACACTATATCATTCTTAAAGGGTCTATCCAACAAGAAGATCTAACAATTGTAAATATCTATGCCCCCAACATGGGAGCAGCCATCTACATAAGTCAACTATTAACCAAAATAAAGAGTCATACTGATAACAATACGTTAATTGTAGGAGACCTCAATACTCCACTCTCAGCAATAGACAGATCATCTAAGCAGAAAATCAAGAAAGAAACAAGAGCTTTCAATGACACACTGGACCAGATGGACCTCATAGATATATACAGAACACTCCACCCTAAAACAACAGAATACTCATTCTTCTCGAGCACACATGGAACTTTCTCCAGAATAGACCACATACTGGGTCACAAATCAGGTCTCAACTGATATCAAAAGATTGCGATTACTCCCTGCATATTCTCAGACCATAATTCTTTAAAACTGGAACTCAATAACAAGAAAAAATTTGGAAGAAATTTGAAACTTGGAAGCTAAAGACCACTCTGCTCAAGAATGTTTGGGTCAACCAGGAACTCAAAGAAGAACTTAAACAATTCTTGGAAATCAATGAGAATGAAAACATATTGGTGCAAAACCTATGGGATACTGCATAGGCAGTCCTAAGGGGGAAATACATAGCCATCCAAGCCTCACTCAAAAAAATAGAAAAATCCCGAATTCACCAACTAACTCTACACCTTAAAGAACTAGAGAAAAAGCAACAAACGATGCCTAAGCCACACATTAGAAGAGAAATAATTAAGATTAGAGCAGAAATCAATAAATTAGAAACCAGAAACACAGTAGATCAGATCAACGAAACTAGAAGCTGGTTCTTTGAAAGAATTAATAAGATCGATAAACCACTGGCCAGACTTATCCAAAAGAAAAGAGAAAGGACCCAAATTAATAAAATTATGAATGAAAGGGGAGAGATCACGACTAACACCAAGGAAATAGAAACAATTATTAGAAATTATTATCAACAGCTATATGCCAATAAACTGAGCAATCTGGATGAAATGGAGGCCTTCCTGGAAACCTATAAACTCCCAAGACTGAAACAGGAAGAAATTGACAACCTGAATAGGCCAATAACCAATAACGAGATTGAAGCAGTGATCAAAAACCTCCCAAAAAATAAGAGTCCAGGGCCTGATGGATTCCCTGGGGGATTCTACCAAACATTCAAAGAAGAAATAATACCTATTCTACTGAAGCTGTTTCAAAAAATAGAAACAGAAGGAAAGCTTCCAGACTCATTCTATGAGGCCAGCATTACCTTAATCCCCAAACCGGGGAAAGACCCCATCAAAAAGGAGAATTTCAGACAGATATCCCTGATGAATATGGATTCCAAAATCCTCAACAAAACCTAGCAAATAGGATCCAACAATACATTAAAAGGATCATCCACCACGACCAAGTGGGATTTCTCCCTGGGATGCAAGGGTGGTTCAGTGTTCACAAATCAATCAATGTGATAGAACACATTAATAAGAGGAGGGAGAAGAACCATATGGTCCTCTCAATTGGTGCAGAAAAAGCATTTGACAAAATACAGCATCCTTTCCTGATTAAAACTCTTCAGAGTATAAGGATAGAGGGAACATTCCTCAAGTTCATAAAATCCATCTATGAAAAACCCACAACGAATATCATCCTCCAATGGGGAAAAGCTGAGATCCTTTCCCTTAAGATCAGGAACACATCAAGGATGCCCACTCTCACCACTATTGTTCAACATAGTACTAGAAGTACTAGCAACAGCAATCAGACTACAAAAAGAAATAAAAGGCATTCAAATTGGCAAAGAAGAAGTCAAACTCTCTCACTTCACAGATGACATGATACTTTATGTGGAAAAACCAAAAAACTCTACCTCCAAATTACTAGAACTCATACAGCAATTCAGTAATGTGGCAGGATACAAAATCAATGCACAGAAATCAGTTGCTTTCTTATACACTAACAATGCAATTGTAGAAAGAGAAATTAGAGAAACGATTCCATTTACAATAGCACCAAAAACCTTAAGATACCTCAAAATAAACCTAACCAAAGAGGTAAAGGATCTATACTCTAGGAACTACAGAACACTCATGAAAGAAATTGAAGAAGACACAAAAAGATGGAAAAACATTCCATGCTCATGGATTGGAAGAATAAATATTGTTAAAATGTCTATGCTATCCAGAGCAATCTATACCTTCAATGCCATCCTGATAAAAATTCCAATGACATTTTTCAAAGTCTGGAACAAACAATCCTAAAATTTGTATGGAATCAGAAAAGATCTCGAATCACCAAGGAAATGTTGAAAAAGAAAAACAAAGCTGGGGGCATCATGTTGCCCGATTTCAAGCTATATTACAAAGCAGTGATCACCAAGACACAAAAACAGACCTATAGACCAATGGAACAGAACAGAGAGCGCAGATATGGACCCTCAACTCTATGGTCAAATAATCTTCGACAAAGCAGGAAAAATTTTGCAATGGAAAAAAGACAGTCTCTTCAATAAATGGTGCTGGGAAAATTGGACAGCCACATGCAGAAGAATGAAACTTGACCATTCTCTAACACCATACACAAAGATAAACTCAAAATGGATGAAAGACCTCAATGTGAGACAGGAATCCATCAAAATCCTAGAGGAGAACATAGGCAGTAACCTCTTTGACATCAGCCACAGCAACTTCTTTCAAGATACATCTCCAAAGGCGAGGGAAACAAAAGCAAAAATGAACTTTTGGGACTTCCTCAGGATAAAAAGTTTCTGCACAGCAAAGGAAACAGTCAACAAAATAAAGAGGCAACCCACAGAATGGGAGAAGATATTTGCAAATGACACTACAGATAAAGGGCTGGTATCCAAGATCTATAAAGAACTTCTCAAACTCAACACCCAAAAAACAAATAATCAAGTCAAAAAATGGGCAGAAGACATGAACAGACACTTGTCTGAAGAAGACATACAAATGGCTAACAGACACATGAAAAAATGTTCATCATCATTAGCCATCAGGGAAATTCAAATCAAAACCACACTGAGATACCACCTTACACCAGTTAGAATGGCAAAAATTGACAAGGCAAGAAACAATAAATGTTGGAGGGGTTGTGGAGAAAGGGGAACCCTCTTACACTGTTGGTGGGAATGCCATTGGTACAGCCACTTTGGAAAACAGTGTGGAGGTTCCTCAAAAATTTAAAAATAGATCTACCCTATGACCCAGCAATTGCACTACTGGGTATTTACCCCAAAGACACAGAGGTAGTGAAAAGAAGGGCCATATGCACCCCAATGTTCATAGCAGCAATGTCCGCAATAGCCAAACTGTGGAAAGAGCCGAGATGCCCTTCAACAGATGAATGGATAAAGAAGATGTGGTCCATATATACAATGGAATATTACTCAGCCATCAGCAAAGATGAATACCCAACTTTTACATCAACATGGATGGGACTGGAGGAGATTATGCTAAGTGAAATAAGTCAAGCAGAGAAAGTCAATTATCATATGGTTTCTTATTCGTGAAACATAAAGAATAGCATGGAGGACATTAGGAGAAGGAAGGGAAAAATGAAGGGGAGGAAATCGGAAGGAGAGATGAACCATGAGAGACTATGGACTCTGAGAAACAATCTGAGGGTTTTAGAGGGGTGGGGGGTAAGGGGATGGGTTAGCCCGGTGATGGGTATTAAGGAGGGCACATACTGCATGGAGCACTGGGTGTTACATGAAAACAATGAATAGTGGATCACTACATCAAAAACTAATGATGTATTGTATGGTGACTAGCATAACATAATAAAATAAAATTTAAAAAAGAAGAAAAGCATATTGATGATTTTTTCTATTTTCACCATGTTAATAGGCTAATTTGGGTTTTCTGGGTATTTTTGTTTTTGTTTTTTCTTTTCCTATCTGGTTTCCTATGTTATTTTTTAAGGAAAATGTTAACTTTATATTTCATGCATAAAGTTATTCATAGCAAATTTCACTATAAATTTGTATTGACTATATCTATCCCACAACTTTTCATATGTAGTATTATGGTTATTACACAGCTCAAAATATTTTCTTTCTTTTTTCTTCAAAATATTTTCTAAAGCATACTGATTTATTTTTTGACCAATTTATCAATGAGTAAATTGAAATATGTTGCTTAATTTTCAAATGTGTGACATTTTCTGCTTATTTTACATTAATTTCTAGCTTAATAGCATTTGGGGCAAAATGCTTAAAATGATTTAAGTTCCTTGAAATTGATTGAGATTTGATTTATGAACAATTTATGATCAGTTTTTGTAACTGCTTTATGTCCTCTTAGCAATAATATATAATCTGTGGTTTATTACTTCCAGTTTATTAATCATGTTCAAATATTACATATTCTTTCTAATTATGTGCCCATTTGTTCTATCAATTGTCAAGTGAGGAATATTAAATTTACTACTTTGTGGATTTCCCTATTTCTTTCTATCAATTTTAGTTCTGTCAATTTTTGTGTTGTTGTTAGGTGTATACTAATCTCAAAATGTTACATCTTCCTGGTGATTTAAACATTTTAGTATCAAGAAGCTGTGCTATGTCTCTGGTGATTCATTCAGCATTAAAGTCTATTTTGTTAACTTTTCCTTGGCAATCATTTGGTTATCTTTGGTAGATATTTGCTGTCTTCTTACATTAAAAATTTCGTGCTTACACTTAAGAAAAAATTTTCTTTTAAGCAAAACATAGTTTCTTCTCTGCCTACCCAACCATTTTTGGCTTTAACAAGGCATTTTAAATTTGTATATATTTAACATCATCACTGAAATATTTGAAAGTAGTACATACTGTTTTTTGCCTTCTATTTATGTTGCCTGTTTCATGTTCTCTCCTTTCTTGGCTTAACTTGGATTGACAAATTATTACTCTATTTTATCCCCACATTAGTTTAAAATTTATATACTCTTTTAGTCTCATTTGTCTTTTTGTTTTGAATTACTGAAATTTCACTCTTACATATGTGATTATCTTTCATATGTCCTGCATGGAGTTTTCTTGGATTGTCTGAAAACTCTCAGCCATTATCTCTTGTTATAATGCTTCTTCCTCATTTTTTTCTCTCTGTTAGGAAGACTATTTAAACAAATACTGAAACATCTTACTGTGTCCCCAGCTTCTGTAATCTCTCATATGCAATTTCTATCATTTTGTTTCTCAGTATGCACTCGAGATAGCATTTTGTGTTTATGTCCCTGTCTAATAGTTACATTTCCTTACTTAAAATTTTTATTCAATACCATAGCAATAGTAAAATAGGTATGAAGTGTACAACTCAATAAATCCTTATAAGCTGAACACAAACATATAATAACCATTCAGATCAAGAAAAATAATAGCAGAAGCCCAAAAACTTACACATACTCTCATCCAGTCACTATGTCCTATGAATAACCACTATTCTGGCTGATATTAGCATATTTTAAGTTTTTCCTTTCTATAAATATAATTATACAACATGATTTCTTTTGTGTCTGGCTTTTCTTAATCAGCATTAGCTATGTGAGGTTCATCTATATTGCCAGGTGTTATTGTAGAGTATTTATTCTCACTTCTGTGTAATATTCCATAATAAGAATACTATTTATCTGTTCTACTATTGGTGGTTATTTTAATATATTCAAGTGTTTTCCTATTATTAATGATGCTATGAACATTTTGGTACTAATCTTGTGATTTATACACACACATTTCCATTTGGTGTATATCTAGTATCAGAATTGTTGTATCATAGATTATGCATATGACATGTATTAGTATTTCCTGGCCAAAAGTCTTACTAAAAAGTTTTACTAATATATACTCTTACCATCATCATGTGATGGTTTTGATTTCTCCACATTCTGGATAAAATTGTTGTGTCATTCTTTTCCATGTACACCATTTGGGAAGATATGTGGTAGTATGCCATTATAACTTTGATACCTATTCTCTTTCTTTTTCTCTCAAAGATTTGTTCTCTTTATCATTTTCATTTATATTTTCAGTCTATTAGGAACTGATTTTGTGTACAGTGTGAAGTATAGAACCAAGACATTTTTCCATATATATACATATATATTTAATTGATTCATCATAATGTCACATATGTAAGGAAGTATCTGAGTGTAACATAGGATTTTCATTGTAAAAATCTATTTTTGATACAAGTTATATGACTGCAAACATACTTTGAGACCTCCATAATTAATCTGGGCCAAATGATATTCTCACGTGGCAAGAAAGTACCTGGAGAGCTATGTTGGTTGTCTGGGGGCTCCCCTTGCTTGTCTTGTGGCTCACAACTACTTGTATTCTTGAAATTATTGGTAAATCTTCATTCTTGTATGAATCTCATTTTACAGTCCAATTCTTTATTTTCTCTCAGGATTATAGTAGAATCAAGATATTAACAGTATCTGTAATTTGTACTAGAGTGAAATAAGTCAAGAATATATTTCGCAAACTGAAAGTATAGTTATATTATTGACTTTCTGTTCGACATTATTTTTAAAATCTATAGAGGGCGCCTGAGTGGCTTAGTCGTTGGGCGTCTGCCTTCGGCTCAGGTCATGATCCCGGGGTCCTGGGATCGAGTCCCACATCGGGCTCCCTGCTCTGCGGGAAGCCTGCTTCTCCCTCTCCCACTCCCCCTGCTTGTGTTCCTGCTCTCACTGTGTCTCTCTCTGTCAAATAAATAAATAAAATCTTTAAAAAAAAAAAAAATCTATAGAAAGTTTAGATGATATATCTTAAAACAAAAGGGGTCCACCTTCTGCTTTGCTAGATATATTTGGATGAGGGACTGATTACATCAATTCATGCCATGGGTAATTGATCCATCATGAACTAAGACATCATACCTAGTAGCATAAGGGTTAATTCTCTTTGCTCCACCCAGGCTATTATCAAATATGTCCATTGAGCCTTTTAAATTTTATTCACTATATTTTTAATTTCCAATTTTTTTTTTAGTTTCCTATAGAACTTTTCATAATTTTCTGGGTTTTGCAAATTTAATTAAGTGTGTGTGTGTGTGTGTGTATGTGCACATGTGTGTGCATGTCTGTGTTTCTTTTAACAGGGTAAGCCTGGATGTTTTTAAATGTGGCTAATATTTACAAAATATAAAGCAGTAGGAATTCTGTTTCTCCTCTCTGCTTTTACCTACTGGATCTAACTCTCAATTTATTTTGTTATATCTCTGTTTATCTTTGGCTAAAAATTAAATATGGAGATTTTCCAAGGCCTAAGATAAAAGTTATTTTTTTCTGAGCATATTCCTGTTTGTTTCTGCCAGATAGACAAGGATAAAACTGTTCCAGTACCAGTTACACTGCTTGAGGTTCTCTAGCCATGGCTATAATTTTGGAGGGACATTTTTTTAAACTTCTATTTTTCCTTCTGCTCGGTACCAGGGAAAAGTTCTCTGCAGTTACATTTGCATTCAGGCTGTTCTAGCAATTCTCTACTATTATTTCAATTCTTTGATACCTTTGAGGTTATTTTTAAATATTTTACCTAGCATTTTTTTATCTACTTGTAACAGGAGGTTTGGAATAACTTGCCTAGTTAGTGTAATGGAAATGGAAGCCTACAGAAGATTTTAAGACAACATATATTATCTAGATATGGAAGGTTATTCTTCTCAAAAAAATTCTTTTAAAAAATTAAGAAAATTACATCACAAATTTTAATCACAATTCACTTTTTAATACCAACCCCCAATTTCTAGTAATCACAAACAGAATTTTAATTTTAACCTCACAAACTTTATTTTCCTACCTTTGTTTCCCTGTTTTCATTTTATTATAGCAATTTCACTACCTATTGCTTTTTCCTCCATGCAACAAAGAGACTTATTTCTCTTATTCATTATGTTCTTCTTACACTTGGAATAACACTTGAAATACAGTAAAGGCTCAAGTAATATATAGTGAATACAGGAAAAAATATTTGTAAGTATTATGGCAAAATCATCAGTCAGGTAAGAAACCATATCCCCACATGTAAAGCAGGACTATATTAGACCATTAGAGATGATACAAAGAATATAGATAATAGATCGCTTTCTTGGGAAAGCTTATTTTCAGATGGGAAGACTGAATGATGATTAACATATTAGCTAGAATAATATCTTTGAAAATATTAGTTATAGCTCATATTAATACAATAACAGTTGTATCATTTTTAAAAAGTACTAGTATTCTTGGGATGCATATGTGTGCTTGAGAAAAATTTCACCAATTATTATGAAAAGGCAAACCTACCCTCAAATAAATGTATGAACAATCTCATGATGGTTTGGTTAATACAAAGTTATAAGAATTTAAAATATCTCTGTACTACAAACTATTATTAAAATTAATATACTGGGGCACCTAGATATCTCAGTGGGTAGAGAATGTAATTCTTGATCTCAGGGTTGTGAGTTCAAGCTCCACGTTGGGCATAAAGCTTACTTAAAAAATAAAATAAAATAAAAAGTTCCATGGTTTTGCTTTAAAAAAATTCATTATACTTATATCATAGAAAAAAATGAATATATGTTCTATTCTTCTGGGTTTTATTCAAAGATCCATAAAATCAAATAATAAAAATTTATTAATCAGTTACAATATACTAAGTATTGTGTTAGGATGTAAGGTTAGAATGATGACTACTGACATGATGATTATGTGGGAAAGTTAAATAATAAATAAAACAAAAACAGCATAGCACTCTGTTCTAAATAAGTTAATCACATATGGAATTCCCAGTATAAAGCTCTTTATGCTTAATATGTTTTTGGATATAATACAAGGACATATGAAGGAAAATAAAAATAAATTTAGAGAAGACTTTCTAAGTCAACTCCTTTATCTGTCAATATGCAAGAAAATTCCTGTAAGGTCTTTTGCCAAGAGCTTTATTCCACAGGGAATATACCATAGCTTAATTTGCAAAAAACTTCTTGGCAAACCATTCAAGAGCTTAATATATCTTTATAATCAAAGTCTCAGTAATCAGAATCATACTCTAGTATATTAATATAACATCAAGGAAAAATGAAATTTTATTCCTTTTTACTTTGTTATCTTCATAACTATACGTAAAGTTGACTTGACTGTTTCAATACTTTCCTTTTTCATCAACTTTCTTCATAACTTTTTTATTTGTGGATTTTGGTGACTACATTAGGTTTGTATTTTTTTTTAATTTTTTTTAAAGATTTTATTTATTTTTATTAGAGAGCGAGCGAGAGAGAAACAGCGTGAGAAGGGAGAGGGTCAGAGGGAGAAGCAGGCTCCCCGCTGAGCCGGGAGCCCGATGCAGGACTCGATCCCAGGACTCCAGGATCATGACCCGAGCCGAAGGCAGTCGCTTAACCAACTGAGCCACCCAGGCGCCCTAGGTTTGTATTTTAATGTACATGTTTTTGTGAGGCAAATGAGGATTGTTATTGGAAGAATGACTCAGCAGATAATGATCAATTTTTCTTCACATTTTACTGATATTGAAAACAAAACTTACTTTAATCTTATGCCTTTGTTTAAATAATTTTAGTCCAAGAAAAAGTAGTTCATGTTCATTATATGTGTATATAAATATTGATTGCTGTAATATACACAATACTATTTTCATACCATACATTAAAAAAAATTCCTAAAACTTAAAGAAATGTAAGTATCAATGGAAATAAACTTAAGTGTAGTGAATTTTCTCCTCAAAATAGCTTCTGATTATTAAGAAACTGTGATGATATCTGTGTGCATAATTACAGCAAGCATTTGGTACTTTCATGTGTTACTATTGCTGTGTTAGTATTTTCTCTGGAAGAAAAAAACTTTCTGAACCATTTGTCAGTAGAATTTTAATACAGTAATTAATTATAGTGTTTGACATTGATTTGTAGATATCACTGTTCAGAGACAATCATTGTCAAATGTGATGGACTTTGTTGCTAGCCATAAGTAGTAAAGCCCCTTCTCATCATGGGTCCAAAACAAAATACCCTCCAATGACAACAGAGGTCCCTTTGTGAGGATTTGTGGTGTATGGTTCATGAGATCATCCATAGTCTTCCTTTCACAGTGTGTTGATTTTTTACCAGTGTAGTAGGATTCTAATTTGTAGAGCTATTACTACAATTCCTCTAAGGAACAGCACATTGCCTTTCTCAAAGTTAAGTGAGTGCCAGAGGTTTCAATTTTAATAATGTGGATATGAGAAAAAGAAAGAAATTTGTCTATGAAAACATTATAATGTGAGTTTAAAAACATACTCTATTTTCTTCTTGTGAAATTCTATTTTTCAACCACAAAAATAAATACATACAATAATCCCAGAATTCCAATTTTAAAATTAAAGATAACAGATACTCATATTTCTAGAATTTGGATTGTAAATAACTAGCCCACAGTAGTTTCTTCTGAACTAAGCTCAAATCAATCACAGCCTAACAAAAATGTCAATATTGAGTATGTTAACCTTTAATTATTTGAGGAATAAAAGTATTCTCCCTTGATATCTCAGTAATTAGATATTTCAAAAATGATGTTTGTTTAAGAAAGTCCAAAGTTAAAGAGATTATAGACAGCCATTGCTTTGTAACACTAGGATCAAATCATTTTGTAACATCTTGCCATAGAATTAATTTTCATATAGTATTTAAAACTCAAAGAAACTTCCACGATTTAAGGTAAATCAAACCTATAATTCAAAGAATCTTCTGACCTCTAAAGACTCAAGCAAATAATATTAATATACTTAAATGAGGTAATACACTATGCTCTTCATCATTTGATTACCTTGAGTGCTCAGAACCAAACTGGAATTATGGTTTGGAAACCATAATGCTCCAGCGTTACCACAGAAGGGAGATTTCTGCATTAGTGCTGGTTTCATTCAAAAATGTCAAAGTATGCCTGAGAAAGATTGTTCCAGAGAATAATCAGTTACATGCCTATATCTTGTAAAGTAAAATGCCCTTTTATAGCAGTGAATGAATATAACAGCATAGACGTAGACTGTTATGATGGATTGTCTCCATTGTAACTTTGTGATCTTTGAATCTTCTAGTATGTCTTGACATTTTATTTATTTTTTCATTTTTTAAAGATTTTATTTTTATTTATGTGAGAGAGAGCGAGTGTGAGAGCGAGAGAGAAAGAACACAAGCATCGGGGAGGGGCAGAGGGAGAAGCAGACTCCCCGCTGAGCAGGGAGCCTGATGGGGGACTCGATCCCAGGACCCCAAGATCATGACCTGACCTGAAGGCAGATGCTTAACCAACTGAGCCACCCAGGCACCCCTGTCTTGACATTTTAATATCATAAGGTACAGGTGCATCTAGGTTGTTTTAGGTAATTGGTAGGGGGATTTGTAAAGCTTTGAAGTGAAATATTTCTTAAATTGCCAGATGTCTGTGTAGTTCCAGAATTCAACCACCAGTTCAGTTCTTCAGGTTAGAAATCAACATTAGCCCTCAAATGCCTCTGGAGTCACATGCTCCAACCTTAAATATCAATATTAATCCTTTCAATACAGTCCTTAGAATTTTATTTCATAATCTGAAACACTTGAGAAGATCTTTAAAAATTAAGAATTTACAAATTCACTCAAACATGAAAAATTAATCTTGAGAGGAAGGTGGGAGAAAAATCTGTTGTAATATTTATATCTGGTGGATGGGAGCTCCAATAGTATCATAAAAAAAAAAAAAGCACTAAAAATATAGTAAAATAGCCACTTGAAACAAATCCAATGTATTGCTTTATCAATTAACATTTAAAAATCACTTTCTATGCCAGTATGCATCAATTTCATTATTTTACATGACACGTCAAAACACTTACACATATATATTTTTTTAAAGATTTTATTTATTTATTCAACAGAGATAGACACAGCAAGAGAGGGAACACAAGCAGGGAGAGTGGAGAGGGAGATGCAGGCTTCCCGCGGAGCAGGGAGCCCGATGCGGGGCTCGATCCCAGGACCCTGGGATCATGACCTGAGCCGAAGGCAGACGCTTAATGACTGAGCCACCCAGGCGCCCCAAAACACTTACACATATTAAACATATTAAAAATCAATCTCTAGAAAATCTACTGTCATGTGCAACACTCCACACAGAGGTAGATAAACTGAAAATTCATTGAGGATGACTTTATAATTAACTATATTTACAACAGACTTTGAAATCTGGAAAACACTTAAAATTGCTATAGCAATATTATAATTTTCCATGTTCACTCTATACAGAAAATGGTGCAATATTCTGAAATCAAATGAAATTAGTAACACACTGGAAGTCGTTTGTAGAGAAATGTGATTGGCAAGAGGTATGTAAGACACACCTGCTAAAATATACATGGAAGATACTAATTAACCTGATGAATTACATTTGCTAAAGACAATGTCCTAAGTGAAGTTTAATCTAAAACAATCCTTTAAGGACAAAAGAGAGATAATTTCACATTTAGATTTAGCATGTAAAGTTTAATTCAATCTTTCAATTGAAGACAGTCTAAAATGTTTTTTACAATTTTTCATTTACTACAGAATGAGAAACAATAAAACTAGATGTCTGCAAAGTCATATATGCATGTAAGTGTCCAACCCCCTAGGTTTCTGATGTAGGCAGCAGAAGGAATAGGGTAAAATGATATGTATTATAAAGGCACATCTAAATATGACCTGAGGACAGTGCAAACATCACTTTTAATCACATTCTACTGGCTACATCTCAGTTGCATGGCCACTCCTAAATGCAGGATATCTAGGAAATGTAGTTACCTGGGTGTCCAGGAAAAAGCAAAAGTAAAACAAACAAGAACATTCAAGAAGCCTATACAAAAACCTTGATGCAAGGCTTTCCCTGTAGCCCCTGGGCTTGCATATGAATAATGGGAATAGTGGAGGATAGAGCTACAAAAGACACCACCAGGAGAGAAATTCCATTTCCCCTAACTATAGGGTAGAGCAAGGGTGGAATTTATATAGTTTTAACTAGCTTAGAAAGCTCTAAAACCATTTCTAAAGGGCAGTAGAACCTCAAATTGATAGCTCTACACTGGATCCAACTTTCAGATATATTTTGTTTGACTCAGAGTATTTTAGTTTGTGAATATTTCACATAAGATCCAGAATTACGACATAACTTGAAAAGTAGGATATCTGGCAACAGTTGGTCTGCATTTCTCCATATGATCAACTAGTTGGAGCAAACTATAGCTGATCTCATTAGACATGGATTATGGTTTCAAGGTGACTACAGTTCTCAATTCTTATTATGTTACATCAGATATGCTTTACTCATTTTCATTACCCAGTGGTCTCTAGCAGCACTTAAATATGTGACCTCTGCTTTTAAAAATCCTGTAGCCTTGGCAATAGATCAACCACTGGGGCTCAATATACCGCTTCAGTAATTGCATACTTCTTTGAGTCAATCAATCCAGAACACAGTACCTCACAGAACAAAGGTGTAGACTGAGATCACAATGGACCAGTGAGGCAAAGAGCAATGAACGTGGGGAAGAACTGCGTGGAAGGATGACATAGAATTGCCAGTGCTTTGATTTAGATAGCACCAGAAGATCCTTTCAGCTTCTAATTGAAGTTGGAATTGTCAATTGTTTTTCTCTGAAGGAAAGCTAGGCAACAACTGCCATTTGATTCCCCACTTTTTGAGTTATAGAACACATTTTTATTCCAGTTAGATTCATCTTTAGCACTTTATAAGATAAGATACCATAATTATTGGCTTTGTGCAACCTATTGTCTTCCAGATAAAGGTCATGGGGTGAAATGTTTGTTATAGAAAAGGATGTTTTAGTGAATAAATTTCAGGAATTAGTAAAAAATCTGACAGATGGGTCAGCTGTGTTTGTGGTAAATAGCGGCAGAGGTATTCTCATATGTAATTGTCTCTAATTATTGCAATGAGGAGAGCTGGAAGATATACACAAAAGTGAGGCTTAAAGCTTGATATGGTGCCTAAAAGTAGAATAGAAACTGACTCTATATTTTGAAATACACAGTTTGGAAGTAGATGATGAACAAATTGCTTCTAATGGTGGCAGTAATTTGCCACTACCAGAATGATATGTTTGGTATTGGGAATGGGTCATTCTGGTAGACACATCTTCCTACATGGTCTGACCTTATCCGTTCTTTTTGGGACCTGCTCTTCCCTTAACCAAGTGGTCCAACTTTACTTGTCACAGGGGTGATCCTGTGTTCCTCCTCCTCTTAGATATCATGATTTTTCATCTCTGAGGCCATGACCAAAATAAAGCACATCATCATTATTTTTCAGGGTATGACATAAATGTTATAAGGGCTCAAACTGCTTTTGTTCAAATATCATAAGTTCTAAAGATGGATATATTCTTGGAAGACTACACTTTTTATTCTGAGAATAAAACTAAGAAGAGCCAGAAGATCCTGAGAAGTATCATTTGAACATCTAAATTAACCATGCCTGGCTAATGTGAACAAATACATCTTTTGTTTTGTTTGTTTATAGGTGTTGTTACCTGAGTTCCTGTCACCTTCAATAAAAATTATTGAAGCAAATTCTGGATAATTCCAGTTTCTAGTGTAATGGAATTCCAGATGTATGGGGATCAATTGAATGTAACAATCCTTCAATCTCCCCCCAAATAATTTTTCAGCCAGAGGTTAGTTGTCACAGAGAGCAGATACCTAAATATATTGTTTCAAATATGGAACAACACTCCTGATGGATTATATTAAATGTCTTAAAAAAAACTTCATTGATTTGACAGGACATGGTAATAGAAAATATGACCATCTGGGTGTTGTCCAAATAAGTGAAAAAGTTGAGTTTTTCATCCTCACTGTTTTGGCTTGATGGTCAATGACTCCAATGAAAAACATAACAGATTGTTATGTGTTAGTACAATTCAACATCCTGGAAACATACCTGTACTGCTTCTGTCGACAGGCAGACAGGTTAATGACCTTACAGCATGAATGCATTTCTCACTCACGTTTAACAGCTCCGGTAAGGAGGTGACACATACTTTCATGTCTCTATTTTCCATATTGATATTTATTAAATCTAAAATCTGAATTGAAGAATGAGGTTGGTAGTGATGTAATGTTTTGCTCATCAGTTCCTCCATAACCCTGAATACTTTTCAAACCATAGCTTTTGTGAGCATTTTGAAATATTTGAGTAACTAGAAAAGTAAAACAATTTAAAGACTTCATTATCCCCCCAAATTACATCTCTTGGCTGTAAGAGGGGACCAAGTTATCTCTGTATATATATTGGCAGCAGAAACAGGAATGCAGGCAGGGTCCCAGTCTGTGGCAGTCAAAGTACAGGTCTGGGAATGCCATTTAAACTCTTGCCAATAATGTGTTAAGTGTCAAACACTGGAGGGAGCCATTGTGTTGTAAGAACCTGACGCCAAAAAAACAGTGACATTCTTAAGCCAGTGCCCTTCCCTGGGAGAATATGTGTGGAAGCCTAGTAACACATAGGAGGCACATGTATTTTTTATTGTTTGGGTCAAATAATGGAGAACAGAGAACTCAGCTAGTTATTTTTATGCAATAGAGGCTGTACACAGGGTATGATACCTTGTGCCGGTAATTGCAGAGAGAAGATACTAAAAGGTAAAGATGGTAGACAATTTTCAGAATTATTTACCCATTACCTATTCAGCAAAAATATATTGGATGTCTATTATTTTTCAGGTATGCCTCTGGATTCCAAAGATACATAGCTTCTTTCCTCTGACATATTCCATGAATTCCCTTTGTGTGGATTGGTACAAAGTAAGGTTTTGGTAAGAGAGAGCAATAATTTCGAAACAGAAACAAAAGGGAAAACCAAAATCTCTCACTTGATATAAACCATTATTGATAGGTCTTAGTAGAATAAATAAGGCAAAGGTTATTTCAGGGATTGAGCAGGTTATGAATGGTCAGTACCAGATCCTCATGAGCAGACTTTTCATCAGTGCTTTGGGAAGCAAAGTCATGGACAGAAAGTAAAGATTGAGAGCAAGTGATGATGTGGAAATAGTAAATGTCAGGAAGTCAAAATCTAAGAAGAGAGCAGAAATGGGGCACTCTATCAAGTGCTTAAAATAAGAACTTCAGGAGGTTTTTGGTGTGACTTCCCAATTCTGCATAATAGCGTCTAGTTTTTTTTTTCTCTCTTAACCTCTTTTGTTGGAACATGCTATGTGACAAGAACAAAACAAAACCACAACCGAATTTTTTTCTTGCAGTCTTAAAGACTTTATTGCATATTTGACATTATGTAAGTATATCATCAAAATAATCTAATGATCTATTTTTTATTCATTCATTCAGAAACACTGATTATGTACCTAAGAGATGTGAGATGATATGCTAGTTGTTGCAGGTGCAATTATGAAACAAAAGTCCAATGAGTAATCCTTAAAAGCTCCCTCTTGCTCATACTTTCAGTGTACTTCCTAACTATCCCTCAGCCACTTGCTTTTATATCCTAGATATTTCTAAAAACAAATAGAAAGGGGCACTTGGGTGGCTCAGTCGGTTAAGCACCTGCCTTCAGCTCAGGTCATGATCTCAGGGTCCTGGGATCGAGCCCTGCCTCAGGCTACCTGCTCAGTAGGGAGCCCGTTTCTCCCTCTCCCTCTGCCTCTCCCCTCTGCTTGTTCTCTCTCCTAAGTAAATAAATAAAAAATCTTTTAAAAAAATAAAAACAAATGGAAAGCAACATTTAGGAGGAGCAAAACCAAATACGTCAATACCACATCAAAGCAGATAAAAGGGAGATGAACCATAAATATGCAAAGTATTAGCTATGGGTTGAGATAGATAGCCATTTATTTATTATTATATACTATCTAGATGTTTTATAAATAGGACCTCAGACCCTAGCTTGTTAAATTGCATCGGCAAGAGACATGATAATGATGAGGAGGGTTAAATAGAAAAATGCTAACCACTTTGACAGATATCTTCACAATAGCCACACAGAAAGAAACATAAACAAATGCTTTTGAGAGGCTGAGTTACAGTAAGCCAACAGCAATGTTGATA
Source organism: Phoca vitulina (assembly GCF_004348235.1). Taxonomy (NCBI): domain Eukaryota; kingdom Metazoa; phylum Chordata; class Mammalia; order Carnivora; family Phocidae; genus Phoca; species Phoca vitulina. The sequence continues at coordinate 16,666,305 of NW_022589705.1, forward strand.
AAGACAATCTAAGTTTAGATTCTTTAAAGATGTTCAAGTCAGCTTTTGATGTTGATGTTCAGCTTAGTGAATTACTAATCAGAATATGAGTAACAGATATTGCTTGAAAGTATTTTTATTAAAAAAGTCAAGGCTCCTAATATTTCTGATAATTTAAAATAATTGTTTACAATCAATTTTGTTTCTACAGTGTCATATCTGGAAATGGAATTCTTAATTGAGTTTCCTATGAGTTTGAAGATATATCTCCTTTTTAAAATATTTCTTTTTTTAAGAAATTTTTGCATTTTTATTCATAACTGGATATCATTTCTTATAGGTTTGCAAGATAATATATGCATGAGATAAAGACCACAAATTCTACAAGAGAAGATACAATGGAAAAGTAAACCATAATGTATCCTATACCCACAATTCTCCGTCCTAGAGGAAACCCCAATAATCTGGTTCTTGGATATCTATACTTTTATATTTTCCGCAACAATATATTTAAAAGTTTTTTCATATCAGGCTTTAATAAGTCTCTTGAATTTGTGGAAAATAAGTCATACATTAAGCCACTGGAAATAGATGATTAGAACAATGTGAAAAGCCCAAGTACTTAAAAGAAAGTTCTTCTAAATCATAACATGGTCTTATTAATCCGCTGGTTTCACTATTTTCCTGCTTATTTGATGCTTTCTGTGTCAATTAAGTGGTTTGCAAAATTTTCTTCAAAGGACTTTTGTGTGTGTCGGGGGGATCTACTTATATTACTAAAATTGGCTGATTCAGTGCAGAAGAAATGTGGAGCGACAAAGATCTGAATTTGGATTACTGAACAAATGATTAATGGATGCCAGAAAAGAAGGTACAGACAGATGATAGGGTTGCTTGGAATCAGAGATTTCAATAACCTGTGTTTATCTAGTCAAGCCAATGAAGAATGGTTCCCTTTGGTAAAATGCCTCGTGCAGTCTATTTTTATGGCCCGAGAGATGGTACTTCTAACCACTTCACTTAATAGACTATTTCACAATCCATCTGATTTAATCATTTGGATATTGCTTCTCTGATAGCCTAACATTTTCTTTGCTTAATTTTATCTGATTTCCTCTAGTTTTACTCTTTTATCACATTATTCCAGAGGAATATGACAGGTAGGCTTTAATGGATGTATCTTGATGTATACCTTTAATTTGGGACATTAAAATGATTAGGAAATTAAAACCATACAATCATTTCTTATCTGTCTCATTAATTGCCTTAAATATTCCTATTATGATTTCACATTGGTCCCATGAGTAATGATATAAGGAAGAACTCATTATGTTATGGAAAAAAAAAATCTTACACATTTATTAGATTTATACCTATGGGCCAAAGTCCATTGCAATGTTATCCCTGATTAATATTATTTTACTTCCCTGAGTTGCAATTATGCTTTGCATAATGGGTGATCAGGATTCAGTACATAAAAGAGTCATGAAGGTCATGGTTGAACAAGTGGAATATGGTAAGTAATAGCTCTGAGGTCTAGAGTGATATTTAATATAGACTCCATTATTTTCCTAATGTGTATATCCTTCTTTTTATCTAAAAATTAGGACATTATTGATGTTCAGTGACATCATGCTTCTTTTATCAAATGGAAGTCCAAGACCTTTGCATGGCACGCTGAAAGTAGAAGGACCGTTCCAATACTGTCACATAAACTTTTATGTAATGAAAAGTCAAGTTTAATTTGTGTAAGAAAATGGATCATAAAATACACACCTCTTTGCAATCCCTCCTTTGCTAATTTGTTTCACTGATCAACAGAACACATTCTTATAAAAAATAAGAGAGTCTAACTTTCAGTTCATACACAGAAGAGAATTGTGACACACATATATTCACACTTCTTATTTGTAATTTGGGTAGTCGGCACTACTTCAGGAACATTTCTTCCCTACCAGGAAGCAGATGAAAGTAGTTGGGGGCATATGGGAGCACTGGGTCCCCAAGGCACAGCTCATCTCTTTTGCTGCCAGAGTTACTATGCTCTTAGAAAATATCTTGGCTAACAATGTAGAAACAATTAAAAAGACATGATTTAATCATCAGACGACAGATACTTTAGATTAAAAAAAAACTTTGTCAGGATACAGTATTGCCAAAAATAAATCTAAGCCTATGGGACATAGGATGAAGTTAGGATTTTTAGGAAACATTCCCAAAGAATCTCCCTATAGAATCTTAGGAAAGAATAATCTCTGCTTTCCCAAGTCTCTATTATCTGGAGTTACTGGTTTCATCCAAGTATACTTTTAAATCTACTATGTTCTTAGCCGGTCCAGATACAGTTAGAAAAATAAATGGGTAACTTTAGATTTAGTGACTATTAGGGAAAATAATTTATTGTACCTCTCTTTCCTATCTTGCAATCTCTCTTACATGTTTCTAATCTAGAAATTTAGTTCCTGCTATGGTCTGAATATTTGTGTCCCCCAAAATTCATATGTAGCAAACCTAATGCTCAATGGGAAGTGATAAATTTGGAAGGTGATTAATGTCCTTACAAAAGAGGCCCAAGAGAGCTCCTTGCTCCTTCTACCATGTAAGAATAAAAGGAAAAGCCTGGGACCCAGAAGATGATCCTCACCTGACCAAGCTGGCACCCTGATCTTGGGCTTCCAGCCTTCAGAACCATGAGAAATAAGTTTCTATTTTTTATAAGCTGGTCTGGAGTATTTTGTTATAGCCTCCTGAACGGACTAAGTCCCTGCAGACTGCAACTCAGCCCTTGAACGCAATCCGCTTAACAGCAACACCTGTGTCCCAACAAGCACTTATTATCTTACACCCTGGAATGTGAAATCTTGCTTCCTATACCTTTAGTCACAGACATCCTTCTAATGAATGAAAATAGTATCTGAAAAAGTTATTTTCTACCTGTATGTTAATTGTTCGTTAGAGCATCATTTTCCAGAGCCATTGCCTACCACATTGGACTTTTAGCTTTCTGTAATTAGCTGAAGTTCACCTGAACTTGCGAGGCCCATTTTGGTATCAGGTACCTGGAGCTAATTAATTTCTTTCTATCCTCTCTTATAAAGGATACCTAGCATGTTTTATCTGGGTACTCTCCCAGGATAACAATGGTAGTATATTACTGATATAGAGATAGAGATTAGTGCTCATATTTATTTAGCAAGTGTTTTGCAAAAGGACTTAAGATTTCTTCAAAGCAGAACAATAGGGAGATCCCTGACTCACTATAGGTTATTAGTTCAATTTCAGTGATTATTGATTTGAGCGGGCATCAGTTTCTTGTCAAATAGAAAATCTCAAAATGAGCAAAAGCTATTGTCAGGGCACTACATAACTTATTGTCCACACTGGGATCCTTTTGAGAGTGGAAGGAAGTAGCACAAATGTTAAGCTTACAAGATGCCCAGGATACCAGGCATAAACCAGGCAGAATGAATTTACAATTATTCTAGCTATTATGTTTCTGGTGCCAAAATCAGGGAATGCATTCTTGCCTACATTTATTTATTGCTTCTTTGAATGACTATAATATACTAGGCAATTTTCTAGGCCCTCAGGCTACATGGAAATTAAGGAAGACATATTTTTTTTCTTCACATACCTTGTAATCTAATAGTGAAAGCAATTGAACAATCATAAGTATGATGAGGGTTACAAAACAAATGGAGGAATACAATGGGAAAGTATAACTAGGTACCTAGCCTAGCTTTGGAAATCAGTGAGGAAAACTTGGGCAGGAAATATAATAAAGCTGAAACCTGAAAAAGAAGTAGGATTTAATGAGGTAGAAGTAGGAAAAAAATGTATTTGAAAAAGAAGAAAAAAAGATGGCCTTATCATTCCCCTCAACTTGACTAAACTTTAGACAAAGCTACTTCCTGACTCTAGACCTGTGATCTTTTCTTACAGCATTTACTTTAGAAAATATAATTGCAAATTCCTTCTGTACCCCTTGGACATGTAAATCTTCTCCTAGCCTCTTGCCAGTTTTACAAACCAGGAATGTCTTTCTCAAGAATCTGGGAGCCATCTTTCTGAAATGTAATCATAAGAGATGGTAGCACCCCTACCTCCCAGTCTCTGTAGGAGGATAGGAACCTAACTTAAATAATGGATAATTAGCAAACATAAATGGCCTAATAATATTTACTACCTCCTACCTAATGTCTCCTAGTACTTCTCCATTAGCTTGCCCTGGTTTTTAAAATTCTCCTGCCAGAGGGGATCCAAGATGTAGGAATGGGAAGATCCTGAACTCACTTCCTCCCATGGACCCACCAAATTTACAGCTACATATGAATCATTTCCCTCTGAAAAAAATCTGAAAACTAAATGAACTTCTCTCCACAACAAAGGATAAAAGAATCACATCCAGACAGGTAGGAGAGGCAAAGACATGGTCTTGCAAAAAAAAAAAAAAAAAAAAACCTGTCCCCACATGGTAACATACAATAGGGAGAGAGCTCACTAAACATGTGCATCTCCTGAAAGAGTTAAGGGTTGGTGCTCCAACCAAGGGTTCCAAAGTGCTATAGGAAACTGAGATACCCCCGTTGGAGGCCTTGCATGCAGTCTCACCCCAAGACCCAGGAAAAAAAAAAAAGTAGTTTTTAAAAGTGCCTCAATATGTGAGAAAGATCCTTTTGTTGATTTGGGAGCAGTGGCTGGAAGGACAGACAGTTGAGACACTCTGGAGACAGATATGCTGGCAGTTGTCACTGTTGCACTCTCTACTTAGCCTGCTAGCACAGGTGAATGAGCTTGGTTGGGCACCCACCTGCTCCTTTGCCAGTGGTCATGACACTTACTGAGGCCAGAGAGCACAGGCAGTTGCAGTGCCCTCCTGCTCCCTGGTTAGAGCAGGTGAACACAAACAGTTGTGAAGTTCTCCCACTCCCGAGATAAAGTCTGCAAGCACAGGAAGAAGCAACCCTGTTTTGTCCCCTGTCTGCAGTTGGCCAGTGCAAGCATTGGTGGCATTCTTCCGTTCCCAGCTGAAAGTCAGCATGTGCACCCAGACAAGGCACTCTCCCACGGTGTTGCTGAAGTCTGCAGGTGCATGCAGTCAAGGCATTTTCCTGCTGTCTTCCTGAAGCTGCTGAGCATGCTCCTTCCCTACACTCTCCAGGTGCTTTGCTAAAGTCAGCAAGTGTGAACAATCCATACAGGGGACATTCTTTGATCACCTGGCCCTTATGGCCAAGAGGGCTGATGTTCCAGAGCTCCACAGGACTGTAACAATCAGAAAGACAGTCCTTGGCAGGCCACCACCCCCAAGATAATGCACAGCCACTAGACTGAAATACAACCCCAGTCTTCCTGTGAAAAAGAAGCCTATTTACACAGCCTGGAGCTTTAGACCAAGTGACAGGCTTCAGGTTTCCCACACATTTAGAGGTTAAGGAGGTGCTCCCAGGGAGCGTAAGCAGAAAGACATCATCTTGGTGCACCCTCCCTGGCCTCACTACACCTTGATGAGACTTCCCAAAAAGGAGCTTATACACTTGTCTGGAGCCCCAATTTTTGCAACTGTTGTCCAGGGGACACCTCCAGATCTCCCGGTCTGGAGGCTAGCAGGGATTATAATTGTGACGCCACAGAATTGTATGTGTTTGCATACTTAAAAGCTGCTGCATGAGGGTCTGGCTTCCAATTAGCCTGAAAGTAGGTGTTAAATGAGATTCCTCCCTTTGGATCATGGAGAATTCTTGGCACACCTGGCATACCATCAATATCAGGGGCATATCAAGAATAAATGAGACAGTTTAGATAGACAATCACAAAAGTTTAAGAGATAGCTAAGAGCTAGGGCAAGTTTGAAGAAGGATCATCACCTACACAAGGCCACTCCTTTAAGAATGAAAGAGGTGGCAGTTTCACCTCATTCATAGAAACAGAGTCAAGCAAAATTAGGAAACAGAGAAATACGTTCCAAACAAAAGAACAAGATAAAACCTCAAAAAACACAGTGAGAACGTCTACAAAGAGATAAAAAACATAAGAAAGTACCAAAAAAAAAAAAAATCCATAGAGCTGAAGAATACAATAACTGAACTAAAAAATACACTAGGAGGTTCAACAGCAGACTGGATGAATTAAAAGAAGGGCTCAGCAAGCTGGAAGATAAAGCAATGGAACTCAGAGCAGCAAAAAGAAAAAAGAATTAAAAAAAATGAAGATAACCTAAGGGACCTCTAGGACAACATCAAGTAGAATAGCACATTATAGGGGTCTCAGAAGGAGAAGAGAGATAAAAGCTCAAACTTCCCTAACCTGAGGAAGGAAACAGCCATCCAGGTCCGGGAATCTCAGAGTGTACCAAGTAAGATGAGTCCAAAGAGATCCACACCAAGACACATCATAATTGAAATGTATCCAAGATCATAAGCTTTTGGAGCACAGGAGTTACTCCTTATTTCTTTCATTTTTCCCTCAGCATTTTTCAATAATTGACACTTAGATATTTAGTCATCATTTCAATAATACACACTTCCTAAATTATTTTATGCTCAACTAGTTATAGAAGATTGATAAAGAACCATTGTTTCTAACTTTCTCTTTCGCATTAAGCAGTGACAGATTAGATAATCTCTAATGAGACCGTTCCCTGAGCACCTCTATAAGCAGGAGCCCTCACTTAACCCTTATATTTTTCTCTATCACTAGCAGTATTGTTTTCTTCACAACATTCATTTATAAGTATACACTTATTTATTTGTTTCCATGGTTAATACCCACTTTCCCAACTAGAAAACCAGCTCTATAGAGTAAGGAGCAAATCCTATGGTTCACTAGTGTGCCTAGCAGTCAGCCTGGATTTAGAGATAAAATGTCTTAAATGGGTGATCAGTCACCCCCAACATATAGTCCCTCTATATTCCCCAAACAATAGATATGTAACAATTATTACTGGATTATTACTAATTATTACTTATCAATGAATAAGTGTGATAAAAAATATCTAACTATATATGTACATAATAAATATATAAAAGTGAGGATTGAGAGTCATCAGCATAGTATGCAAAGAATATGTTTATTTCTTTCATTATTTTTATTATCATTCTATTGACCAGAGGAGTTAAAACTGATTTTTGAATGCATTTAAGTGACTTCTGAGTAACAGCTCACAAGCAAATAAATTTGTTCTTGAACTCCTGCCAAAATTGGGAAAGATCTCAGCACTTGAAGTTAAGGAAGAATGTTATCAATATAACAGGAACTTAGAAAATAAGTGCTTGAACTTGCAGATGTGACCAGATTAAGGAAAGACACCATTCCCACTCCAAAGAAAGTACTAAGTCACTGAAAAATAAGAAAATAAAGGAGATTTTTCCAGGATAACTGAAAACTGGTTATAGAAACCTGACCCATAACCATAATCTTAATTCAGTTTCATCAAGCCCAAAGGGGGAGGGGGAGGGAAGCTAACACTAGAATACAAACACTAACATTCATAATGTTAATACTATTACTAATAGTTATAATGAAAATAATACCTCATGTGAATTGAGTACTGCCTATGTTGCAGTCATTGTTGTAAGACTTACTATATATGAACTTATTTAGATGTTATTATCATCAATAAGTTGCAAATAAGGAAATTAAGGCACAAAGAAGTAAGCTGCCTAAACTCTCTCAGGTTGGAGAAATAAAGTTAAACTGAGGCAATGCTCCTCCCAACACTCTTCTCAGGCTGAATTCATAATAAAAATATATATTTCAACCACCCCTTCAGCTTAAGACTGGGTAGAAGGGTATGGATAAAATGTTGTTTTAAAAAATTCAGGGAATTGATTTTTTTAAAGCATATTTGTTTGTTTTGGTAATGAGTTTTTAGAAGCAATACCAAAAACACTTATGAAAGAAAACATTGATAACTGTCCTTCATTAAAATTTAAAAGTTGTGTACTGTGAAAGACACAGTTAAGAGAATGAAAAAAAAAAAAAAAGCCACAGACTGGGAGGAAATGCTTGCAAAACAGATGCAAAATAGAGGACTTCTATCCAAAATATACAAAGAATTCTTCAACAACAGCAACAACAACAAAAATCCAATTAAAAATGAGCAGAAGATCTGAACAGACACATCATCAAATAAGAAATTTGTGTATATGTGGCATATAAGCATATGAAAAGACATTCAACATCATTTATCATTAGGAAGTTACAAAATAAAGCAACAATGAGATACCTCTACACACCTATTATAATGGCTAACCCAAATACCAACTATTAAAGAGGACATGGAGCAACAGGAAAGTCTCATTCACTACTGGTGGGAAAGCCACTCTAGAGGACAGTTTGGCAGTCATTTTAAAAACTGAATATATTCTTACCATAAAAATCCATCATCTGTGGTCCTAGATATCTACTCAACTAATCTGATAATATATGGCCACACAAAAACTTACATGAGAATGTTTATGGAACTTTTACTCATAATTGCCAAAAACTGAAAGCAAGCAAAATGTCCTTCAGTAGGTGAATGGATAAACTGTGGCACATCCATATAATGTAATATGCATCAATGAAAAGATAAGACTATCAATCAGAGAGACAAATAGACAAAGAAGAACCTAAAATGCATATTGCTATGTAAAAGAAGCCAATCTGAAAAGGTATACAACTTTAATTACATAACATTATGAAAAAGGCAAAATTATAGAGAGAGTAAAAACATCAGTGGTTGCCAGTGGTTTAGAATTAAAATGATTAAGGACAGGAGATTTTTAGGACAGTGAAACTATTCTGTATGAGACTCTAATGGTGCATATTTGACATTATGCTTTCATTAATTGAATTTTACCAGTGTTCAATATGCCTAGTTACAAGTTTTCCGTCTCTTTATAAGATGGTGTAAGTGATATATAGCAATGATTTAAGAGAAGACATGAAGGGAAACAAGAGGAATAATAATAATAATGATAGTAATAATCCTTAAACACTGTTTAAGAAACGAAATAAGGCAATAGCTCTTCTTCAAGCATTTCCATTTGGTTATTCAACTGTATGTGATTTTTGGAAAAATACTATGGATTTGATTTTATTTTACTATGGATCTCTGGTGTCATGGTGTCAAAATGAAAGGAAGCAATGTGTATAATCATGATATGTCCTATTTAAGTAGAATGACATACGTAAACATATGCATATATTTTATTAGATAATTAAAAGACTTCTTAAAATTTTACTTACAATGAGAAGTAACATGATACGGTTGAACTGATTATTAATTTGTGTTCGGTATTTGTTTACCACAGAATTTTACATGACAAAGAATGAACTTTATACAATTAAAAAGAAAAAAAAATAGAAAGCTAGGAGATCCCAGGAAGGAATAATGACGGACACTGGGGCAGGAGAATCTACCTGTACTACAAATATATAAACAACTTCAGTGAAGAGAACTGGGGGGAAAAAGTGCTGACTCAAGTAATTCTGGTAATGAGTAGAGTCCAAAAACTGAAGTCAAAAGGAATCGTACATGAAACTGTATTCTAGTTGATAAAGTTGCTACCCATAGGGGTACAGGTTATCAATTCTGATACTGTTAAATAAGTCCAATGGAATTGAACAATTAAATAAGTAAGTAGCAGATGCTAGGAACCAGGTTTCTCACTGGAATGGGAATATGCAAATCAGCAAGGGGAGGAAGCTGGAATGATCCACGCGGTAATGAATTAGAGTTGAAGACATCAGAATGAACTCATGTTTAGCACAATATAGATGCAGGTAATTATACACACAATATTTATAGATAATAATATGTACACAGATTGGTACAAACAGATATTTCTTCGTTCTGTTGAATGAGACTGCTTAGAAGCAAAGACCCTCCAGGAGCAATGAACACATCTAGCAACAAGATCTCCCTCTTTTATACCAGTTTCCAATAAAAGGAAATAAAGGTCCTTAGAGAAATTGCTGATTCTAGACTGGGGAAAACAATATACAAGATGACCCTGGAGCACCCTGTAATGCCAGAAAATAAGGAAGGTCTCAAAACAACAACAAATAAACCTACATTGATGGGAAAATGTCAGAGAGACATAGCAGCCAAATGAAAGAATTCCCAACGGTCAAAGCTGGTACAATTTGAACAGCAAGGTAGCTAAATTTTGGATTTTAATTCAAATTATAAAATAATTAGGTATAAGTCTATACCCATATAAATAAATTATTGGACAGATGAAGAAATTGGAAAGAAGACACAAATTTTCCTTGCAGAAAAATGCCAAATACTTGATGTAGATAATCTGTCCTCAAGAATGAGAAGCATAAATCTAAATTTTTAAAGTGTAGCCTATGCATTGTGACTTCTTTCCAAAAAGTACAAAATGGAAAGGGGAAAGAATTGATTTTATAGTGAGAAAACCTGACAAACACTACCTCAACCAGGTGATCAAGGTTAATATCAACAGTGATAAATCATGTGGTCAGTATGACTACTTGATATGATGTAATGACACTTTAGTTATGTGATCTTCCTTTCCAAACCCATAATCCTTATCTAATCATGAGAAAAATACCAGACAACTCTCAGTAGAGTGTGTCCTCCAAAATGCTTATCCAGTAAATGTCAAATTTATCAAAGTCATCATCAACAAGGAAAATCTGAGAAAAATTACCAAGAGGAGCTTAGATATATGACAAGTAAATGTCAGGTGGTATCCTGGGTGGAATCCTAGAACAGAAAAAGATTTCATATAAAAACTAAGGAAATTAAAATAAAAGATGGACTTTTAATAGCAATAATGCATCGGTGTTGGTTTATTCTTTATAATAAATGCACCACAACAGACACATGAAAAAGTCCTCAACATCGCTCGGCATCAGGGAAATCCAAATCAAAACCTTAATGAGATACCACCTCACACCTGTCAGAATGGCTAAAATTAACAAGTCAGGAAATGACAGATGTTGGCAGGGATGCGGAGAAAGGGGAACCCTCCTACACTGCTGGTGGGAATGCAAGCTGGTGCAGCCACTCTGGAAAACAGTATGGAGGTTCTTCAAAAAGTTGAAAATAGAGCTACCATACAACCCAGCAATTGCACTACTGGGTATTTACGCCAAAGATACAAATGTAGTGATCCGAAGGGGTACGTGTACTCCGATGTTTATAGCAGCAATGTCCACAATAGCCAAACTGTGGAAAGAGCCAAGATGTCTATCGACAGATGAATGGATAAAGAAGATGTGGTATATATATACAATGGAATATTATGCAGCCATCAAAAAGAATGAAATCTTGCCATTTGCAACGACAGTGATGGTACTGGAGGGTGTTATGCTGAGCGAAATAAGTCAATCAGAGAAAGACATGTATCATATGACCTCACTGATATGAGGAATTCTTAATCTCAGGAAACAAACTGAGGGTTGCTGGAGTGGTGGGGGGGTGGGAGGGATGGGGTGGCTGGGTGATAAGACATTGGGGAGGGTATGTGCTATGGTGAGTGCTGTGAATTGTGCAAGACTGTTGAATCACAGATCTGTACCTCTGAAGGAAATAATACATTATATGTTAAAAAAAAAAAAAAAGAAGATAGCGGGAGGGGAAGAATGAAGGTGGGGAAATCGGAGGGGGAGACGAACCATGAGAGACTATGGACTCTGAGAAACAAACTGAGGGTTCTAGAGGGGAGTGGGGTGGGGGGATGGGTTAGCTTGGTGATGGGTATTAAAGAGGGCACGTTCTGCATGGAGCACTGGGTGTTATACGCAAACAATGAATCATGGAACACTACATCAAAAACTAATGATGTAATGATGTATGATTAACATAACATCATAAAAAATAAATAAATATAATAAATGCACCATACTAATGTTTGATGTTAATGGGGGAAACTGGGTAAGAGAGGGTTTGGGAACTCATTTTACTAAATACTCAATTATTCTGGACATTTAAAACTACTCTAAAATATAAAGCCTTAAAAGAAAACAATATTTTATCTTAGGGTAACAGTTCCTTATGTCCACTTAATTCACCTGCCCACCTGTATAAGTCCAGAATTGCCCTGGAGGATGACAGTGGACTCTGGCTCTTAAACAAGAAGTAGTACCAATCATAGCCACCGTGCCAAATACGGAACCTTTGCTACAGCAGATTAATATAGTATGCAGTCATTGCTTTGAAAAATGAATTATTTTTTTCATCCTCATAAGAAAAGATTAGTAATGTTTTGCATGCAATTAGAATAAAAGATAGTATCCATTATTTTTGGAACAAGTCTATGTTAACTCTCTCATCTTCAGTCATAATATAGTCTGAAGAGATCTGGACTATCCAGATATTCCTGTATTAGTTTCCCGTGGCTGCCAAAATGTTGGTAGCTTAAAACAACAGAAAACCCTTCTCTCAGTTCTAGAGACCAGAAGTCTAAATTCAAGATGTAGGAAGGAGCACACCTGCTTCACAGGCTCTAGAGGAGAATCTGTTCCATGACTCTTCTGGCTGCTCCATTCTTCACATCACCTTCTCTTCTGTGCTAGTGAATATACCTCTGCTCCTCTTTTATAAGGAAACACATGACTGTATTTAGGATAACCTAGTATCTATGTGCACATACTTAGTATCTATAAGAGATTATCAAATTCATCAGAATAAACCAGAGTGGAGAGAAAAAAAAACAGAGGAAGGGGACGGGCAGGAGAGAGAGACAGAGGCGGAGAGAATAAAAATAGTGAAGACAGAAGGAAATCAAGGAATGAATAATGGAAAATTCCTATTTTTAGGAATTAGGACAAGAAAGAAAGAAACGGAAGAGCTAGTTTCCATCATTTGCAAAGCAAAAAGTTTAGACCAGTTTTCTCTTAAAAGAGTACACAGAACTAATATGACCATCTAAAAGCCAAAGATCAAAAGCCCTAGAAGCTGAGAGTGAGTGTGTGCAATATGGATGCGCTTCTACAAAAAACATAATCTAAAGGAAATTATACTATCTCAACTCTTCCAACATTGCTTTAACCAAATATTATTCAATAGTTTATAAAAAGAAAATAAAGGACAGGCATTTCAATCAGAGAGAAGAAAAAAGGTTTTCTTTTTACTTTTATAATTAAAACCTGGCATTTTCTAGTATTTTGAATACATTTGAGAAAATAAACCCTAAAAATGTTTAATTATCAATTTGAAACTTTGCTGAGAAATTTTGCAACCTATTTTTCTTCATTCATGCCTGTGTAATTTACTTTACAGTCATTATGATACATTCATTTTATCAGCAGCCCACTATATTTTAATCTTCAAAATAGACAATAAACATTTACAGATTCAAACTCCCATAGGTATCTTTAAATCTAATTTATTTTTCTTGTGTTAAATTATATATTTTCTCCTTTACTAATAAGATTTTTTGGGTAATGAAACTTTATGCTTCAGTGTTGCCATATTGCATTAATTTAGCAAAATCATTTTGAAGTTGCTAGTGTATAGTTAGGCTGATTAATCTAGAGGTTTTTATTATTTTTAAAAATCTCCCTACCAGGATCAAAAGAGGGTCCTCTTCTCTCCAAACAAATCCTAAATCTTTTTCCTGCTTTTCATCTCGTGCTGATAACTAATATATATCTTATTTATTTAATATTATGGTGTCTATTTCTTCCACTAGAAAGCAAGCTCCAGAACAGTTTTGTTCCCTACCGTAGCATTTAGAAGAATAAAGCCCAATGTAAGTATTCTATAAATACTTGTTGAATGAATGAATAAATGTATTTCTGTCGTATATTTGAAAATAGTTCCCTTTTCTTGCTTTATGGAGAATCTTGTATCATTACTATGGAAAATTTATAAATTCAATTAATGTTAAACAATGGGTTTTGACCAAAAAGATTGAATAACTTTATTCATAAAACTCTATATGTACAAAAAATTAATTTAAATTTGTGAGAATTAATTTTCTAATGTCAGTTTAATTTATACGAAGTTTAAGAAAATAACACTTAAATTATAGCGATACAAAAGTTATTTGAATAAATAAAACCACGATCTCAAATTAGCTTTCATTCATGCCTTACCACATCAAAATTATAACATTCATTAGTTTAAGGGATCCTTCCTTTGCTCTGATTTTTGTGTGTGTGTGGCCTAGAAGGAAGTAAGATTTTATTAGTTATTAATTTTCATAATTTACACACTTGAGATTTATACACTTGTAAATTTAATTTCTCTGGGCAGCAGGTTCTACTTCGATTAATTTCTCTTATTCTAGACTTCCCAGTTTAGTTGAGGTAACAGGTAAATGAATTGGTATACAGAAGTCATTGATTACACTTAATTAATTTATAATATAAATGAGGCTCAGGTTGCATTTTTTTTATCTTTTTTTTATTATTATGTTATGTTAATCACCATACATTACATTATTAGTTTTTGATGTAGTGTTCCATGATTCATTATTTGTGTATAACACCCAGTGCTCCATTTTAATCTGGTTTCTGAAGATCCCAACCAATGTACCAAACTGCACAGTGGAGAGCTCCATCTCAATGTCCCAGATCTCAAATTCATTATGTCCCAAAATAGACTCACTACTTTTTTTTTTCTTCTAACCACTTCAACCCTACCGTCCTCCTGTACTCTTTGTATTACCAACCACATATTAACTCAGACTAGAAACCTGAAAATCCTAGTCAGCTTTTTTTTTTATCCCTTTTGGAGTCAAATAGTCATATTGGTTTTATCTAAAAACACTGTTTTAAACTATTCCTATTCTCTATCTCATATGCCATTGAAGCAGTCCTCGATTTTTACCAGGATAATCACAATGACTTCCTAACTCATTTTCCTGATTTAACTTTCTCACCACCCCTTATCTGTCCTTCACATTGCCTACAGATGTATTTTTTCCAAAATGAAAATCACAACAGGCCATCCTCTTGTCTAAAATCTTAAGCTGGTTCCTGGTTGCTTACTGAAAATTCAAAATCTATAATATCCTAGGTAAATAAATCCCTCACAATTTCAGCAGAGATAATCTTTCTATACTACTCCTGTCTGTCTCTATAGGCTAATATCTTCACACATCATTCTCTATCATAGGCATATTTCCTTTCTATTGAGTATCTTTCTTTTCTTACCATGCTTAGGATTCTTTTCGTATTGGTACACTATAAGTATCACCATTTCTTTAAAACCTCCTCCATTTTCCCAGAATTATTTCAACTACTTTGCTTCTGTAGTGATCATCTATGTATTTCTGTTCTAGAATTTGTTAAATTGCATTGTAGATCTCTGTCAGTGTGTCTATTCTACTAGGCCAAGAATGGTACGCTGTTTGTATTTGCTTTCCCAGTGCCTGGCTGTTATGTAATGAATTTTTCATTTTGGTTATTTTACACTTCAACTCTAGAATTTCCATTTGGTATTTTTTTTATATTGTCTATCTTTTTATTGATATTCTCTATGTGATGAGACATTGTCATCATACTTTCCTTTACTTCATTAGGCATAGTTTTCTTTAGTGCTTTGCACCTATTTATACTACCTGCTTTGAGATCTTTGTTTTCTAAGTCTGGAAACTGGTCCCTGTCAAAGGCAATTTTTATTGTCTCTTTTTCCCGGGTATGGATCACACTTTTCTGTTTCTTTTTATGCCCCATAGTTTTTTTGGTTGAAAACTGGACATTTTAGGAAATATGTTACAACAAATTCAGGTACTTACATCTCCCTCCCACCTCCATCCATCAGCTTGCTGTTTTTTGCTTGTTATTTTGTGTAACGACCTGCTTTTGGGAATATCTATTTCCCCTTCTGTGTGCACAGTCATGTGAGATTTAGTATATTTTCTGGAATAAATGTTTCTCTATTTTCTGTATGCCCTCAGGACAATTTCCAGAGACTTTATTTATTTATTTACTTTAAAGATATTATTTGTTTATTTGAGAGAAACAGAGATAGCGAGAGAGAGCACAAGCGGGGAGGAGAGGGAGAAGCAGACACCCTGCTGAGCAGGGAGCCCGACCTGGGGCTCGATCCCAGGACCTTGGGATCATGACCTGAGCCGAAGGCAGATGCTTAACCGACTGAGCCACCCAGGTGCCCCCCACCCCGAGACTTGAAATGGTTGGCTTTGTTTTGTTTTGTTTTGGTTTGGTTTTGGTAACAAAGTTTTGTAACATTTTTTTAAAACAAGTTATGGTTATTTTGCTGGAAAAAGTGACCATGCAACTCTTCATTGTACCACTTCAGAAGTATCTTTTCTATAATCTCTTAAATTATTATGACAAAGTCTTCAATTGAGTATTTTAGTGATAAAAATGCATTTAATTTTCTAGAAAACTTACCAGATCTATGGGGACCAACATATACAAATACTTTAACTGATGAGATAATAAGATAAATCTTACCGAATCTGAAAAATTTGCTAGGTTATCTTGGAACGTGAATATTTGCCCTGTCTTAGAATTACTAATGAAGTAGTTTTACTTTCAGTAAACTGAAATTAACAATAGTATGGACATTAGGTAATTAAAAATGAGAGATGCTTCTCATATTTATTTATTTTATTTTGTCATGTTGTTATAGAAATGTATGATCTCTATAGATTATCAGTAAATGAAATAATAAATGAAACAACAATACCACAGATAAAATTGGATTTACCAGTCCACAGCTTTGACAAGAATCCAATACCAAAGACATTTTTGAGAGTTAAATTCCACAGGCAAATATAAAATTGTTTGGTCAAAGATAATAAAAAAATAAGACAAAGTATTTAGGACCAGTACATGGATGGTTAAAATGAATTATTAAATTACTGTGTCCAGTATAGAACCCAAACAGTATCAGTCTCCATACTCAAGATTCACAGATGACCAGTAGGATCAGCTCAAGTGAAACCACATAGTTAGCAAGGCCTTGAAAAGTAGAGGCCTTCCTTATCTTAGTTGCATAATTGCCTTTACTTATGAACAGCTGCCCTGAAAATACCATCTCCTAGACAACAGAAAAGATTCTCATCTTGTACAGTTTTCTGTACAGCCAAGGAGGACTAGCATAGTTTTACTTATATAATAAACCAGTATTTCCTAAAGTGTATTCTGTAGGACACTAGTCACATCATTTAGTTACATGCAAAAAGGCTTAATATTTGAAAATTAGTTTGAGAAACATCATTTTTATAGCCTCTCTCTAAGAGATTAAAAATCTACAATGGCATATTATATGCTCTGATATGATTTCTACAACAAAGAAGCCTATTTTGTTGTATTTTAATAGAATTTATTTATTTATTTGAGGGGGAGGGGCGGGGGGAGGGGCAGAGGGAGAGAACAAATTCTGAAGCAGACTCCCTGCTGAGCATGGAGTCCAATGTGGGCCTTGATTCCAGGACCCTGAGATCGTGACCTGAGCTGAAATCAAGAGTTGGCCTTTTAACCAACTGAGGGACCTAAGCACCCCCATTTTGTTGTATTTTAATAAATATGTTCTATGTTTTTTTGACCATAAAACTCTTTTGTTACAGAAAATATTAAAATCCTTAAAATAGTTATCTCCGGATCATACCATGGAAAAACTCTATTGGATACATTGGATAGTCAGTGCATGTTTGGGCCTTTCATTCACTGATTAGAAAATATTTAATATATGTCTGCATTGAATGAAGCATTATACGGGGCACTGAGTATATAATGAATGACATATTAAATTGAAAAGTGCTCCATTATTACAAAAAATGTGATAATTTCTCCATATCTTCCCTTATAGAATGCAATTTAAATATTTTCTACTTATTCTTAACAAAAAATAATGCTTTCAGAATGATTATATGAATGCTATCAATAATGCTTTCAATACAGAATTACTATTAGAATCTGAACACATCTTAATATACACCTACTTGTTAGACATTTATGTTGTTAAACAAAAGACAAATGTTTTTATTAAGCTAGATATATTTCTGACTCAGGGATCAAAGTGCCCTTTGTAGCTAAGAAAGAGTAGCAAAACCTCACTTGAGGCAATTCTTGATATTATTCAGAGCCCAGAAAGAAAATTTAGGAAACCCAAGGTCACATATTAATATGGCCAAATGCTAAAAGATAGTTTTCACTTTCAATGGTATTGTACTAAAATGTTTTTTTTAAATTTTGCTTGTATAAATGGACTATTGTTGTTAGAAAAAGCATGAACAGGGTGCCTGGGTGGCTCAGTTGGTTAAGCGTCTGCCTTCGGCTCAGGTAATGATCCTAGGACTCCTGGAATGAAGCCCCACATCAGGTTCCCTGCTCAGTGGGGAGTCTGCTTCTCCCTCTGCCTCTGTGCTCTCTCTCTCTCAAGTAAATAAATAAAACATTAAGAAAAGAAAAAGCATGAACAAAGCACACTACATAAGGACATCCTAAGATATAAACATTCTTAGTTTATGTACATTGTATATAATTTCATAGGATTTTTTCATAGCATAAACACTTAATACCAGAGAGCCAGAGAGCTTATATACAGTTCTATAGAGCATACCTACAATCCAAACTGTCTGACTACTAGACTTTCAGGTGGCTTGGTATCTTATAAAGGCAACAGTTGAGTGGGATCCCCCAAAGTCCTGTATGTGATCAGTTCTAGTTCTACCTACACTTGTGAGGTATATGGGTAAACTGTTGTATCAACCCATTCTTTTCCTGAAAAGTCTCTTGTATTAGGTAATATAAAAGATCTCTGCCATCACATTTAGCTTTTATCTTTTGTTAATATTTTGAGTCTATACAAACTTGCTATCATTTAATCTATTAGTGTTGCACCTAAAGGGGGACCAGAGTGACATCTCAGACAACAAGATATTTGACTAGTTGGTGAATATCACCAAATGATAAGAATTAGCAAGCAGAAGATAAAATGAGACTCTAAGATAAACATTTTGGATTTGATATGAAAGGTGATGTGTCATGATATTCATTTGAGAATATCCCTAGCTACACTGGTTATAGGAAGAGGGTAAAATTAGAGAAGATGTGGACTATTACAATGCAGTAGGACAACTTGATCTGTCATATAGGGGCTTATTTAAATGTATACTTTTAAGCTATGTTCTATGATGTCTCAGGCATTGGGACATGAAAAATATGTAAGTAAAAGGAGAGACGTCAGCAAGATGACCTAATAAGATATTCTTCAATGTATCCCCCCTCAACAACAACTTAGCATTCATCCAAAAACAAAAAATGCTTCTGTGTATCCAAGTAGGAGACTGTGGATCTTTGGAGCAGTATAAGAATAAGGAGAGCCTTTTTGAGAAGACAGGCCTACATCCAGGTGGCTGACTCACTGACTATGGTCCCCACCTTAGACCAGGAAACAACTCTGTTACCTTGAGAACTCAGCTCCAACAATAACTGGCTTTGGTTCTGTCAATAGCATAATAATCCAAGGGCCCCTAGAGGAATCTCACCCACCTGTGCATAGGTTAATGGGCATACAGATTTTGGTCCTGGCTGTGGACCCATGAACTGGCTCCAGATTCTTGTTTGCAGTCCAGGAATCCCCAGGGGAACACTAAATTAGACAATCACCCACAGATGACAGAGCTGGGATGCAAGGATGGCTCACTATATATGAATCAGTAGATGTGATACACCATATTAATAGAAAGATAAAAATCATATGATCATCTCAATAGACGCAGAAAAAGCATATGACAATGTACAACATTCTTTCATAATAATAATAATAAAACTCTCAAAAAATTGGATATAGAAAAAACATACTTCATCATGATAAAGCTCAAAACTAACACCCATACTCAATGGTGAAAAGTTGAAATCTCTTCCTCTGAGATCAGGAACAAGACATGGGTGCCTACTCTCACCCTTCCTATTCAGTTTAGTACTAGAAGTCCAAGCCAGTGCAATCAAGCAAGAGAAAGAAAGAAAGGCAACCAAATCAAATCAAAAACAAAGAAGTAAAATTGTCTCTGTTTGCAGATCATATGATTTTATATAGAGAAAATCCTGAAGACTCCACCCAAAACCTGTTAGAACTCATACACTAATTCAGTAAAGTTGCAAGATACAAAATCAACATACAGAAATCAGTTATGTTTCTATATACTAACAACAAAATGTTTTGAAAGAAATAAAGAAAACAATCCCATTTAAATAGCATCAAAAACAGTAAATACTTAGAGATAAATTTAACCAAAGAGATGAAAGATCTGCACACTGAAAACTGTAAGACACTGATGAAAAAAAAAAATTGAAGACACAAATAAATGGAAACATGTCCCATGTTCATGGATCAGAGGAATGAATAGTGTTAAAATGTCCAAACTTCTCCCATCATCTCTAGATTCAATGCAATCTCTATAAAAATCCCAAAAGCATTTTTCACAGAAATAGAACAAATAGTACTAAAATTCATTAAGAACCACAGAAAGACCTCAAATAGCCAAAGCAATTCTGAGAAAGAAAACCAAAGCTGGAGGCATTGCATTTTCTGATTTCAAAATATATTACAAAGCAATAATAATCAAAACAGCATGATACTGACATAAAAATAGACCAATGAACAGAAGCAAGAGCCCAGAAACATTTGCATATGCACCCAACTAATATTTGACAAATAAGTCAAGAATACTCAATGAGGTAAGGACAGTCTCTTCAATAAACGGTGCTGGGAAAATTGGATGACCACATGCAGAAGAATGGAACTCACAAAAATTAACTGGAAATGGAGTAAAGATTTGAATATAAGACCTGAAACCATAAAACTCCTAGAAAAAAACATAGGAAAAAAATCTCCTTGACATTGGTCTTGTCAATGATTTTTTGAATATGATACTAAAAGTACAAGCAACAAAAGCAAAAATAAATAAGGACTACGTCAAACTTAAAAGCTTCTGCACAGCAAAAGAAACAACAAAATGGAAAGGCAACCTATGGAATGGGAAAAATATTTGCAAACCATCTATCTAATAAGAGGTTAATATCCAAAATAAATAAGAAACACATGCAACTTATTAACTAAAAAAAATGAGGTGAGACAAAACAAAACAAAACAAAAAACCAAATAGTCCAATTAATTTTTTTTCCAAACAGGACATACAAATGGCCAATAGATATGTGAAAAGATGCTCAATATCACTATTCATCAGGGAAATGCCAATCAAAACTACAATGATGTATCACCTCACACCTGATAGAATAGCCATTATCAAAAAGACAAGAGACAACAAGTACTGGTGAGGGTGTCTAGAAAAGAGAACCCCTGCGCACTGCTGGTAGGAGTGCAAATTGGTGCAGCTACTATGGAAAAAAGTATGCAAGTTCCTCAAAATATTAAAACTACCATATAATCCAGCAAAACCACTGCTGGGTGTATATCCAAAGGAAATGAAATCAGGATCTTGAAGACATATCTGCACTCCAATAATCATTGCAGCATTATTCACAATAGCCAAGATATGGAAACAACCTAAATTTCTATCAGTGGATGGATGGATAAATGTGGTACACACACACACACACACACACACACACACACACACACACACTGCATTATATTATTCTGCCATGAGAAAGAAGGAAATCCTGCCATTTACAACAACATGGGTGGAACTTAGGCACTTAGCTAAGTGAAATTATTTAAGTCAGACAGAGAAAGGCAAATACAATATAAACTCACCAATGGAATCTTAAAAAGCCAAACTCACAGAAACAGAAAATAGAATAGTGGTTTTCCAAGGCTGGGGGATGGGGGAAACAGGGAGATGTTGGTCAAAGGGTATAAATTTCCAGTTTTAAGATAAATTAAGTCATGAGAAATTCATGTACAGCACGGTGAGTATAGTTAACAATACTGTATTATAGGGGCGCCTGGGTGGCTCAGTTGGTTAAGCGACTGCCTTCGGCTCAGGTCATGATCCCGGAGTCCCTGGATCGAGTCCCACATCGGGCTCCCGGCTCAGCCGGGAACCTGCTTCTCCCTCTGACCCTATCCCCTCTCATGCTGTTTCTCTCTCTCTGTCAAATAAATAAATAAACAAAATATTTTTTAAAAAAATGAAAAAATAAAAAAAACAATACTGTATTATATACTTAAAGTTGCTAAGAGAGTAAATTTTAAATGTTCTCACTACACACACACACACACACAAATAATTATGTGAGGTGATGGAGGTGTCAACCCTATTGTGTTAATCATTTCGTAATATATACATATATGAAATCATCATGTTGTGCCTCTTGACTTACACAATGTTTTATGTCAATTATATCTCAAAAGGGGGTGGGGGCTCACAAAGTTAAAAAATTATGTGAACCAGGATTGTTTATGTTCTTTTATGCTAACCCTGGATCCCAATGGACTGAAAATATTTAAGAAGAAAAGAAAAAGATAAGGAGAGAATCCTATTCCCAGGCATTTGCCTATTTATATAACATGTTATCATGGTCTACAATCAAAGTAATCAATACATTTTTTTAAAAGTTTACAGTATTCATGGTACTGTTTAATCAGAAAGGCTGAATCACACACACAAAAAAGAATCTGTTTGGGTAGTGGATTGAAATAAAAGCAAATTAAAATTATCATCAACTTGCATTTTATGTCCATTTCTATCATTAAAAAAAAAAAAAACTCAAATGCTCCAAATGTCAGGCCCCAAGTAATTTATTTCAGGCTTTCTTTTTTTCTCCCTGTAGGTTGTTTCCCAGCGCAAGCCTCTGGTCATGTCAAAGAGAAAGAAAAAGTTCTGGGGTAGCTTTGGGGAAAAAAAGCTGTTAAACTTGGAATTTCCTCTGCTGGAGTATCCAGAATGATTAATGTCTCCTCAAAAGAGCAAATAGCCATCAGTGCAGTGGAGGAAACATCTCAAAACTGGGGAACTTGGGGTGCTTTGGTAAGTATATTTCTGATTATCAAACTATCATGGTCCTTTGGCATGGAAAACATTTGTAGCTAATACCCCCCACCTTTCATTATTCTTTGGCAGTGGCATTTAAAAATAACACTTCTCGTTGCTTTCATTCTAAAGGTTAGGCATGCGCTAAAGCAATGCAGGTGCAGAGAGCTTTCTCCTAGATGTTATTCATGCCATCTGTGTATTGACAGCCACCTTAAGAAATATTGTATGGTGGAACATACCACGTACTGGGCTGTCCTATAACATTAAAGACCCATGGGATGCTCTACTCAAGCCCCCCTCCCTTCCCCACTTCAGAAAGGTACTTGCTTTCCCAGATACCAGGAGAGTTGACTATTAATGCCTCATAGCTGGGACCCACTCTGGGAATGAAAGTTCACAGTAGGGAGTTCCCTCACCCAAGAATATGCTCCTTTTCCAGTTCCAGTGACTAGTTGATCAGGAGTACAAAGCATTGGCCCCTTGCCTCAACTTGGAAGAACTCTGTAGAAGCTTCCCAGTTCCAGAGCTCTTCTTAGCTGGCTTAGACCTCCATCTACAATTTCGCCTTAGCCAAATTTCTCTCTTCCCTCAATCCTGCTTCCTTTAGTTACTCCCAGGTTTCTCTCCTAGAGCATTCCTCAGTAAACCGCCTAAATGCAATCTCATCTGAAAGCGTGTTTTCCTGAGAACACACCCCAAGATAGGCCTACCTTTCCTAAACAATAAAGTAAGGGTTTTTAATGCAATAATCTTTAAGATATCTCTTGGCTTTAACATGCTATGATTATAAATTGTAGCTCCTCATTCTCCTCCTACAGTTATATTTGCTTCCTTTAGTCTACTACAGATTAAGAAAATAAATTAATTGTTCACAATCACTAAAGAGAGTTTCTGCTAAATGAAGAGTATAAGTGCAAGGGCTTTCAGTTTAGCATTGAGGTTACGTAGACAGATTTTTTTTCTAATTACTCCAGGGTCTGGGTTACATTCTGGATAATGTGGGCAATGGATAGTGACTATAACATAATTGCTGAAAGATAATTTATTTTGAGGGCAGATACTGTGCTGCTACTAGGAAACACATATAATTAGTAGAAGCAAAGGCTTCACAATTTAGATAAGACATGCTTATAGAACATTTATGGAAATGGCTATGACAAAGGCGGTACTATACAGAATATTATGATTATGCATTAAGTATTAAAAATATTTTAAATTGTGTGATTTAATATTTCATAAATTAGGAAAATAAAAATAGAAATAATTTAAACTTATGATTGAAACAGAATTGTTTTTGATAAATAAAGGCACCTAGAACAAGGATATTTAACAATCAAAACATTCTGTTTGCAGACCATTCTGAATGAAAATTTTTAATATTTTACTGACTCCCTTGAAAGTCAGTGAAAATAGAAGGGACACAGAGAAAGCTTTTAAAATGTAAGAGAAGTTCAAAAGCACATCTGATGTATATTGTAGATCCACAATATAGATGAAATATGTGGCTTCTTAGGAAGCCACTTTTCTTAAAGGTTGATGCATGGTTACTATAAATTCCAATTTTTAAGATACATTTAAGGATCCTAGTGAAGTTTTATAGATTAGATTCTATTCTTGCAATCATATCAATGATAGAATAATTCACAAGATCCTTAGTGTTAGATGCTGCCTTCTACTATAAATGTTGACACTTCAGAGTCATTTAACTTCTAGAAAAGACTACTTTCCGAGTAGCTACAGTTCCCAATGCTTTTTATATGGATTTTAAGTACGGCAGTATAAATGATACATTGCACCAAATGCCACAGGCTCAGGTGACTGTAGATTCTTGCTGCTATCAAAAGTTTTACTTACTAATATGATCTGACCAGAGACTGACAAGTTCCAGGAATAGGGAAAAATTACAGAAAACTTCTCACTGCTTTTGAAAATGACACTTTCAAATAATTTCACATCATTCAGATGAACTATAGTGACCTCATTCACAGTTTGACAATGGACCAAGTAAACGGACTTAATGGAACATTTGTTACTAGTCCTATTTTAAAATGTGCAAGCACAACCAACAGTTATTCTCTATTGGGTAAGTAATGTACCCTCTGAGAAATGAGAACAGAATGGCTGTACTTAAAGAAGAAATATGTATCTTATTTAAAAAAAAAAAACTATAAATGACAGGAAATATTTGTTGCTCATGGGGAAAATATTTTAAAGAAGTTTGAATGAATTCTAATTCATTGAGCATATATAGGTTCCTTGTGGAAAAAAAATATTTTACTCTTCAATGCCTTTCTCATGAAAGCAAAATAATTTATACTGGCCATAGGTACTGTTCACTGTTAAACCAACATAGAACACTGCTGTACTTTGGGTCTTATCGTATTTTGTGGCACTCTCAGAGTCTTTCTAGTAAAGACCGACTTCATTTAGTCTGAACATATTTATATTCTCAAAGCAGAAACTATCAGAAACTTAAAAATAAAACTTGGTGAGAAACAAAACAGAAAAACTCCAATCATCCATCCTGTAATCTCAAAATAGGTTCAACCCTCACTTTCTAAAAACTGGATGCTGTCCTGATAAATGGGAGGATTTGGATTTTTTTGTTTTCGTTTTGTGTTTTTGTCACTCAGAAAACAAATGGTGATATCAAATACAGAAAGTTAAATTGAATTTTAGAATTGGAGTTCAAGGTGAAAACATATTTATTTATATATATATATATATTTGAAGATTTTATTTATTTATTTGAGAGAGAGAGAAAACGAGAGGGGGAAGCGGCAGAGAGAGAGAGGGAGAGAGAGAGAGAAGCAGACTCCCTGCTGAGCAGGGAACCTGATGCGGGGCTCCATTCCAGGACCCTGGGATCATGACCTTGGCCAAAGGCAGACGCCCAGCCGAATGAGCCACCAAGGCGCTGCATAATATTTATATTTTTAATTCTAATTTTACCAAATAATACCAAAAATAAAATAATAGACACTAGCATAGTATATGTAACATAATCGTCACTTAGTAATTTTTTGTTGAATGAATGAGCAAATGAATCTAATTTAAAATAGGTAATATTACACAGTTCTGCCAATACTTATTGATCAGATGAAATAGTGATACTCTGAGGTTATTTTGACCTTAATAATGTAATATCTACATATAAAGGTTATCCTTATTCAGAAACAAATTAACTTTTATTTTGAAGGCATTGCACTTCCTAATTGGGGAATCATTCTAGAGATCTCAAAACAAATATCCTCTGTGTCATTTATCCAACCTATATTCCTCACTTTCCACCATAATCCTTCTTTAGTTCCAAAGATGTATGAGCTTAGAGCCTTTGTAAACCTTTCTCAGACTCATTGCTCTCACTTTTAAGCAGTAGATGGTAATGCCTACTGTGCTAGTTATCAATTTATTGCCTCCCAGCTCCAAAGTCACTCTTAATCATCTGCTCTGGGAAACTGTCATTTAATCTTTTAAATAATTTTCCTCTGCCACCCATCAATAAAGAGTGCTAGAGAGATACTGCAGGAGCAAAGGGTTTGCTTACTGGTTCTGTGGTGCCTCTAGGCTGATTCTAGGAGTACACATAGCTCCCACCTTACCAGTTCCTCTGCAGGCACTTTCATTAACACCGGGCTCCTGCAGTACATGGTGGCCTGCAGCATCAAGCAGCTTCCCATAGCACCCTCCAGCAAGATACTTTCTCATGAATAGCTTTGGCTAGTCCCTGCAAGGGCAGATTTCCAACATGTCCCACCACCATGCCACTGGAGCAATTACTCTGCTATTCAGCTAGCAGAACTCTCACCAAAACGCTCTGATCTCAGCCGGGTGGCAAAGTTCTCCATTGGGTGCTCTAGCTTAGCCTAAGGAGTAGCAACTGCTCATTATATCTGGTATTCCTATGTTTTTTTAAAGTTCTTTTTAGTTTTTACTAGATAATACCTTGTCATCACAGTCTCTCATTACATTAAATAATTTTATTTACATTAAATATATTGGTGCCTCTCTTTGTTCAACCTAATATAAATAAGCAAGTAGGTTACACCACTTCTTTGGATCTTCATTTCTTATAAAAGCTCTCATGTCATGTGAAACTAGTATTAAATAAATGTGTATGATTTTCTCTGTTGATTTGTCTTATGTCAATCTAATTCTCAGGCCCAGTCAAAAAAAAAAAAAAATTCTGAGAAGATAAAGATAAAACTTTGCCTTCCCAACAAGTCACATGATGTATAACAGACACCCCACAACTATTATTTTCCTCTCTGTCCTTAGATTTTCAATATCATTACACCAATGAAATGTTTGTCAGAAGCCAAGTTTACTAAACAGTAGAGATTTTACATTTAAGCAGAATGGCAGAATCCTCAAAAGGAGTTAAATTTTCTTTTCCAATATACCAGCAATTTAATTTTAAGAAGAATCCCAAGGCAAAATATATGTGAATAGCTACCACTTAAAAAAATTAAAGGGAGAATCTGACAACTTTTTTTTAATGATACTGATCTCTTTCTTCCCTTTCTATATTCATTCATGGCACCTACTATGTGCTAATCATTGTTGTAGGTACTAGAAGAATCAGAGTAAAAGAGAACTCTGGGTGATATGATATTGAACAAAGTAAAAATACAGATGTAATATGATGCAATAATTAGAATAAGGGAGATACAAGGTTATAAGTGAGATAGGGAAACAAAAGTCCCAGTCCTGATTCTGTATATAACAGTGGGGGGAGGTGGGGGAGATGAAGGAATTTTGATCACAGAAATCTTCTGGAAGAAGAAATTCTGATAAAATTAAATTGGAAATTTGATTTTGGAAAAATAAATGATATTTAATCAGACTAAAAAGCAAATTATTAGGGAGCATGTTGTTGGCAGAGCATATGTGAAAGCCGAAAGACATCAGAGAAGCAGAGAATATTCAAGACACTAAGCAGTTCTTGATGGCTGGATTGAGTAATTCAAGAAGGGAAAAAATGGCAGAAGATGAAGTCCTTAAGGTAGGCTTGGTTTCTTACATATCATTAGCTAACCATGCTAAGGTGCCTTAGACATGTTTGGCATGCTTACCATGTCTTGACGGCCAGGATCACTGAGGATACTAGCAGAGACAATGACATGATCAGACTTAGGTTTTCAGACTATAGCAGCTATAAAGAGAAATGATTGGAGGGTCACACAGAGTGGGCCAGGAGGCAAAGAGAAAGATATATAACAAGGGTCTACAATAAAGTAGAGAGGACACAGGAGGAAGATTAAAGAGATATTTAGGAAATAAAATCAAAGCTCTTAATGAATAACTGGATGGAGTAGTAATGGAGAGAGGAATGAGTTAAGGGTATCTGCCATGGTTCTGGTTTGGGCAATAAGTGAAATGATATCAACTGGGTGGGGAAATTGTAAAGAAGATGATTTTTTTTTTTTAAAGATTTTATTTATTTATTTGAGAGAGAGAGAATGAGAGAGAGCAAGCACATGAGAGGGAGGAGGATCAGAGGGAGAAGCAGACTCCCTGCCGAGCAGGGAGCCCGATGCGGGACTCGATCCAGGGACTCCAGGATCATGACCTGAGCCGAAGGCAGTTGCTTAACCAACTGAGCCACCCAGGCGCCCAAGAAGATGATTTTTAAGAGTGGTGGGAAAAGAAATAATTGGTTCAATTTCAAACTGGTTAAGTTTGAGTAAAAGATATCTGTTGTAAGTAATTGGCATTTGTGTATTTTAACACTCAAGAGAATGATTTAGAGGGCGCCTGGGTGGCTCAGTTGGTTAAGCGACTGCCTTCGGCTCAGGTCATGATCCTGGAGTCCCGGGATCGAGTCCCACATCGGGCTCCCTGCTCAGCAGGGGGTCTGCTTCTACCTCTGCCCTCTTCCCTCTCGTGCCCTCTGTCTCTCATTCTCTCTCTCAAATAAATAAATAAAAATCTTTAAAAAAAAAAAAAAAAAAAAAAAAAAAAAAAA
>NW_022589705.1:16695234-16854113 GCF_004348235.1 Phoca vitulina
AAAAAAAAAAAAAAAAAAAAAGAGAATGATTTAGATATGTGTATAAGACACGCATTAACTCACCATCAGTGTATTTTATGTAGATGGACTCAAAAAAAATTGTGTTCATAAAACTTTAAAAATTGGAGGCGGGGGGTGGGGGGACGCTGCATCAGTAGGCTATTGCCGCAATAATACTGCACTACCTACCTAAAGATTTCAGTGGCATGCAAGAATAAGCCTTTATACTTGGCTCTTGCATCTGTTGATGCGCTAGGCTTCAGCTGATACAGGCTGGAAACAGATGGGATTGCCTCCAACATACAGATTAGTTCCAGCTCTGCTTTATCTACCTTAGCCTCCTTGGATCAGTGGCCACTCAAGGCAGATGTGCCTCATGGCAAAAGGGAGGAATGCAAAAATGCAAGCCCAAACATGCAAGCACATTTCAAGTCTCTGCTCACATCACATCTCTTAGCTTCACAATGGCCAAAGTAAATTATATGGCCAAGCAAGAAATCAACAGCAAAAAGGGACACTGAACTCTACATGCTTTAGAGAGTGGAAGAAACCAGTGATCCTTTGCAGGTGAGCTCTATTTTCTGTGAAATTTTACTGGGCCTAAGAAGCAAGGTAGTTGAATGAAGGCTTGAAAAGTGTGGTAAAGCCTGAGGAGTAAAGAACTTTGTTCTTTGTTTAAGAACTTTTGGAATGATTTCCAGAAAACACTGGAGGCAGGTTGAAAACTGAGAATTTATTGTGACACTTAATGCAAACATTAGATGGATCCATGAATCCTTTCCTAACATTGGTAAATATTTATAACTTTAAACTCTTATTACTGTTGTTACTTCCTTGATGACTATTCTTTTAGCACTTTGCATATACTAATTTGTATTATTTGTGGTTTTATGTCAATATCCTCCTGTTCTACCTACAATATAGCCCTCCTGGTAATTGAGATTGAGTTTTATAGCTACTTGTAACCCCCTCAGTAACTTAAGTCTTTATTCTTAATGATGTTTAAAGATGTTGATAGCACTGCATTAAAAACATAATGAGATAATGGAAACAAAGTGCTTAACACAATGCCTGGCACAAAACAGTTGTTCATTAATTCTCACTTTTCTTCCTTATTATGCCTATAAATATTAACTTAAATAATAAATGGAGAACAGAGTAAAGAAATCAATGGCAATTGGGTTTTCCTATGACTTTTTTACTTTCCCATTTGAAAGTGGAAAATATAATAATTTGATGCAAAAATAAAATTGGAAGGAGGATAAAGAATAAGGATGTTTACATCTATTTGTAAAATATCCAAAATTATGCTGTATATTGTTGAAAGGGCACATAGGAAATGTTTTTTTAAAAATACATAAAAATTTAAAAAATTGTACTGAGAAGAGAAAGGGATAGAAATAGGGCAGGGCACAAAGAACTTTAATGGTATCTGCAACATTTTATTTAAAAAATATTTCAACAGGGGTGCCTCGGTGGCTCAGTTGAGTGTTTGCCTTCAGCTTGGGTCATGATCCCTGGGTCCTGGGATGGAGCCCCATGTCTCGCTTCCTGCTCCACGGGGAGCCTGCTTCTCCCTCTCCCTCTGCTTGTCGCTCCGCCTGCTTGTGCTCTCTCTCTCTCAAATAAACAAATAAAATCTTTTTAAAAATTTAAAAAATGAAAAATAAAAAATATTTCAACAAATATGGCAAATATAAAATGCCTACATATGTTAAATCTGAGTGGTAGACACATGAGTTTTCACAATATTATTCTCTCTGATCTAAATATAATGTTTCATCATTTTCAAAAGTGAAGGAAGATAATCTAGAACTATAAAGATATAGAACAAGAATTTTAAATGTTTAAATTATAGAAAACCAAATGGCAGGTAATTCTTATTGGTGTTTAATATGTAACCTACTTCTTTTTCAGAGTTTTTTTACTATCCAGGCCCTAATGTGAGGATTATGTGTGGAAATTTTACTTTCAGATAAGTACTGAAGACAAGAATAAAAGCAAAACCTGAGGATTGTTTTTCAAATATTTCATTGAGATTTTAGTTGGATCAACAGGTGAAATTTGGCCAGCTAAAGATACTAAGATTAAAGTGTTTCCAAATGCTGGAAAATTAAATAATGTACCTTTTTAAGTTAAGCAGTCCATTCCACATGATGAGAATATAGAGATACATATAGAACCTCAAAAAAAAAAAAAAGATTTCAACTAGCACTCTTCAGATTGATAAGTAATATATGATCTTTCCTGAATATCGTTTTTTTACTGGAATAAAATACACAGTAAAATGAATAGATTTTCATTGTATAATCTAATAAACTTTGATTAATGAATGCAAATGGAAAAATTGTGTATATTCTGGGTTCTTTGCTCTTCCATATAAACTTTAAAGTCAACCTAGCATTTTATGTCTTATTTTGACAGTTTTAATTTTTCAAATTTTATTTTCCAAAATTGGCTCCTTACTGTTAAGAAAGGTGATTGATTTTGCATGTTAATCTTGTATTCCATGACCTTTATAAGTTCACTTACTAGTTGGAGTAGTTTGTAGATGCCTTTTAATTTTATGCATATATTATCTAAAGATATATACTGATTTTAATTTCTAACACTTTTTTTTTTTTTTTGCTTTTAAGTAACTTTTGCTGCCTTGTTGGACTAGATAAAATTTCAATACAATGTTGAATAGAAATGATGAAAGCAAGCATCTTTGCTTACTTCTGATCTTGGGGGGGGAATCATTCAATATTCACCATTAAATATGATGTTATTATCTAGTTTATTATCTAGTTAGTATCTAGTTTATTCCTAGATTCTCTTTACCAGAAAAGAAAATTCCTTTATTTACAGTTTGCTTAGAGTTTTTAACATACATGATTGTTGAGTTCTGCCAAATGATTTTCCTGTATTTATTGAGAGAATAATTTTTTTCTAATTTATTCTATAAATGTGGTGAATTACACTACTTTTCAAATAAGCAAAGCTATGTCTTTCTGAGATAAACTCTACTTCACTATGATGTGTTATCTTTTTAATATATTACTGGTTTTGATATGTTAATATTTTAAGAACTTTTGCATTTAAGGTAATGAGGGATACTGGTTTATAATTTTACTTTTTTAAATATTTTTATTGGGTTTTTTTGTTGGTATCAAATATCAACTTGGAGGAGTGGTCTGCTGTCTACTTTTTGAAATAATTTATGCAGGATTGGTATCATTTCTTCCCTAAATATTTGTTAGAGTTCACTAGTACAATCATCTGGACCATGAGATTCTTTCTGGTAAGATTTTGATTACCAATTCAATTTTTTTAATAGATAAAAAGCTATTCACATTTTCCATTTCTTCTGTCATCTTTAATTCATCATGTTTTTTCCCAAGGAATCTGTGAAGTTTATTAACATAAAATAATACATAATGCTCCATTTTTTTCTTTTAATATCTGGAGGTTTTTATAGTAATAATATCCACCTTTCCATTCATCCATTACTAAATGGTGATCTCTTTCGAATGTGGTGTATCAATTTTATTATTTTAACCCACATTTATCAATTTTATTATTTTAAAAGAACCAACTTTTGGTTTTGCCAATACTATTATGTATATTTTTTATTTTATTGATTTCTGCTTAAAACTTTATTATTTCTTTCCTTCTATTTCATTGTATTTAATTTGTTCTTCAGGTAGAAACATAGATTTAAACATTTCTTATTTTCTAATATAGTTATTTAAAGCTCTGAATTCCCCTATAAATACAGATTTAGCTGCATCTATAAATTTTTACATGATATATAATCATTATCAGTAAACTTAAAAAATTTTCTAAATTTACTTGTGATGTCTTCTTGAGCCATGGGTTATTTAGAAATATGTTGCATAATTTTCAAATATTTTTATTCTTCAAGTTAATTTATTATTATTAACTTATAATCTATTTCTGTTGACATTAGAAAATATACCCTGTGAGATTTTAATCTTTTAAAACTTACTGAATCATATTTTATGACTCAGTGTATGGTTTATCTTGAGAAGCATTCCATCTGAACTTGAAAATTATGTATGATATGGAACTGTGTAGGGTTTATCAATTACGCCAAGGTTGTTGACAATGTTATTTAGATATTCTATATTTTCACTATTGTTTTTACCTAATCATTCTATCAGTTATGAAGAGAGTATAATCTATTCTATCATTTTCATTAATTTAACACTGTCAGTAAGAGATGAAACAAATAATTCAGTCATATTTCTTTTTATAAGATGAATGAGACTTGAGCTCCTGCTGATAAACCCAATAAATTCTTCTACAAACAAATGAACAACAAGGATTTTTTTTAATCTTTCAGCCTGTACCTGCCTTTCTTTGTAACAAGTCAGTAGATAAGTGAATTATAGGGGGTAGTTTTCTATCTGCAAAGGATAGGGAAAGATAAATATGATTGAGGAAGAGTATGGGTAAGGTCCTAAACTTGATGTTTTGCATGTTTCAAGTCACTAGATTCTTTGAATTCATTTTTTACACATAAGAAAACTGAGGATTTGAGATGTTAACCAATCTTTCCTTAGTTATCAGTTAGCACATTTTAACCTGGGATTAGAAACACAGTCCTTTGAAAGGTAAAGTATATTTGCCAATAATTTACTTTAGATAATTTTTAGTAATGCTGTCACTAGACAAAACTTCAGCTAGGATGGAACAAGTTTACACTTACAAGAATTGAGAAGTTAATGTGTGGTGAAAAAGAAAGTAAAGAATGGAAGCTTTAGGGTGCCCGGGTGGCTCAGTTGGTTAAGCGACTGCCTTCGGCTCAGGTCATGATCCTGGAGTCCCAGGATCGAGTCCAGCATTGGGCTTCCTGCTCAGCAGGTCGTCGGCTTCTCCCTCTGACCCTCCCCCCTCTCATGTGCTCTCTCTCTCTCTCATTCTCTCTCTCAAATAAATAAATAAATAAAAATCTTTAAAAAAAAAAAAAAAAAAGAATGGAAGCTTTAGTTAGGAATTACCAACTCAAATTCCTTCAGTGTCCAGGCAAATGTTAGCCTGCAGAAATGCAAAAAGAAATTTATGTATCAGTAAAGAAAATAGGTCTGCCTGTAGCCATTTTACCTTCCATTGGTTGCCGCCTGTTCCTTTCTTTCCAAAGTTTTCCAACGGCTTTCAAACAGTGCATGATGGATACAAGAAGTTGCTGAAAAAGCATCTGAGAAAACTGCCATAGGGGAAGGTTCTAAGAGGGAAGGTAGAAATTCCATCTCTTCTTCAGACAGAACTATTCCATTTTTAACACTTTTATAAATTCAACGTCCTACCATTTTTTTGTAGAGAGTTTTGCTGCTTAAAAAAAAAAAAAAAAAATGAAACCACTGAACAATGGAATCAAGAGGGTTTCAAATACTTCAGATCCATTTCTATGCTTGACCTTATTGGCTCAGTAGGTTTTGAGAGGTAACAGCGGCTTGAGAGAACAAGGTCAACCAGTGTGCAGTCATTTCATAAAGGACTTCCTATTTTAAGTCATAGAGAAATGTGGCTTGTGAGGTCAGACCATAGGGCTTCAAAGAGCTGTGGTGCCTACAGAAAGTGACTGACTGCTGCGAGAACTAAGCTGAGTGGAAAGCTACGATGTCCTGTCCTAAATTAGCCTTTCCAACTACCTCCATACTTTGGAAGGAAAAAATAAATAAAAAAGAAAGAAAAGGAAAGATAAGAAAATCTTCCCAAATGCCATCTTCAAAGGCAGAGGACTTTCATGCATGTATTTTTAAAACAGAAAGTTTCCAAAAATATTTACAAGGGAATTATGCTATTATTCATGGGAGAATGTTCATGATACAATCTTATTTACCTTCTCATATCCTAGCACAAATTGAATTTTCCCAGTTACTGGAAAAACATACACCTTTCTGAGAACAGGCCACTGAAAACATAGTTTTCCATTCTAGACCTAAGTCATGTATTTTATTCCAGTTACCTCAATGTATATAATTAACTTAATGATTGTTATTTATATATTTTAACACAGTTTTCTTGAAAAACTATGAATTACATAGGCAATAAATATATTAACTTTAAATTTCCATAATACATCTAATATCTAACCTGTTTTCTTTAAACTTGACAATTCAAGCCTTCTTTAAAGTCTGATTAACCTACTGCAAACTCTTTCTCACGCACTTTTCTTAGAGACTCAGGGTTACCTTGCATTTTTCAAGGTTATTGTGACTCTTGGTTGGGCTCCAGGGACAAGACAGATATCCTTATTCTGTCTGCTTTCCAGAGAGATTATATGGGTAAGAGGATACAAGATATAGAGGTCTCTAGGTTAGTTGATATATCTTTGCTTGGCAAAATTACAGAGCTCTAGAATTATGATGATTTCTCATACCTTGATCTCTTTTCTCTCTTTCATTATCCTCACTTCCTTTCTACCTATTAGTAGCTATGCATTGCCTTAGAGGGCAAATAACTGGGAAATTTGTTATGTTATTAAAGTTAGGGAATTTTTCCTCTTTAATCCCCCCCATAGCATTTTCCCAGGCACACTGCAAGTAACTGTACTTAATACATATTTGTTGAGCTGGACAAATTCTGGGTCAGGAAAGAGTAACAATCCAACAGTTCAGTATAAATCTAGCATAGAATCAGGATAAAAAAATAAATAACTTCCTGACACCTGTCAATAGAGAATCTATTACATTAACAATGAATAGTATAATTAAATCACATTTAATTTTATAAATTGCTGCTATATAAATTTTGGTGATGTCAAAGAGTAAGCTTTGTAAAAAAAAAATCATCATTATTGACATGGGAAACAAAGGCAAAAGAAAGAAACTAAATTTCCTTACTACTTACAGTCCATTGACAAGTCCTTGAGACAGGCAGAGTGATTTTCCTCTAGGAACTCAACTGCCTCAATGTTAATACTTTGCTAAGGGTAAAAGGCAATCTTAGCCCTACCCCCAAGACCCTGTAAGTCTACTTTAAAATAAAAAAATCCTTTGGGACTTCCTCTATCTCTACCCACCAAGTTATATGCTAGCAATCATCCTCCA
Organism: Phoca vitulina; assembly: GCF_004348235.1. NCBI lineage: Eukaryota > Metazoa > Chordata > Mammalia > Carnivora > Phocidae > Phoca > Phoca vitulina. The sequence continues at coordinate 16,702,293 of NW_022589705.1, forward strand.
AGCATATGGCCCACTGATATATATCTGAAGGGTCTCACGGCTAAGGTTTTTATTAGACAGTAATAACTGAGTTTCTTCTAACAGTAGCTAGCCCCCTCAAGGTCCTGGAAATCTTGCTTTCAAAATTCCTTAGCGACTTATGCTCTCCCTAACCCCTTCCCAACTTGAAAGTATATAATCAGTCACCCCACACAACCCCAGAGCCAGCTCTCTCTTCCCACAGATCCTGTCCCCATTTTAATAAAACCACTTTTTTTGCACCAAAGACATCTGAAGAATTCTTTCTTGACCATTCACTCTGAACTCCAACATTTCCACATCAATTATTTTATCAATTATTTTAATTTTTCTAGCTTTTGGTTAAATTATTGATATACTAATCTCTATATAATTCGCTGGAGATAGAAAGAAATCAAACTGTATTTGTGGGCAGACTCCCAGTATACTTAGAGATAAGCGTGGAAACAAATAATTGCAAAACAAAATGGAAATTGCTATTGATGGGGTTCAGAGCAGGCTGCCCCAAAATATGCCCTTTGGCATATTGATTATTTTGAATCAAAGTTACTTGAGAAACAGCCAGTGCAAGGACACTCTGATACTCTTCTGTTCCTCTGAAAGCAGGAAATAAGTTCCCCAGGTGAAGGGTATCCTCACTGCACCTGGAGGGTAGAAGGCATCCTATCCCAGAAACAGAGAATTCAAGGCAGGGAAGGCTGTATAAACGAAGCATGGTACTTCGTTAATTTGCTACTCCAAACCCAAACTTCTTTGTTTTGTCAATTCTTCACAAATACATTGTTTGTTGGTCTAAAAGGAATAAAAGCTACCTGCTTTGGTTATTTCTTTGAATCTCATATATTTACAAGCCTCCGTACATACGAAATTAAGTTTATTTTTCTCCTGTTAATCTATATTTTGTCCATTTAATTACCATACCCACCAAAGAACCTACAAGGGAAAAAAGGAAGTTTTCTGCCCTACACTATATGAAGGTGTGCATATGCTATAGCAGCCTACAAACCCATGAAGCAATGAAGCCGAGGGCTTTCCAGGAGAGGCTGCTTTGAATGGGATTTCGGAGGAGAAGTAGGAATTGTGAGCATATACAAAGTTATGAATGTAAAAAGAAAATTAGTAAGTTCAGGGAACAGATCATAGAGAACGCCAAGAATGAAAACACCTTTCAGTAACAGATAGAAGTACAAATTACAGTAGTGCAAATAAGAATTGTAGAGAGATGAGAAAGCAGAGAACATGCTATGAAGGATCTTGCAAAATATATGAATAGGATGATATTTTACAATAAAGCAATTCTGTAATTCAATGGAAAAATAAAAATAGGAACAGTTTTTCCTGTATGTAAAATACCTACATCAAAGATGAATGAATGATAAATTCTAAATATATCCACTAATTTAAATCTGAGAATAGACATTTTTTCCTAGAAGAAAAGAAGAAAGATTATTAATTTAATGCTGAATTCTTGTGTTCTTATTTCAAAATGCATGTTTTATAAGCAGGTAGATTTTTGATCAATTTCTTTATTTTCAAGTGGTCTCACTGAATCAGAAATTGGCATTCTTACCACCCACACTCCAAAAAGATGGCTAAAGAAAAGAACTGAGGGACGCCTGGGTTGCTCAGTCAGTTAAGGGTCTGTCTTTGGCTCAGCTCATGGTCCCAGGGTTCTGCTCAGAGGGGAGCCTGCTTCTCCCTCTGCTTGCCGCTCCCCCTGCTTTGCGCTGTCATTCTCTCTCTACAAATAAATAAAATCTTAAAAAAAAAAAAGAAGTGAATTGAACATTGCAAATAACTTATTATTTAGCACAGATAAATTATAGTGTATAATGTCAATACAAATATGACTGAAAATACTTATAATATTTCCCTTGCTTAAAATAGAAAATTTACACCAAATTAAAATCTGTTTTAATTTAGACAGTATCATAAAAATAAGACAATAAGTGTTAGAGAAAGTAAAATATCACATAAAATGTCACTAACCTAGAGATAATCATTATTGTCCTCATTTAATAAGCATCCAATCTTCAGTATAAGTAAAATAATCTATGCAAAAATTTTATGATTCATATACTATTTTATAATTTGATTTATTTTACTTATTCTAGACCATTAATACTTCTCAAAATTAAAAGTTTTAATGGCAGCCTAATATTCCACTGTTTTGATTTAATAATTCCTGCTTATAGGTTACTTAGTTTATTTCAAAATTTTCACTACTTTAAATGTAGCCGAGATGAATAAATCAATGACTATTTCATTAGGACAAATTTCCACAAAAGAAATGACTATATACTTAAGCTTTCCTTTAAAAAAAAAAAAAAAAGATTTTATTTATTTATTTGGCAGAAAGAGAGAGAGAACAAGCAGAGGGAGCTGCAGGCAGAGGGAGAGGGAGAAGCAGACTCCCCACCGAGCAGGCAGCCAGATGCAAGGCTTGATCCCAGGACCTAGGATCATGACCTGAGCCGAAGGCAGACACTTAACCCACTGAGCCACCCAGGCGCCCCATACTTAAGCTTTCAAATTTCTGGTATTTGCCGTCAAATTACTACATAGAAAGATGGCACCAGTTTATAGTAAAACTACCTTTATTCCTTAATCTTACTTGCACTTAAAAACCAAAAATTGTATCATTAATGAATGCTAAAGCTATGGGTTAAGCTTTCATGAGAAATATGGTATTTATGAATTTTAAAATTATTTCCCTGAAAATTTATATGTATTATAAGCCAAAACTAGTGATAGTACTATTCAAATAATTGAAGTTAACATCACCAGTGATGAGACAAGATTTACTAGAAATAATACAGCCTCACTTTAACGGTGTTCTTGCCAAAATTTACACATACTCTGATATAACCATGAGGAAACATTAGATCAGTCCAAACTGAGGGGCATTCTACAAAACAAACTAGCCTATCAGGTTCAAACTGGCAAGATCAAGAAAGATAAAGAGGTAGGGGGGAGGGAAACAGAGGAAGGGAGACAGAGAGAGAGAGAGAGAATAATAAAGTAAATGGAGCAAACTATAAATTGTTGAATCTGAGTAAAGGGTCTTTAGTAGTTCCTTTTACTATTGTAACTTTTCTGCAAATCCAAAATTATATCAAAATTAAAAATTAAAAAAAATTGTCAATAGGATAAAAACAAATTAAAACTTTAAAAAATCTGGTTAAATATGTTGTACATTACAGGCAGTCCTCAATTTTCAGGATATTATGAGACCATAAAATAATTGTGCAAGCTGAAAACGCAAAACAATCTTAAAAGTCAATGAGAAAAACTGTGACTGTTCTATGATCTTTGAAAATTTTTGTCAAAACATTAAAGTCTCTTAATGTCAGTTATAAATGGGTAGGGAAATGACAAAAAGTGAAACCAATATTTATTTTGTACACTGTAATTTAAAACATTAGAAACATTGATCTCTTCATAAAAAGTTACCAAGATTAGTTTGCAGGGTGTTTGCCTTTCTCTGACGAGGCAAATGGTCTTATTCTTTTCTACAATTGAATCAGCTCCAACATCATATTCCTTGCATTTTTAATGCCATGAAATATTTCTAAATGTTTCTTTTTTAAAAAGATTTTATTTATTTATTTATTTATTTATTTATTTATTTATTTAGAGAGCAAGCAGGTGGGCAAGGGGCAGAGGGAGAGGGAGAGAGAACCCCAAGCAGACTCTGTGCCCAGTGAGGAGATGGAGGTGGGGCTCAATTGCACCACCCTTTGATCATGACCTGAACTGAAATCAAGAGCAGATGTTCAACCGACTGGGCCACCTAGGTGCCCCCAAATGTTTCTTACATGTGAAGTTTTTTGCTGGTGTCACTTTCCCTGGAACATCTTCGTCATTTCAACAAGATCACTTTCCTCATTTATGTTGCTAATTTCACCTTCATTAAGTTCCCGTGGCTACATATCCAATCCTCTGAACAGAGCAATGTCAACATCGCCACAGTCAGCTATTTCCTTCTATAAGTCATTTTTCATTCACTTCAAATTTCACTTCTGGTATCATTTTGTTTCTTTGCTGCACTTTCGTACGTATTGGCCAATTTCCTATTTCTATCATTTATTTTTGTAAAATATCAAATGGGTTCATCACTGGGAGAAAAGGAGGCAACACAACTTCATGTTTTGCTCTCTGTACATGAACTAAGTGAGAGATGCACAGTGACTACTCATTGATGGACTTCGAATAAAGTGGTCAGTGGTCATGATATACACCTGTTATGAACTGCAGACTGAAGAGATAGTAGAGAAATTTGTGCTTTATGCATTTACTCACAGTTATTATACTGTGGTGGTGGAAATTTGCACCTTGTTCTTAGAGCATGGGCATCATTTACCTAAACCATGGTAACTGAAATTTGTGCATCGAAGAACCATATGAAAACAAGGACTGCCTGTATTTCGCTTTGTGATGTTAATAGCAAAATATACCTTCACCTTGACAATAATGAATTTTTTAAGTAGATAAAAACATTCTGAAAATTCTTTGATATGATACGTTTGAATTTTTACTACTTCCATGTGGCAACTATGGGTTTCCAGAAGCTCAAATGTGGATCACAAAATCAGGGTTTTACTTTTAGCTCTGCCACTAATGTGTCACATTATGATGACAAATCACAAAAATTCCCTTGAATGCTTGAATCATCTTTAAAAAGAAGATTGGAATACGTTTTTTTCTAAAACAGTTTCATCTTATGGCTGCTGTCCTGGCCTTGTTATTTATAGCTCCTTTTCCCCTCTCAAAATTGTCCCAATTCTTTCTGTGTCAAAAGTTTTGTCTTTAAACTAGAAATATTATTTCTGACATAGTAGAATTGGTACTGAAGTGTTGTAATTGTTATTTACAATTATAAGACATCTAATTTGCTAATTACAAAAAACAAAAACAACTTCAAAGATGACCTTTAAATACATTGCATGTTGTGAGCTCTATTCCTTACATTTTCTGTGTCTTGTACATTTTTGCAAGTCATATCAAGTTCTTATAAAGTTTACAACTTTTTATCACTTCTCAGTGCAAACTCATTTTTACCACTGAAAAAAGCTCTGTGTAATTCACCTGATATCACTAAGCATATTATATGAGCAGTGACCTGTTCTATACCAGCAAGCAGTAAAAAGGCCATATACAACAATGATCTGAGAGTTCTGTACCTTCCTGGTTGTCCCTTTGATAGATCTGAATTCAGAAACATGATGATATTGGTTCAAAGACTGAGATATATTTTTTAAAATATTTAGATATTTTAATATGGTTCAGAACAATGGAAAAACTAACAAGGTTTACATGAAAGACTTTTAACTTTGTTACGTAAGAACTGTTCCAGCAATTTCACTGTAATTATCTCCAACATTTACTTCAAACAATAGCACTAATAGATTAAGATAGTAATAATCTTCCTACAGATCTCTCAGGTTTCTAAATGTGTGTATTGAACACAAACACCCTTAATTATATCTTAATCTTCACTCTAAGCTACATTCAAGCAGAAAAATGTTGTATGCAATTTGATGACAATAAATCATGAATTTAGGTAAGATATACATTATACTTTCTTTACTTAAATCCTAAAAAGAAATACCAAAATGCTTTATCTGAATGTTATTTCATATTTAATGTTTTGACATATTTGATACCTGATTCATCTTTCTGACCTTTCTAATCAAATGCAAACTTTTTAAATTTGGGTTTGAAGATCAAGGTCAATACCATATTTTCCTTTGTAATTTTTGTCTCTTGACAAAGTATTTTTGTCTTCTTATGAATTATTTATAGCAAGATTTAAAACTTTAAGTCCTACTTAATTTCATATATAAAATGTTACCTTTACTTTTAAAAAAAAAGTTATATGGACATTAATATACCCTGGAACTTCCAGGTGACATAACAACATAATACATAGTACTATAATTTAATCCCAAATAACTGAATTCTAGGACCAAGATTTTGGTGTATGGTATACAAATTATATAATAATGACCCATGTATAGTAACTAGGATTTATTTATTTATGTTTGTTTGTTTATTTGATAATTATGATTTATCTCAAAGATATCCTCTAGCATCCTACTTTGGTCAAACTTCTTTAATGGAACATATGTGCATAAATGTAATACATTACAAGTCTCTGTAAATTTTCAACTATTCAGTCAGCCTAAGACATTTTTATCTTTAAATATTTGGCTTGACCTCATTTATTATAGTATTTCAGTATTTTTTTTTTTTTAAAGATTTTTATTTATTCATTTGCGAGAGAGACAGAGAGAGAACAAGCAGAGGGAGAGGCAGAGGGAGAGGGAGAAGCAGGCTCCCTGCTGAGCAAGGAGCCTGATGCGGGACTCGATCCCAGGACCCTGGGATCATGACCTGAGCCGAAGGCAGACGCTTAACCATCTGAGCCACCCAGGCGCCCGTATTTCAGTATTTTTAAACATTGGATGTTGTAGACAAGAACACTGAACATTCATGTTACCTGGGTTGGCCAAACCAAGTAACCCTTTACTCTGACTCTCATCTTCCAAGTGTAAAATGGAGGTATCAGATTACATTATTTCCAAGGTTCCCATTTCAGATATTTCCTTTTTTTTTATTATGTTCAGCTAGCCAACATATAGTACATCATTAGGTTTTTTTCTTTATACTTACGAGTATCTATTATACACATCAGACCCTATCAGATATTATGTATATATTTTTTATTATGTATATTTTTAAAAATATAATATATAGTCAGTGTCTTAAAGAACATAGAAAGTTAAATAATACAATTACATGAAATAAGTATCACAAATTCAATAAAGGCTTCAAAGAAGAGGTGAAGCTTGAAGTGAATCTGAAATCATTAGGTTTTGATGTAGTGTTCAACAATTCATTAGTTGCATATAACACCCAGTGCTTATCACAGTATGTGCCCTCCTTAATACTCATCACCTGGCTACCCCAATGAAAAATCAGACAAAATTTTTGAAAAAAAGCTATACTGACCATAGTTTCCCCAAGTAAAATAGAGCATACTAGCTATCAGAGATTTAATATGCACAATGAAAATAAAAGATTATTTAAATAGGGTTTGTCTTATAATTTCTAAGGGTAATAAAAAAAATGAAGACAGAGTTATAATTTATTTTATGCCTATTATATGTTGTAAATGTGAACTATTTTAAAAAATATTTTCTTTAGTGGTGCCTGGGTCACTCAGTTGTTAAGCATCTGCCTTAGGCTTGGGTCATGATCCCGGGGTCCTGGGATCAAGCCCAGTATCACATCGGGCTCCCTGCTCAGTGGGAAGCCTCCTTTTCCCTCTCCCACTCCCTCTGCTTGTGTTCCCTCTCTCACTGTGTCTCTCTCTGTCAAATAAATAAATAAAATATTTTTAAAAATATTTTCTTTAGCACAGGTAAATATTTTATTACCATTTTAAAGATGAGGAAAATGATGCTCAAAGAAATTGTGACTTGCTCAAAGTCACATGCTTCATAAAAGACATAATCAGAACTGTAATCCTGATCTCACTTCAAATACCATGCTCAAAGATCATTCTGTGCAGTAGTCAAGTAGTCAATTATGAGAAAATTTTATGTTTTTTTAACACCTCCAATCTTTTCTATTTTTGTATATCTTTTCCAAAGTAATAATAGGCAACGCAGTTACTGCAGTTTTCTATTGCTGCTGTAATAAATTACTACAAATTCACATAAATTTATTATCTTACAATTACATAGGTCAGAAATTTGACATGGGTTTTACTGTGCTAAATAAAATCAATGTGTCCGCCAGGTTCCGCACACCGTTTCAAGCAGTTAACATGAATCAGTTTATTTAGTCCATGCCACAAAAATAAGAGGTTAACATTTTCCCAATGCCTATTTCAGAGAAAAGGAAATCAAAACAAAATATATTTAAGTAACTTGTCTAAGATCATGCAGTTAGTTATGTTAGTTAGTCATGTTAGAGCCAGGATAATAATAATTAGCAATGAAATATTTGAAAGGAGGACCAGCCTCTGATCTAATTTCCTGGGATCAAAAAAAAAAAAAAAAGAAAGTTACTAAGAGAACATATTTGACTTCATAGTTGAGAAGAGAGAAACCCAGGAAGGAAAACAATGAGTTGTTTCTACTCTAGAAAAAAGAAAACAGTAAGCTGAATCTCTATGGCCAATGATACTTATGGAGAAACTGTCCTAGGTGCAAAAAATTGATCCAGGAGCTAAGATCTTACTACCTGCTGCCACATTTCTTAGATAAAGAATACCAAGCAACTTTATTTTCACTCCATCACCCACTCCAAATTTTCCACTATGAAAATGAGATTTCTACCTGGCTTCTAGAAAACTACCACTTTCTGTATTTCTGATATATCCCCTGTATCTGGACTCTATTATCAGTAGATTTCGGAACTCCTGGGTGGCTCAGTCAGTTAAGCGTCTGCCTTTGGCTCAGGTCATGATCCCAGGGTCCTGGGATCGAGCCCCGCATCAGGCTCCCTGCTCGGCGGGAAGCCTGCTTCTCCCTCTTCCACTTCCCCTGCTTGTATTCCCTCTCTCGCTGTGTCTCTCTCTATCAAATAAACAAATAAAATTAAAAAAAAAAAAAAAACTATTTTTAAAGGAAAATTTTGGTATTTTCTCCACTCTAGTCAAATTCCTCAAAATGTCAAAAAATATAGTATAAATAGAAATAAATTAATAACAATACAGAAAGCAAGAAAGGATGGCTTCAGTGAATTCCATTTTGATAAGTTCCACAAATATAGAGAGCAGAATGGATGAAATTGATGGAGGAATAAATACATAGAAATATAGAGCCTAAAATACGCATAAAAGAAAATTACTATAAAGGTAAGAGCACTTCCAGAAATAGCCCAAATTCAGATTCATCCCAACACAATGCCAAATACCTGCTGAGAGGAGCATTTTGCCCAAGTAAACAATGCCACAAATAATATCTTTAAAAAGTGAAAGATCCTCTGAGAAGGAACCTAGATAAAATGCTAGGGTTGGAGAGAACAGCAGAACATTTCTGCTGAGAGTCCACAAAGGCATCTATGAAGGAAAAAATCAAAGGGGACCAACTGACTCTCTCCAGTCTAGCAGGAGGGTTGTTCTTTCTAGTTATGAAAGTTTCCCAGAGGAACTTTCCACTTTCAATCAAGACTTTATCTGTACCATCTTGCTGTATTCAATGTCACCTATAACCTTCGCATTATCAAATCTAATATTCAATTATTCATCTTCTCAGCATCATTTGAATAGATAAATCATAATCACTGCCTCCTGCTGGAAATATTTCTTTCACTTGACTTCTGAGGTATTAAACTTTTCTGCTTTTCTTACTTCCATAGTGTTCCTTTCTTGAACCTCTTCCTTTCTACAACTACAGTCGTTTGCTAGGTGAATAAGTCCATCTCACAACTTTAAATACTAATAATGATAATGAATTTCAGATCTATATCCACAAGAGACCCTCATTTTAAATTCCAGACTTATATATCTGACAGTCTACAGGACAACTCAACTTGGATATCTAGTAGACAGCACACTTGTGACATGCAAAACCAAAATATTGACTGTCCCTCAGAAAGCTGTTCCTACTGTGTGTTTCTAATTGTACTAAATAGTCCCAACTTGAACATTAATTACTGAAGCAGGCAACTTGGAATCATCATTAACTCTTCTTCCTCTTTCATACTCCCATCAAATCCATTACAGAGTCCTGTTATCTCTATCCAAATTTGACTACTCAAAGTTAACAATTTCTAACTATTCTGCTACCACTATTTCACTTTATCAATAGATGCAAATAACTCACAAGTATCAAGAAGCAGATGACATTCAACAATATAAGATGAATACAACAAAGATTAGCACAATAAAAAAGAATATGAAAATCGGAAATCGGTATTCTTCAAGAGGATCATTAGAAAAAAAATTGAAAAATAAAGTTTTTTTCATTACCAATATTTAACTCTAGTCAAAGTTTTGATCAATGAAATTTTTTGAACTTTTATATTAATACTTGCAGATGAATTTTGTTTAAAATTCTGCATTCAGGTTAATTGTGCATTGAATAACTAGTTGAATTGAATTATAAAATCATGGGTTACTTACCTATTTTCCATACAGGAGCACATTTACTTGTCTCAATTTTTTCTACCCTGGGACAAAGAGTGATAGAAGTTATCTGATTTTACTCTTCATCTTGGCCATAAGTGCAAGAATTTCTCTCTCATAAATAACCAGACTTTCTATGTCACAGAGTAGGTAAACTTCAGTTTAACTAGATGTGATCCAATTAATTTTTAAAGTGGTTGTGCCAGCTGATTCTCACTCTAGCACCACTTTTAAGTTCCTGTTCCCACTTGCAAGCCAACACTAGATATTATCAGTCTTAAGAATTTCTGCAAATCTAATGACAGATAAGTAGTGTCTCACTACCTTGATATGTATCCCATTGTTTATTAGGAAGACTGAATAGCTCATCAACTTTTATTTTTCTTTCATTTCTCCTGTTTTATATTTTTGTTTAAAAAAATTATTCTTTAACTCCAATATAATAAGCATATTTTCAAAGATTATAAAGATATGTTTCTGTATTTTTGCTTGTGTTTTAATATTCCACCATTTAAAACTGGCATGATCTTGGAAAAATCACTTACTCTAAACCTCAGTGGTCTCATCTGTAAAATGGGGATAATAAGGGCTGTTGTGAGGATTAAATGTGCACCTTGCCTTATTTAATTCACTTTATGATTGTATAATTTACTTCTGTTCATTCATGTGGTCCTAGCATGCTAATTCTTAACTGCTGAAAAGCATTTCATCATAGAAATGTCCATGATATTTTTTTCCTTCTGCTCGTAAGGGGAAAAAATAAGAGAAATCTTTAAGAAATAGCATTTGACCTGAACTTTGAAGAATAGATAGACTTTTACCACAGAGACACTAGAGAAAAAATAACTGCTCTTGAGAGGCATTTTCTTTCACCTGGGAACTTTGATCTCAATAGTTTTTACTCTTAACAAAAATAATTTATCTTTTAGTCTTTTTGACTAAAAACATTAAGATTATTTCAAAATCCTGGTTCATTCAATGTTAAAAATGGTTAGAACAATTATAGTGGCCATATTTCTTTGCAGACACACCCCTAATTGAACTTAAAAAAAAAGCCTCTGCATTTTAATGGTTTTGCTTTGTGGAAAATGAATTTTAATGAAACAGTCAAGTGAAGCTCCAGTGATTAAGACTTCTGTCACTTTTGGTTTGGTTGAAAGTGGTTTTCAGTAGGTTGTTAAAGAACCTCCTCTTTGGAACAATAGAGCATTCTCAAAAAAAAAAAATTCTTTTCTTTTTTCTTGGAAAAAAATAGAATGCTATTTCAAAAATACATTCTCATCTTTTGTTACTGCAAACATTATTTTATTAGTGGCCTTTTTGGACTGATACTTTAAAATCATGTTTTCTGTACCTAAAACTTTTCCCCTTAAAATAGAGCAGGTTTTCATTTTTTGACTATATTTAAAGGCAAATAAATCTGATATGTTAGAAATCATGCAAATTAAACCATAATCATTTGTAAAGTTACTCATTTCAAAGTATAATAAAATATGTTTCTAAAGTTCTTGCTATTTAAATTATTAATGTATATTATCTTCATTCTATAGACCAAAAAGATAATGAGATTCAGCTCATGTTCAAATACTCTTACGTATAATAAATTACTTCCTTAAATTGTTTTGAATTCTAAACCTTCTTTTCCTGGAGATACGTCCTTGTATAAACATATTAATGCTTATTGAAAGAATTCTTAGAACATAAACAACTCTTCCAAGGAAACACATGAGAAATATAAAAAAAAAACTGTGGCATTTTTAGTTGAATGTTCTTGAATTAAACACTTAATTTTTTTGTTTCTTTTCTTTTTCTTTCTTTTCTTTTTTTTCCAAATGAGCCATATAGAATCAGTCTGGGTTTGGAAGATGATGTTTTATGAGATTATACTGAAAACATCAATATTCTTACTCAGGATATTCTCTGTTTGATAAGAAAATTACATTTACTTTTCTGCTTTGCTCTTAGTCTCTTAGATTTAACTTAACTAGTGAGGAAGCCAAAAAGATGTTGTGATGGGTTCAAAGTATTAAAAAGGTAGAATATTCTCAGGCAATATACAAAGAAAATGTTAGGATAAGATTGCTGAGTTACATATATAAAACTGTTTAAAGTGTAACAGGCCATAAATATTTGTAGCTATCTATGACACTGGGCAGAAATTATTTGCATCTCTACTGGACAAAAATCTACAAGTTAACAAGTAACTCCACTACATATGGGACTTATGATCAATAATAAGGAAGAAATTAACTTAGTACTTTCTCCAGGCTATCCCTGTAATAGCCTTGGCCCACATATGATATTGAAGGTATGCTCCCACCTTGTTGTGTCTTATTTCCAAATTGTGGATAATTTTTTTTTTATACTCATAAGTCTTCTGGTACCTGAGACAGTTGCAAAACTCAGTTTTGTTGACAAATTGTTAGTGTTTTCATTCTTTTTCTCTCCCATACTGTTAGTATTACCCTCTCTCATTTTCACAAAGAACAGGGGTTGCTCCAAACAATGAACAAAGCACAACTGCCATTTTTTCTTTTATTTTTTCTGAATTTCAGAACTTAACATTGAACATTTTTCCACTTAGGGAACCCCAATACTTTATTTTACTTTCTCAATCTAAAATTTTTCTGTGGTAATTTCATAGCAGCAAGAATTGTCTTATGAATCACAAATCATCAAGTCAAGAGTTTTGTGTTTGTGTGATTGCTTTGTTTTGCTTTGCTTTTTAAACAGGGAGTAATAACATACCAACTAAAATTAGAAAATATAACTTATTCGTTTTCTCTGAAGCTGAACTTCCAATAGAATTCTTAAAGAAGTTTCTGCTTAGGTTGAGCCCAATGAAATTACATTTGCAGTCATTAGTAAAGGACCATCATGTGGAACCTCTAGACATTGGAGGCTGTGCTTCTAAAGTAAGAAAATAGCCCATTCTTCCTATTTTTTTGTTTTTGTTTTTGTTCTAAATTGATAGCAATTTCTGCAGTTATCTCCTACCTAAATACATTCTAATGTCTGTCCATTTAGAAGATATCACAAAATTTTCTTCATTTCATAAAAAAGAGAGATTCATGGTAATATGATTACTTAATTAAAAATAATTTAGTGTGCTAAATTAACGGGGTGTTGAAAGGAGACTGGAAGAGTTACCTGGCAATTGATCAAGGTGCTTTATCTTTTAAGACAATACTCATATAAAAATATCTCATAAATCTGAAAGGCCGATTACTTTAGCAGTAGTGGGAACGTTTTTACAAAAGAAAATTGAATTAATGAGAAAGAGATTTTTAACGATACTGAAATGTGGTTTTCCTGAGCTTTTCCTCTTAGGTATCATTATGTGGATCATACGCATATTTTGTTGAATGTGTTTAAAGAGAACAAAAGGAACTCTCCTCAGGTAGTCTCCATGGTATTTTAAAACTAAAGAACTTCAGTAGAGAGACAAGCAATAAATATCAAAATAGCTTTACACATTTTGTGATGATATGCCTTTAGTATAAATAACACTGTTGTGTGTTGACTTATTTATCATATGAATATAAATTGAGTTTTTTATAGCCATTACAAATAATTTCACTCTAAGAATCTTTGTTAGTCTTTGGAAGCATTAGGTGGACACATCTAATAACCAGAATCATGCTATTATCCTGTAATAAATGAACTGACCTAATATAAAAGTATACATTCAATATTTATCCAAAATTTGACCTCTTGTAGTTTGATGACACGATCATACAACTCTGGTATATACCGAACTCCTTGGAAGATAGATATATACTTTTCCTTTGAACTAAAACTTACAAAACTTCATACAAGAAATACTTTGCATGGGGATAGATAAAACCATCTTTGTGACATCAGGTGCTCAGAACCAACACCTTTAAAAGGATGTTTTAAGGGCTTATCAGTGCTTTTGATCAATGCAATTAGGTTTTTTGTGACACTGGCTGATTAGTAAGAAATAAAGAGTCATGTAATGATGTACAAAAATAAGTATTCTCTGACAAATACAGTTAACGGACTTGATGCTATGAGAATTAGAGAAGATATTTCCCCCAAATAGGTGTCTACATTACCTAAATCCCTATATATCCATATAATGAAGCTGGAATTGGTTCCATAATTGCTAACATTTTTATGTGACTTGTATCATGTGTTTACAGAACTACTCTATGGCATTTCTACAGAAGTAATTTAATAGAATATCATTTACAATCATGCTGGAGAGAGTTATGTTATACCTCTGTTACATGAAGTTATATATACATTTATGATTAGAAAGGAAAGGATAACATGGACTTATAAATCAATCCCAAAATTCATTAACCCAGAAATGTCTCTTTATGATAATGTAAGAAAGTGAGATATAAGTCCTTTACCAATTTTGTTGGAAGATAAGAGAAACACTTGTCATATGATTATCTATTTTAATAAAATAACTTCCTAAAATAATTAATAAAATTAGTACTCTTACAAGGATTTATTGCATTACAGAAAAGGGGTATAGGGCTTGGGCCAATTTATAGATTATAATTACAGCATCTACCAGCTGAGGTTGGAAACTTTACAGATACCACTTCTAAGGTTGACAACATGAGTGGATAAAAAAGGAATAAATGTTCCCCTGAAAAATATATTGGATTTATTACAAAAGATAAAATATGTGGCTGGATAGACTATTAATCTAAACCAAAATGTTTGTTTATACAAAACAAAATCCTTGATTGAGGTTGTAGAAAAGTATGCTGGTGTAGAAATGCCTTTAAGACATTGTTTTCTGTTCCTATTTCCATCCTTACAGTAGGTTAGGCATTCAAGAATGAAGCTTGCCACAACAAAGATAAACCAATTTCTAGTCTAAAGGAACCATTTACAATAACCCAGAGTTCCTGTAGCCATTCTACAATGAGGAAACTTGCCTAGGTTGTTCCTTAAAAACCATCTTCTTCAATCTCCTTCTATATAAAATGACTAAAATAGCTAGTCATTCTCCTTCACGTTGAAATGGTCCAAGGGCAAATCACTGATAAAAATACATATTTATCAATATAACAAAAGGGTCAAGTGTATTTATCTTTTTGATTGCATAGTTTGCATTCTGTTGTGTCTCCCCTATATTATACTGATTCTAATTTTCTTTGCTCTTAATTTATTCTTCACAGCCAATCTATTTAATTAGAGTCTGAAAGATGCTTCCTTTTAATGATTTTCTTTGCATATTTCACCTCTTTCAATTACAGTTACCTAAAGAATTATTCTGGAATGTGGGAGATTATAACCCTAAACTGAGACCATTTCCAATTTCAACAGTGGCAGAAATGTGCAGAGAGTTCTTTTCTTGTTTTTAAGCTGATAGTGTTTTGAGAGCAAAAGAAATATTAGCCAAGACAGGCAATGAAAATTTTATGATTTAAGAGCACAATGCCTTCTCTACAGAATTACTATGGTTTGCAGCAAATTCCACATCAACTATGAAATATAAAAGTAGAGAGGTCTATTAGTATTTACTGTTACACTCACATTGTTTCAAAATAGAATATATATTAATTCAGACATCTGACATTGCTTGACATCAACACAGCATGACCTAGCTTCTGAGTTCTCTGCCTTGATTTCTTTTAACCAAAATAGAAATACATTTTCTGTATTTCCTCAGATGTTAATAACAAGGAATTTGAGAGGAAAAGAGGCACCCACTTTCAAGTAGTTAATTAGCTTATCCAAGAAATGAACAATGGACCCAGGTACTATTTTGTAACACTTTTAGTCACAATGTTTAAAAGACACAACATTTCTTATTGTCAGTGTTGCTTCTATTTTTACCTGCAAGGTTTCTATATATTCAAGGAGAGTATTTTTAGATTTTAAGCAATTTAAAGAAATACACAAGAAGTTTGTGTTTGATATAGAGATCAGCATCTTTCAAAGCCATTCTTTGATTTGCTTTATCCAGAAATTCTCTCAATGCAGGTAAAAATATCTATTCATGCCTATGTAAATTTAAAGTGTCCCAAATTAATTGTTTGAATATGTCTTCCATAAACGTGTGAAAAATGTCAGATATATTATTGACATATTATTGAATATAGTAAGATAGGTGATTTTTAATAAAATTGAGCCCAAAATTTATGTAAGTATTGAAAAGAGTTGTCATTAATACACAAAAGCTTACTTCTTGCCATAATATCTTTATGGGCAAAGCACGAACTAAGTTTAAAGTTACCTACTTCTATTTCCAAGGTCAGAGAGCAAACCATATTTTAAAGGAAAGGAATCTTGATACATAATCTACATTTTTTTTCCAAAGGATAACATGGCCATATATGGCAACATTCAATAGTAGCATGAGAACTGAAAAACAAACTAAAGCACTGTTTTCATTAAAATGTGGATATGCAAATCACCATTCTCAAATAGGTCATCTTATGTAATTTTTTTTTTTTGCAGAAACTTCATGTCACTTGGATTTTTAGCAGAAGTGGCATGCTTTGCTCCAAGCTAACCATTCATTGGACTGAGACAAGCAGATGCTTACTATGATGGGCATTTGCAACTATAATTTGGGCCTTTGTTGATCAGACATGAGATCTGGAGAAGGGACTGACATTTGATTAGTGAAGTGGTGACAGGACAAAAATTGTTTTGTGCATTATAGCTGTTGCCATTTGGAAGATGCTGAAATAAATCTGTGCCCAAGATTCATATTCATCAGAAAACATGTCTGTGAACTAGTTTTTAAATAGCCATCAGGACACATTTCTGAAATGCTCTACTGCAAAGCTTAATTTCTATTCACAAAATCTCTACAAATGCTGTCACCTGATGTGTTAGCATAGACCTTTTTCATTGTTTTATAATGACTCAAATATTTTATGTTAAAATATTGGACTTCTATTATGTAAATAAAGTACTGTGAAAGACAATAAATAAGCACGTATTGAAATGATTAAAATACATGCTTTCTATATGATTTAGTAAGTTGCTTAACTTTAGAGAAAAATGTCACAGTAACTTTATTATTCTGCCTGGAAGGTATTAGCATGAAGGATATTGAATAGAAACAGTCTAACCAATTACTCCTCTTGTCCTACAGTTTAGTTTTGTGTTTTGAATGTGGGAAAGAAGGCAATAACCAAAATGAGAACCACAATATCAATGGGTTTCATGGCCATGAGTGAGGTTATCTGAATGTCAACAAATCAATAAAAGACCTCTTTGAGGGGCGCCTGGGTGGCTCAGTTGTTAAGCGTCTGCCTTCAGCTCAGGTCATGATCCCAGGGTCCTGGGATCGAGCCCCACATCGGGCTCCCTGCTCAGCGGGGAGTCTGCTTCTCCCTCTCCTGCTCCCCCTGCTTGTGCTCTCTCTCCCGCTGTATCTCGCTCTGTCAAATAAATAAATAAAATCTTTAAAAAAAAAAAGAAAAAAAAAGACCTCTTTGACCTAATTGACTGTAATGTTTTAAATGACCATCCTGATTAAAGATTGCATGACTGCTGAAAAGTTAATGTCATTTATTTCATCAAGAAACAGTGTGGCACAGGCAAAAGTCACTTGGTTAAGGTCAAGAATCCTGTTTTCCAGTATCACTCCAACCACCCACTGAATGATCTTCCTTAAATTCTCAAACACTCAGTTCAATTGTATGATGTTTCCTCTGGCTAGAGGCTATGTAAGCACTTTCTTTTACCTATGCTTCTGGGAATACTTTATTATTTCTCATAGCCTGCAGATAAAATAGCTCTTGCTTGTACCTTTGGATTATCATAAATTTGGGACAAATTTGTTTAATTAAATAAGTCTACCTTTGGGACACCTGGATGGCTCAGTTGGTTAAGTGTTGGCCTTTTGCTCAGGTCATGATCCCAGGGTCCTGGGATCCAGTCCCCCATTGGGATCCTTGCTCAGTGGGGAGCCTGCTTCTCCCTCTGCCTGCCACTCCCCCTGCTTGTGCTCTCTCTCTCTCTGACAAATAAATAAATAAAATCTTTAAAAAATAAAAAGGTCCACCTTTGTACATATATATATACCACATCTTCTTTATTCATTCATTGGTCGATGGACATTGGGGCTCTTTCCTTAATTTAGCTATTGTTGATAATACTGCTATAAACATTGGGGTGCATGTCTCCCTTCAAATCAGTATGTTTGTATCCTTTGGGTAAATATCTAGTAGTGCAATTGCTGGGTCATAAGGAGTTCTATTTTTAACTTTTTGTGGAACCTCCATACTGTTTTCCAGAGTGACTATAATTTGCATTCCAACCAACAGTGTAAGAGGGTTCCCCTTTCTGTAATTTAAGAAAAAAACAGATGAACATAGGCAATGAAAAAAAAAGTCCACCTTAAGTAGGAATATAAACAGGTAAAATTGTTATTTAATAACCTACATGACTTAAATAGATCATTAATATTTATAAGAAATCCTATAAAAGCAAAAAGGGTTTTGATCATAGAAATGTATAAGTTAAAAGGTGGCCATGAGAGTTCTGCTCCTAGTATGGCTGACTAACTCCTAAAAGAACAACCATGCAACAAATAGTAACTATAAAGCCTGGACAGAATATTTAGAAAACAAAACAAAGCACACAACAGCTACCTGATCCACTAGGTGAACAAATAAAAGCAGATGGGAGAGAAGTTGAGACTTGGATGAAGAGAACAGAGCTTGAGAACTTCTCTTTTTATCACATTTGGCCAAATGGTAGGCTCTCCAGTTTGAACCATGTGAGTTAGCTAAAACTCTGATGGAAAACACAAGGTCATACTGGCTAGCAGAATTAGAGGACAGTGTTCAAAGCACCACAGCCACTAAAAAGTGAAGATGCAAATCCTTGAAAAAAAGATGCCAGAAAACAGAAGCTCAAATTAGGCTAATAGCCAAATACCTGATTGACCTTTGAACCATACATGCACAGAGCAGACTCAAAGCAGACAAGTAAATCAGAGACTGTAGTTTAGTTTACCAAAGTTAAATGCTGCTTAGAAAATTACTTTGGCAGAACCTAACAATCCAAATGTTCTACAACATAGAATTTACAGTGCCCAAGATGAAATCCAGAATTACATATCACAGAAACAAGAAAATATGAACCATTCTTTTTTTTTTTTTTAAGATTTTATTTATTTATTTGACACAGAGAGAGAGACCGCAAGAGAGGGAACACAAGCAGGGGGAGTGGGAGAGGGAGAAGCAGGCTTCCCACTGAGCAGGGAGCCCGAAGCGGGACTCAATCCGAGGACCCTGGGATCATGACCTGAGCCAAAGGCAGACGCCCAATGTCTGAGCCACCCAGGCGCCCCAATATGACCCATTCTTAAGAGAAAAAAATAGTAATGCAATAGAGACCTATACCAAATGAAACAAATATTAGAATTATGGAGAAAAACTTTTAAACACAATTATAACTGCTTGAGGAAGATGGATTAATAGAAGAATGGAGAGAGGGATAGATATGCAATAAACATGTGTGGTAAAATGTTAACTATAGAATTATGTTCAATTCAAATTCCTTTCAATTTTTATGTACATTTGAATTTTTTCCATAATAAAAAGATGAAAAATAAATACTTTACAGGAATGAAAAGTATAATAACCCTGAAGAAAAGTAGTTGTCTATGTTACTGAAATAACATTTAGTTTACTAAATTTTCCATATGCTTATAAATGTCTCTGCTCAATTGGTCTAGTCAGTTCTATCTGTCAGATAATGTTGAGAAGGATACATAAATATAACCAAATTTATATTTATATGTGAACAATTGACTATTAGGAGGAAAAAGAAGAGCTGGGTCATAGAGTGAAAATGTTCAAGCTTGAAAGCTAAAAAAACCTGTTTTACACAACTGTTATTCTTTTCCCAACTGACATTGTTCAAGTCAATTTCCTCTGAGTTTATATTTCTTAAATTTATAAAATGTAGTTCATTTTACATATCCCCTAAAAATTATTGCAAAACCAAATGAAAGAATGTATTTTAAAAGCATTCTATCAACTTAGAAGCATGCTTGAAAAATGATCATTGTATAAGAAGTAAAAACAATACATATCTGGCCTATATCGAGGAGTCTCTAAGTTAGTAATCTACTGTGTATTGTGATGGCAGTAAAGGGCAGGAAACTAATAATTATGTATAGCAAAGGACTGATGTGAGATACTCTCAGAGCACATGCAGAACGGATTCAAAACTGCCATGGCTGGAGTAATGAACAAATGAAGACAACCAAATATGAAGTTGTGCACAAGAGTTATCTGGAACAAATCACCCCTTGCACCATACTTTTCCACTTGTTCCTCCCTTAAATCCAATCCAATACAGAGTTACTATCAAGAGGATGGTCCATTGAAATCTCTGCAAATTACTGAGGAAAGAAGGTTATTAAAATGAACCACAATCAACAATCTAGCCACTGATCCTTACATCATACTTAATATTCTTTTTTTAATTTTATTTTATTATGTTATGTTAGTCACCATACAGTACATCATTAGTTTGTGATGTGTTCCATGATTCATTGTTTGTGTATAACACCCGGTGCTCCATGCAATACGTGCCCTCCTTAATACCCATCACCGGGCTAACACATATCGCCCCCTCCCCTCTAAAACCCTCAGTTTGTTTCTCAGAGCCCATAATCTCTCATGGTTTGTCTCCCACTCCGATTCCCCCCCTTCATTTTTCCCTTCCTACTATCTTTTTTTTTTTTTTAACATATAATGTATTATTTGTTTCAGAGGTACAGGTCTGTGATTCATCAGTCTTACACAATTCACTGCGCTCACCATAGCACATACCCTCCCCAATGTCTATCACCCAGCCACCCCATCCCTCCCACCCCCCACCACTCCAGCAACCCTCAGTTTGTTTCCTGAGATTAAGAGTCTCTTATGGTTTGTCTCCCTCTCTTGTTTCATCTTGTTTCATTTTTCCCTCCCTTCCCCTATGATCCTCTGTCTTGTTTCTCAAATTCCTCATATCAGTGAGATCATATGATACTTGTCTTTCTCTGATTGACTTATTTCGCTTAACATAATACCCTCTAGTTCCAACCACATCATTGCAAATGGCAAGATTTCAGGGGCTTTTTAATGGCTGCATAGTATTCCATTGTATATATATACACCATATCTTCTTTATCCATTCATCTGTTGATGGACATCTTGGCTCTTTCCACAGTTTGGCTATTGTGGACATTGCTGTTATAAACATTGGGGTGCATGTACCCCTTAGGATCACTACATTTGTATCTTTGGGGTAAATACCCAGGAGTGCAATTGCTGGGTCATAGGGTAGCTCTATTTTCAACTTTTTGAGGAACCTCCATACTGTTTTCTAGAGTGGTTGCACCAGCGTGCATTCCTACCAGCAGTGTAGGAGGGTTCCCCTTTCTCCGCATCCCCACCAACATCTGTCGTTTCCTGACTTGTTCATTTTAGCCATTCTGACTGGTGTGAGGTGGTATCTCATTGAGGTTTTGATTTGGATTTCCCTGATGACGAGCGATGTTGAGCACTTTTTCATGTGTCTGTTGACCATTTGGATGTCTTCTTTGGAAAGATGTCTGTTCATGTCTTCTGCCCATTTCTTGATTGGATTCTTTGTTCTTTGGGTGTTGAGTTTGGTAAGTTCTTTATAGATTTTGGATACTATCCCTTTATCTGATGTGTCATTTGCAAATATCTTCTCCAATTCTGTCAGTTGTCTTTTGGTTTTGTTGACTGTTTCCTTTGCTGTGCAAAAGCTTTTTATCTTGATGAAATCCCAATAGCTCATTTTTGCCTTTGCTTCCCTTGCCTTTGGCGATGTTTCTAGGAAGAAGTTGCTGCGGCTGAGGTCAAAGAGGTTGCTGCCTGCGTTCTCCTCAAGGATTTTGATGGATTCTTGTCTCACATTTAGGTTTTTCATCCATTTTGAGTCTATTTTTGTGTATGGTGTAAGGAAATGGTCCAATTTCATTCTTCTTCATGTGGCTGTCCAATTTTCCCAACATCATTTGTTGAAGAGACTGTCTTTTTTCCATTGGACATTCTTTCCTGCTTTGTTGAAGATTAGTTGACCATAGAGTTGAAGGTCCATTTCTGGGCTCTCTATTTTGTTCCTTTGATCTATGTGTCTGTTTTTGTGCCAGTACCATACTGTCTTGATGATGACAGCTTTGTAATAGAGCTGGAAGTCCGGAATTGTGATGCCACCGGCTTTGCTTTTCTTTTTCAACATTCCTCTGGCTATTCGGGGTCTTTTCTGGTTCCATACAATTTCATGACTCATATTTTAACCAACAGACATGATCCTTTAATGAAGGATGACACCTTAATGAGCAATCATCTTGAAGGAAAGGAGAACTACTCTGGGAGCACCAACACTTATTTACTGGTTTGGCAGGAGGGTAGGAAAGAAGCAGTCTTGCTGTCTGAAAAATAGATCTCTGAAGGTTGTACAGTCTGCCTTTTCACATAAAACTCATGTAGACCCAGTGGTGCCACTAACCTCCAAAATAATTCTAACCTTAGATAGACATCCCCAAGGAAGAAGTACAGGAAAAACTGTACCTCCACAATACTGAGAATCTATAGAGATGAAAAATGGTAAATGACTTTACTCGGGGTTTATAATTCTTAGTTATCTTAGGAATAACAGATTGAATGGATAGTAAAACAAGAGTGTAAATATGAAAATGAAATAATGACAGATATTAAATTCGGTGAAATAATCTCACCTTAAATTGAACAGTTTTGGGAGTTGAAAGGGCACTTTGATTAGTGCATTTTAAATAGAAAATTTGTATCTCAGTGAATAGTGACTGATATGCAGGATTTAATACCACTGAGTCATTAAAACAAGAGCAAATGCCTTAGTCCATTAAAATAAATCTTGTGGTGTTAGGTATTTGTTAAGGTAAAAACTTAATTCTAATACATATTGAAAGTACCAAACTTTGATAGAATTTTGAGCCTAAATATACAATATCACTTAGCCTCATTTATATTTGTGAAAAAGGAAATTATCAGTTATATTAAAATAGGGCTAAATACAAAGACTGTTGTAATTGGGTAAAATTTGGAAATTTTCAAGTCTGAATGTAACACACACTTGTTATAAATGTTGTACATAAACATTTTTATAAGACTCAAAACAAAGCTATGAAGTAATTTACAATAATAATTTTAGAGCTGTACAGTAAAAACTAACAGATATTTTTTCTTTAACATAATGTACATAATGTATTAATAAAGTATTATTTAAATATACATATGAAAAACAAAAGGACGTTTTCCTTAAGTATCTGATAGTCTAAAATGAAGACATGTACAAAAATAATTAAAATTCTAGGATTAAATTGACATGTGCCATTGAAGAAATGTACATAAAATGCTAAAGGATTTCAGAGAAGATTCTACTTCCAGCTATAAAAAGGACGGGCACCAATCTAAAGTTAATGGCTTGGTATCCGGTGACTAGAAGTGAATTAAGTAATTAAGTTAAATATAAAGTAAAATGTTGGCAATGCAAAATCCTTCATTAATGTATCACTTGAGATGCTGAGGAGAAATCATAGTAAAATCCACTCTACATTTCCTTTCCTTCCTAAAAGGGATCCAAATAACATAATATAGCTTTTATTTTATGATTCACTGTCTTCATTATAGTTGTTAGTTACTCTTGGGCACTCGAGTGGAATATTCTATAATGGTTCAGCTAAAAGTGGTATTGTACATGAGGTAAAAGGTATAGCAACTACAATGGAAACTAGAACTTGATTTCTTAAAAGTATGTCAACCATTTTTTTAAATGGTGATTTTGGTCTTCAGAGTGTTGACTGAAGGATGTACTGTTAAAGGAATTTCTATGTTTTCTTGCATAGTTATGTGTGAGACTGTGTGTGTGTGTGTGTGTGTGTGTGTGTGTGTATGTATGTATGTATGTATGTATTTACAGGTATAAGTAGAGAATCAAAGGCCAAAGCTGTCATTTTCCAAAAGGCTTTCTCCAATGTTCTTTAATTCTGTAGTAACATTCAAAATAGCATCTAATTTATATACCACAAAAACAAGCTCCTCATTGAGAATCATGCTCCTTCATATGAACCTGCACCCATCATTCTAGGTCACTTAAAACACATCTGACCATGGGTTATAAATGGTAACTGACCATGTCAAGAATCTGTGGTAAATTTTCTTTTTTAAAAAGATTTATGTATTTATTTAAGAGAGAGCTAGAGAGAGAGAGAGCACAAGAAGGGGGGAGGAACAGAGGGAGAGGGAGAAGCAGACTCCCCGCTGAGCAGGGAGTGCGATGCGGGGCTCAATCTCAGGACCCTGGGATCATGACCTGAGCTGAAGGCAGACGCTTAACTGACTGAGTCACCCAGGTGCCCTTTGTGGTAAATTTTCTTAAAGAAAACATGATCCAATGTCTAAATATTTTTTATCATCATAGGAAGATATTTCTATATACCTGATTCTAGGTCATATATATTCTTTAGTTTTATACTATATACTAGTACTACATAGTATATACAGTATGTATGTGTGTATATACGTAGCATATATAGTATTATACTAGTTTTATATTATATCCTACATCAGGGGCTCACGAGCTTTTCCTGTAAATATTAAGTATTAAAAATTCTAGGCTTTGTGGGTCATATATGATCTGTCTGAACTATTTATTTATTTGTTAATTCATTCATTCATTCATTTATTCATTCATTCAACAACCTTAAACCATTTTTAGGGCCCTATTAAGAAAAATCAGAGGTCAGATTTGGTCTGTGGGCTGTGGTCTACAATCCTATCTTACTTCATTTTACAAGATAGAAACTTAAAATTAAATGCACTGTCCTCAAATCATCACACATTTTCAACAAATAAGTCTACTTCTCTTTACATAAGTCTTTCTGTCAGAAATACATTTCCCAACTTTCTGTACCTATAAAACTCCTACTCATCCTATACTAATCAGGTAAAATGTCTTTACTCCTAGGAAAACTTTCCCAATTTTCCTAAGCAATGTTACTTTTGTTTTCCTCCATAGAGCTTTGTACATAACTCTATACTAATGCCTTATAATTATTAATTTCCCATGCCTATCTTCTTAATTGAATCATGAATCATGAATAATTGAATTCTGCAAAATCAGCAACAGTTTTTGTAATCACATTTATATCCACCCTACCTCTTTCCACAAAGGATTTGAGATGGCTTATCACAAAAGTATAAACAATGAAATGAAAGAATAAAAATGTAAAAACAAAATCATGGAAAAGGAGGCTATTGCATTACTAAACCACATATCAACATAGTTGATCAGGTGAGTTTCAAAAGTGGACCTACTTTTTTAGGAAGCAACAAGAGAAATACAATTTGGCATATTGTTTTGTTTATAAAACAGAAAGAAGCAGCACACCATTTGCTTGTGAGAAGCATTTAATTTCTCACTACAAAATTCTAAAGGAATCTCAAGAAGAACTTTCCACAGGAAATTTTGGTTCAATGATAGGACAGTGTCCTCCACATTTTTATAGCAAATGCAACAGTAAATTGTACATAGCTATAATGGAAGTTTAAGGAGGATAATAACCTTCAAATGGAATCAGGTGCCTTGAATAATCTTCCTCTACTGTTTAGCAGTGATTTTCTTACCCACACAGACCCTGCAAGGGCAACAAGACAACTGTAGACATTTCCTGCAAGAGCAGAGCCTGGTCCACTGAATTTGACAAGCCAAGGAAAGACAACATACAGGCTGCTTTGAAGAAGAAAATAATAGAAGACTACATAAGAGGACTCATCTCTCACACTGCCCAAAAGAAAAATTTGTATCAGAAAAATAGCAGACTTTTGCCAACTTATTAATCTGATAATCACTCCTATATGGAAGATTGAGTAAGGAGGAAAGGTAAAGAAAACTTGCTAATATTATTACTTCAATACTGAGTGGTAGTGGAAGTTTTCTTGAAGAAATCATGAGAACAAAACAGTAGCAGTTTACCTAACAGGAAATAATACCCCAAAATGTAGAATTATAGTACAAATTTCTAATGAAAGATATCACACTGGGAGCCAAGTTAACATGATTGCCACATGCAGCCCCCTAGTAGTCCTACTGATGCAAGAATCACTCAGAATATTGAATTGTATGTGCCTAAAGGAATCTTGCCTAAATATGACCTTTCTCAGTGGATATAGGGTAGAAACAAAGGAAAGGACAATTTTCTAGCATTTTTATGAGACAAAAAAGCTGACATTCAATGGCACTTCTATATTTCTAATTTAATAGTTCAATGAAAAATTTAAAAGTGGATGAAATGTAGGTCACTCCATATTTACCATGTCTCTTCTATCATCTGTCCCTTTACAACATTTTCTCTGTGCTGTGGCCGGCACCGCCCTTGTTCACAGCCTCCATCAGTTTTTAATAAATGCGGATGCTAATGCAGCTTCTACCAATGCCATTATGGTCCCACATCTCTTCAGCTCTTCAATTCTTCATGCTTGTCTCTGCTTGCCAGTGTCACTTTTCCCACTCTTTCTAGTTTATAGATTAAAAAAAAAAGTTGGGTTCCTTTTATACAATCATCAGGGCTATTAGATGCGAATAAAATCATCCTAAGTTCAATTACCTCTGGGTGTTCACGGTGATTGTTGGGATGACTGCTAAGACTACAGGTATTCCTGTGGCCCAAACATCCTAAAAGACAGATTTCAAACAGTTGAGATTTAAATGTTCCTGCTCCTATTTGAAATTTTGTGGCATTCAAAGTTTTCAGTAATTTGGATTCAAGCTATTTTTCCGGCTTTCTTGTAACATGTCCCTCCATGAAATCTCTTCTTCAGCCAATGTTTATTATCTGTTACCTCTTGAATGGATCTTCAGAGCTTTCTTCCTGGAGTCTTTCCTTGAGTATTCTCTCTACCTCTAGTACCATAAATACCCTCTTCTGAATGTGAAATTATGATTGGTATTTTTAAACCTGGTCCTTTTCCAATTTTAACTGTGAGGCTTTTCTGACTTTAGGCAAAATTTCTTTTCTTCCTTTCTGACCTCTGTAACAGTAGCAGGATTCATAGAAATGGAACAGCAAATAAAAAAGGGTTAGGAAAGTTGATTTATCCTTTTGGTTCTGCTAATTATGTTACTTTAAATAAAACACTTAATATCTTGTATTTAATAGTAATTACCCAGCTGAATGTCTAGTTCTATTGTGAGCTTCAAAGAAAATAAAAGCTTTGAAAAATTTTAAAGGCTTATACAAATAAAAGGTTTTATTTTATAATTAAACATTTGCTTGATGTCATTGTTGTGATTTTATACTTTCCTCACATAAAATTGGGACAAATGGACAAATGCAGTACCCACGTCCTAGTGATAAATGAGATAATAAACGTGCAGTGTTTTGCACAGAATCTGGCATTTAGGAAGAACCCAATACCTATCACAATGCATTTCTCTAACTGCTTTTGATTCACATTCCCACAATTCACTGATGTCCATTTTATCAATCTTTTTAATCTCTACTTTTGATTTTCAGTAGTTTCTATTCCTACACCTTAAAATTCGCTGACATTTTTCTGCCATATCTAATCTGCTTTACTTGTATCTAGCATTTTTTTGCTTTATGCATTTTTTAATTCCAATATAATTAATAGTTTCAGGTATGCAGTATAGTGATTTTATACATTGATTAGTGTTTATCACTATAAGCGTACTCTTAATCCCCTTCACCTATTTCACCCATCCTCCCTCCCACCTCCCCTCTGGTTTCTTCTCTATAAGAGTCTGTTTATTTGTTCCTCTCTTTTTTTCTCTGCTCATTTGTTTTGTTTCTTAAATTCCACAATTCCACATATGAGTGAAATCACATAGTATTTGTCTTACTCTGCTGACATATTTAACTTAGCATTATACCCTCTAGATTCCTTCATGTTGTTGCAAATGGCAAGATTTTCCTTCTTTTTCATGACTGAGAAATATTCCATTCAGAGAGAGAGAGTGTGTGTGTGTGTGTGTGTGTGTGTTTGTGTGTGTATCACCTCTTCTTTATCTATTCACCTATCACTGGACACTTGGGTTGCTTCCATTATTTGACTACTGTAAAGTATGCTGTAATAAACATAAGAGTGCATATATCTTTTTGAATTGGTGTTTTTGTATTCTTTGGGTAGATACCATTAGTAGAAATGCTGCATCATATAATTTTTAATTTTTTGAGGAACTCCATACTCTTTATTGCAGTGGCTACACCATTTGCATTCCCATCAATGTTGCAGGAGGGTTCCTTTTTCTTCACATCCTTGAAAATACTTGTTGTTACTCGTGTTTTGGGTTTTAGCCATTCTGACAGGTGTGAGGCGATATTTCATTGTGGTTTTGGTCTGCATTTCCCCAATGATGATTGATGTTGAACACCTTTTCATATGTTTGTTGGCCATCTGTATGTCTTCTTTGGAGAAAGGTCTGTTGTAGTCTTCTGCCCATTTCTTAAAAGATTTTATTCATCCCACAGAGAGAGAGAGAGAGCATGAGTGGGGGGGGAGCGGGAGAGGGAGAGGCAGACTCCCCACTGAGCAGGAAGCCAGACGTGGGGCTCCATCCTAGGACCTTGGGGTCATGACCCAAGCCAAAGGCAGATGCTTAACCAACTGAGCCACCCAGGGGCCCCTCTTCTGCCCATTTTTTAATTGGATTATTTGTTTTTTGGGTGTTGACTTATATAAATTCTTTACATATTTTGGATCCTAACACCATACAGAATATGTCATTTGCAAATATCTTCTCTCATTGAGTAGGTTGTCCTCTTGTTTTGTTGATTATTTCCTTTGCTGTGCAGAAGCTCTTTATTTTGATATAGTCCCAATAGTTTACTTTTGCTTTTATTTCCCTTGCTGTAGGAAACATATCTAGAAAAATGTTGCTATGACTGATACAAGAGAAATTACTACCTGTGCTCTCTTTTAGAATTTTAATGGTTTCGGGTCTCACATTTAAGTCTTGATTCCATTTTGAGTTCATTTTTCTGAATGGTGAAAGAAAAGTGGTCTAGTTTCATTCTTTTGCATGTAG
Organism: Phoca vitulina; assembly: GCF_004348235.1. Lineage (NCBI taxonomy): Eukaryota > Metazoa > Chordata > Mammalia > Carnivora > Phocidae > Phoca > Phoca vitulina. The sequence continues at coordinate 16,731,517 of NW_022589705.1, forward strand.
CTGTCCAGTTTTCCCATCACCATTTGTTGAAAAGACTGTCTTTTTCCCATTGCATATTCTTGCCTCCTTTGTCAAAGATTACTTGACCATATAATCCATTGGTTAACTTCTGGGCTTTCTATTCTGTTCTATTAATCTATGTGCATATTTTTGTGCCACTCCAATATGGTTTTGATTACTACAGCTTTGTAGTATATCTTGAAATCTGGGATTGTGATACCGCCAGTTTTTTTCTTCTTTCTCAAGATTCCTATTCAATGTCTTTTCTAGTTCCATAAAAATTTTAGGATTGTTGGGGAGCCTGGGTGGCTCAAATGGTTAAGTGTCTGCCTTTGGCTCAGGTCATGATCTCAGGGTCTTGGGATTGAGTCCCACATCCGGCTCCTTGCTTAGCAAGGAGTCTGCTTCTCCCTTTGCCTGCCACTCCCCCTGCTTGTACTCTCCCTCTCTCTCTCTCTGGCAAATAAATAAATAAAATCTTCAAAAAAAAATTAGGATTGTTTGTTCTTGTTTTGTGAAAAATGCTTTCAGTATTTTAATAGGGATTACACTAAATCTGTAGATTGCTTTGGTAGTATGGACATTTTAACAATATTTTTTCTTCTAATCCATGAGCATTGACTACCTTTCCATTTGTTTTTGTCATCTCCAATTTCTTTCATCAATGTTTTATAGTTTTCAGAGTACAAACTTTTCACCTTTTTTTGTTTCAAGTTTTTATTTAAATTCTAGTTATTTAACATATAGGGTAATAATATATTCAGCTGTAGAATTTAGTGATTCATCACTTACATATAACACCCAGTGCTCATCACAAGGGTCTTCCTTAATACCTATCACTCATTTAGCCGATTCCCTGCCCACCTCCCTCCATCAACCCTGTTTGTTCTCTATAGTTAAGTCTCTTATGGTTTGCTTCCCTCTCTTTTATTCCCCCTTCTCTCATGTTCATCTGTTTTGTTTCTTAAATTTCACATATGAGTGAAATCATATGGTATTTGTCTTTCTCTGACTTATTCCTCTTAGCATAATACACTCTAGCTCCATCCACGTCATTGCAAATGGCAAGATTTCATTCTTTTTTACAGCTGAGTAAGATATATATATATATATATATAATATATACCACATCTTCTTTATCCATTCATCAGTCAATGGATATTTGGGCTCTTTCCATAATTTGGCTATTGTTGATAATGCTGCTAAAAATATTGGGTGCATGTGCTCCTTTGAATCAGCATTTTTGTATCCTTTGGGTAAATACCTGGTAGTGTAAGTTTATTCCAATATTTTATTATTTTTGGTGCAATTGTAAACAAGATTGTTTTCTTAATGTCTCTTTCTGCTACTTAGTTATTAGTGTATAGAAGTGCAACAGATTTCTGCATATTGATGTTGTATCCTGAAACCTTACTGAAGTAGTTTTTTGATAGTCTTTAGGGTTTAAAGTATCATGTCATCTGCAAATAGTGGAAGTTTTACCTTCTGCTTACCAATTTGGACGCCTTTTATTTCTCTTTGTTGTCTGATTGCTGTGGCTAGGATTTCCAGTACTATGCTGAATAAAAGTGGTGAGAGTGGACATCCTTGTCTTGTTCCTGATCTTAGGAGAAAAGTTCCAGTTTTTCACCTTTGAGTATGATGTTAGCTGTGGGTTTTTTCACATAAAGCCTTTATTATGTTGAAGTAAGTTCCTTCTAACCCTACTTTGTTGAGGATTTTTATCATACATGGATGTTGTATATTGTTAAATGTTTTTTTCTACATCTACTGAAATAATCGTATGGTTTTTATCATTTCTCTTATTAACATGATGTATTCATTGATTTGTGAATATTGAGCCACACCTACATCCTTCCTGGGGATCTCATTTCATCATGGTGAATGATTTTTTAAGGTAATGTTGGATTTGGTTTGTTAATATTTTGTTAAGTATTTTTACATCTATGTTCATCAGAAATATTGGTCTGTAGTACTCTTTTTTGTAGTGACTTTAACTGGTTTTTGTATCAGGGTAATGATGATCTCATAGAATAAACTTGGAAGATTTCCTCTTCTACTTTTTTTAATCGTTTAAGAAGAATAGGTATTAACTCTTCTTTAAATGTTTGGTAGAATTCACCATCCAGTCCTGGACTTTTGTTTGTTGGGAGTTTTTTTGATTACTGATTCAATCTCCTTGTCGGTAATCAGTCTGTTCAAATATTCTATTTCTTCCTGATTCACTTATGGTAGGTTATATGTTTCTAGGAATTTATCCATTTCTTCTAGGTTGTCCAATTTTTTGACACATACTTTTCATAATATTCTTATAATCCTTTGTATTTCTGTGGTTGACAGTTGTTATTTCTCCTCTTTCATTTCTGATTTTGAGTCGTCTCTCCCTCTCTCTCTCCCCTTTTTTTTTTATGAGTCTGGCTAAAGGTTTATCAATTTGGTTGATCTTTCCAAAGAACCAGCTCCTGGTTTCATTAATCTGTTCTATTGTTTTTTGTTTTGTTTATTTATTTGTTTGTTTTGGTTTCTATTTCATTTATACCTGCTCTAATCTTTATTATGTCCTTCCTTCTACTGGATATTTGTTTTGCTTGTTCTTCTTTCTCTAGCTCTTTTAAGTATAAGGTTCTATTGTTTATTTGAGATTTTTCTTGCTTCCTGACCTACGCCTGTATTACTATAAACTTCTCTCTTAGAACAGCTATTATTACATCCCAAAGATGTGGGGCCATTGTGTTTTCATTTTCATTTGTCTCTATGCATTTTTTATGTCCTTTTGATTTCTTATTTGACCCATTCATTGTTTGGTAGCATATTATTTAACCTTTATTTTTATTTATTTTTTTAAATTTTTATTTGTGTTCTTTCCAGATTTTTTCTTGTGGTTGATTTCTTGTTTCATAGCATTGTGGTCAGAAAAGATACATGGTATGACTTCAATCATTTTGAATTTCTTGAGACTGTTTGTTTCCTAACATGTTATCTACTCTGGAGAATGTTTCATGTGCACTTGAAAAAAATGTGTATTCCACTGTTGTAGGATGGAATGTTCTGAATATATCTGTTAGTTCTATCTGGTCCAATGTGTCATTCAAAGCCATGTTTCCTTATTGATTTTCTGTATGGATGATCTATCCATTGATATAAGTGGGGTATTAATTACTATTGATTACTTCCTTTATGTTCTTGTTAGCTGCTTTATGTATTTGGGTGCTCCAATGCTGGCTGCATAAATATTTACAGTTGTTATATCTTTTTGTTGCATTGTTCCCTTTATAATTATGTGGTGTCCTTCTTTGTTTCTTGTTACAGTCTTTGTTTTAGACTCTATTTTGTCCAATATAAATTTTGCTATCCTGGCTTTCTTTTCATTTCCATTGCATGATAAATGCTTTTCCATCCCTTCACTTTCAATCTGTATGAGTCTTTAGGTCTACAGTGAGTCTTTTAATGGCAGCATTATAGGTCTTGCTTTTTTAATCCATTCCATCACCCTATGTCTTTTGATTAGAGCATTTGGCCCATTTACATTCAAAGTCATTACTGAAAGAGATATACTTATGCCATTTTGTTACTTGTTTTATGGTTGTTTTTGTAGTTCATCTCTGCCTTTCTTCTCTTGCCCTCTTCTCTCCTGGTTTGCTGGCTTTCTTTAGTGATATACTTGCATTATTTTCTATTTATTTTTTGCATATCCATTACTGGTTCATTGATTTGTGGTTACTATTAGATTTATATATAACACATATATATGTGGTTACTATTAGATTGATATATAACATCTTATACTAGCCCATATTAGGTTGATGGCCACTTAAGTTTAAACCCATTCTTTACTACTTCTCCTCCCCACCCCCATGTTTTAGGTATATGGTATCATACTTTACATCTTTTTATTTTGGGAGTCCCTTGACTGATTATTACAGATATATTTATTTTTACTGCTTTTGTATTTCTGCCTGTTCTAACTCCTGCTTATGGTCTTTCCTTTCTACTCAGAGTCCCCTTTAACATTTCTTGTAATGCTGGTTCAATGGTGACAAATTTCTTTAACTTTTGTTTGTCCGGGAAACTCTGTATCTCTCACCTTATTCTAATGATAGCCTTGCTGGGTAGAGTATTCTTGGTTGCAGGTTTTTGCCTTTTAGCACTTTGACTATATCATGCCACTTTCTTCTGGCCTGCAAAGTTTCTGCTGTAAAATCAGCTCTTAGTCTAATGGTGTTTTCCTTGTATGTAACTGTTTTTTTTTTTCTCTTGCTGCTTTTACAATGCTCTCTTTATCACAATTTTCTGTCATTTTAATTATTATGTGTCTTGGTGTGAACCTCCTTGAGTTTGTTTTATTGGGGGCTCTCTGTGACTCCTAGATCTGGTTTTCTGCTTCCTTCCCCAGATTTGGGAAGCTTTCAGCTATTATTTCTTCAAATACATTTTATGCCACCTTTTTTCTCTCTTCTTCTGGGGTCCCTATAATGCAAATGTTATTACACTTGATGGTGTCACTAAATTCCACTAATCTATTCTCATATTATTATTTTTTTCTTTCTCCTGTTCAGCTTGATTGCTTTCCATTATTCAGTTCTTCAGGTCACTCACCCATTCTTCTGCTTCCTCTAGTCTACTCTTTATTCCCTCTAGTGTATTTTTTATTTCAGTTATTGAGTTTTTCATCCCTGATTTTTTTTTAATGTTTTATAGCTCTTTTTTGAGGATCTCACTGAAGTCCTCCACTTGTTTCTCAAGTCCAATTAGCACCTTTATGAATATTGCTTTAAATTCTCTATCAGGGATATTACTTATCTCTGTTTCATTCAGCTCTCTTGCTGTAATTTTTCTAAAGATTTTATTGTTTTAATTAAGTAATCTCTACATCCAAGATGTATATGGGGCTTGAACCTACAATGCTCAGATTGAGAGTCACATATTGTACCGACTAAACAGCCAGACATCCCTCTTGCTGTGATTTTGTCTTGTCTTTTCATTTGGGACATATTCCTCTGTCTCCTCATTTTGTCTCACTCCCTGTTCTGTTTCTGTGTGTTAGGAAAGTCAGCTATATCTGCTACTCTTGAAAATAGTGGCCTTATGAAGAAGAGGTCCTGTGGTGCCTTGCAGTGCAATGTACCCTCTCACCAGAACCTATCACTTCAGAGGTGTCTCCTAAGTGTGTTGCATGTGCCCTACTCTTGTGGCTGAGCCATATTCGCCTTTAGTCCAGCCATCTGCAATGGCTCTCTTTGCCTATTGTGGGCAGAGTTTGGTCTCTATGTTGTTAGTGGGTCAGTCAATAGCCACCTGGTACTTGAGCTGGATCAGACTAGGTATTTATTAGAACTGCAGTGACACCAAACTGCAGGGTGCTCTCCCTGTGGTGTCTCCTGAGAAACTTTCATTGGTGGGCAATCCTGCAGTCAGACCACATGTCTGCACTCCAGCTCATTGTTGAAGCTGTAGTTGGACTGTTTTGTATTATCTTCCCCTTTCCCCAGAGCAGGAGTTGCTTTGGAATGGTGCCGACCCCTGTTGGGGCTGCTTGCACCCTGCTACACTTGTGGCTCCACTTTAAATGGACTCCTATGGAGGACATGTTGGAGGGTGCAGGTCCACAGGAGAATGCAAGAGCAGGGCATCCAGTGTTAGCAGGCTTTGAACAGGTCTGCTGTGGGTAGAGACCTGGAATGGAGGCCTGGCTGGAGGAGGTAGGTCACAAGGGAACAAGGGGATGGGACACACTGTTAGCAAGCTAAATGGAAAGTATTGGCACTGTACTAGCTCCCTGTGTATCTAGTACTTGTGTATCTAGGCTGTGAGGCAAAGGGAAACAGAGTCTGCCAGCTCTTTTGTTCTTGGAGCAATCTCCCAAAGATCCCTGCTCCTCCAGCACACACTCTGAGATTAGTAAATAAATCTCTCCCCACATATCCCAGGTGTCTTTCAAACTGCTTCTTCTATGCTGTATCTCAACAGGGCTGTTGTTATGCTGTCTCTTTAAGGGCAGGGAGTTTGTTTCTTATCACCATTTCTTCCAGATTATTTAAAGTTCTAGGTTTATGTCCCCAAAATTATAAGAACTTGTGAAGTTAGGCCCCTCTAGTTTTCCATGCCAATGCTATGGGGATTCATCTTCCCAGTGCAGGTCCCTTGTGTTTGAGGTGCCTGATGTAGGGACTGGTTCTCTCCCCTCTCTATACCCACATCATCCCTCCCTCCCGTGGGCAGTTCTATGGGTGTTTGGCTCCTGACCATGTCTCCACCCTTCCTACCCTCTTCGATGTGGCCTCTTTTCTACATTTAGCTGTGGAGAATCTGTTCTTCTAGCCTCTTGGTGGTTTTCTGTGTTACATTGATGTAGGTGTTATCTAGTTGTATCCATGGGATAAGCTGAGTGTAGGATCCTCCTACTCCACCATCCTCCCCCTGCTTTATCCTATCTAGCATATTTTAATTTTAGGTATTTTATTTGTTCATTCCTAGAAATTCTATTTGCCTTTTTTTATAATTCCGATTTCCTATTGTATTCAGGTGTTCCTTCACCTTCTAGAACACATGATGCATGTTTATATCTGTTTTAACATCCCTGTCTCATTTCTGGGTCCATTTCTATTTATTGATTTTTATCCTAGGTGTGGGTCATATTTTGCTGCTTTTCCCATGCTTAGTAATATATTATTTGGTTGCCAGATATTACAAATTTAACATTTTTGAGCACCCAATGTTGTATTCTTTAAAATATTATTGGGGCTTGGGGGGGCATAATTATGTTACCTGGAATCAATTTGGTCCTTTTTTAGGATTAATTTTAAGCTTTATTAGGGTATGTCCAGTGAAAATTCATTCAAGGGCTTATTTAGTCCCATTACTAGGGTAACATCTTCCTAAGGATTCTACATGAGGCCCTGGTATTATGAGATGTTTATACACTGGCTAGGAGGAAAACAGACTATCCTCAGTTTATAACAGCACTGGGGATTTTTTGGCCACTGCCTTCTTGTGTTTCTTTACCCATCCTTGGTTAGTGTCTATTCACACAGAAAGTATTCAGCTCAATAGGCCAAAGGGCCCTTCTGCAGGTCCAGAGCTCACTTGGTCTCTCTCATCCCCAGTCTCCATCTCTCTCTGAGCAACATCTTCCTCTCTGGTACTCTATTCCACAACTAGATCTCTCTAAACTCTGGTTCTGTGTCTTCCACTCAGTGAGCCTCAAGACTTGTTTAGGTTTCCCCTCTCTGAACTGCTGATTGGAGACTACCTGTAGGCAGAAAATTGGAGTAATTGTAGGCCTACCTTGGTTGTTTCCCTTCTCTCTGTGAGCAAAGCCCTGAGCTGTCTACTGCCCCAATACCTGAGAACTGTTGTTTCATATATTTTGTCTACTTTTCTGTGTGTGTAAGTGAAAGGATAGATTCCATTTTTCATATCCCATTGTGGCCTAAAGCAGAAATTCTTATCACAGTGCTTCACACAAAATAATACTACAAAATATTTGTGATATTATTATTTTACTTAAATAATTGGTGGTGAAACATGACTAGTTGTATATCTGAATTATTGATTTGATATTGTCTTACCATTCATGAACCTAAATGCTTTGGTTTAAATTTCCTGTAGGAAAGACAAATGCAAGACTACCTGAAAGGAAAGCTGGAAATAGGGTCATGCAGGAGAAACTAAGAAAGATTCATGTTTGGAAATGAGTAAAATCAAAATTCAGATAGGTATTAAAGCTTAAGATTTCACAGAATGCTCTATGTGTCCTCATTATTTCATTAGTGTCTTAAGAAAAAAGAAGAAGAAGAAGAAGAAGAAGAAGAAAGAAGAAAAAGAAAAAGAAGAAGAAGAAGGGAAAGAAAGAAAGAAAGAAAGAAAGAAAAGAAAGAAAGAAAAGAAAAAAGAAGAAAAGAAAAAAGAAAAAAAGACAAGAAAAGAAAAGAAGCCTGATCTACTGGAGGTAAGAAAGAATATTTGGAGTAAGTTTCATTTTTCCACTGACTGTCATAAGGAATTAAAAGTCTGGACATATGGTTTTGAGGTTTTAAAAGTCTATAGATATAACACTTATGAGTCTGACAAAATGAACAGCGAACAAAGCAAATCCAAAGAAGGTGCTGACCATGCTCTTTCTATTCTTGTTTATAATTTATGAGTATATTTCTTTCTGGTTAAAGCTCTAGATTACAGCCTTATAACCTGTCAGTTCTATTTCTCTTTCAAAACCTCAAACATCACAACACAGAAATAAAGCCTAGTGAATAAAGAACATTTTAGAAATGGCACCCAAATACCACAAACTGCTATACTCACTATACATTATGAGATATGTCACCATATTTAAACATAGTTCAATCTCAAGTGAGATTAGAGCAATAAAGACAGATGACCACACATTCATAGGGGTGGCTATAAAATAAAAAAAAAAGATTTATGCCTAATAATTTTGATATAATATAAAGACAAATACAATATTGCATACTATAAATATATATTTAAATATATGTATAATATATAAATATATAACAACAGATACTAATGAAAAGTCAGTTTACAATTATTCTACTAGGAATACTGAACTCATAAATTTCAAATAATTTCAAGCAATTCTAAGCAGCTTTCATTGTTTTCCTAGATATGACAGTGTACTGACTTGCACTGCTTATTCAATATATCTCATTAATAAAAGGACCTGCATGGGCAGATACACAGTAAAATCAACAGCTCCACAAAGATTCAAGATCAGGACTTTTGCCAAGGGCTCTATGTTATGATGACCAGTTAAGTTAATCAGGCAGGAAACTGAATTCCAAAAGAATCTCCTTTACATCTTCCCATAGTATTTTTTACTTGATTTTCAGGCAAATGTATAAGCTAGAAACTATTCCCTTAAACACACCCATGAGATATCCCTTTAAATCAATGCAGGAAATGGAGAGTTACCAATGCTATCTTGTCTGATTACATTCAATTTCAAAAAATTTAATTAAATATTTACTAGTTCATTTAATTACATCATTCTAAACAAATGACATCTTTAAATACAATGACTATATTTTAAAAAATAAGAATAAAAGACAACTCTTAAGGATAGGAAATTTCTATATAGTTTGATACTTTGAATGTAGTTAAACATACCTTTCGAATATATTACTTTCCAAGAGAGAGGTAATTTTTTTAAAAGATTTTATTTATTTATTTGACAGAGAGACACAGTGAGAGCAGGAACACAAGCAGGGGGAGTGGGAGAGGGAGAAGCAGGTTCCTGCAGAGCAGGGAGCCCGATGCGGGGCTTGATCCCAGGATCCTGGGAATATGACCTGAGCCACAGGCAGACGCCTAACGACTGAGCCACCCAGGCGCCCCAAGAGAGGTAATTTTATTGAGTATTAACACAAATTAAAATCTGTGACTGTTGGTAGTTACAAAAAATAATCACATTCTGATGTTTCTTGAATTATCTAGCATGACTCAATAAAATAATAGACCAATGTATTAACCAATGTAGCTACTTACAACTAACCTATGTAGGTAATTAAAACCCTTATTTCTATCATTGTTTTGGGGTTTAGACATAGTTTTATTTATTTATTTATTTATTTATTTATTTATTTATTTATTTATATTATTATTATTATTTTTTAAGATTTTATTTATTCATTTTAATAAAGAACACAAGCAGGGGGAGCAGCAGAGGGAGAGGGAGAAGCAAGCTCCGGCTGAGCATGGAGCCCGATGCAAGGCTCGATCCCAAGACCCTGGGATCATTACCTGAGCCAAAGGCAGATGCTTAACTGAGTCACCCAGCCTCCTGGGCACAGTTATATTTAAATCAAATTTTAAATAACATATAAAAATATAAAAGATAGATATTACCTATTTGATCAAGTGAACACAAGGATGGACTGACATACTACAAAAGGGACAACCGAGAGAGATCAGCAGAAAATTAAAAATATATAGTTCCCAACTTTATATTCAGCTATTTTCAGTAAAATACGGCAACTTCAGTAGCAGTCATTTTGAAGAATAGGGAAATAAGTGTTACCAAGGCTGTTGTCCTAAGGCCCCCATCCCTTCCCTGACCTCAGAGAAACTTCCTATGCTGGCTTCAGTTGTAAATAAACCATACAAAGAGAAAGACGAGATAAACAGAGAACCAGCTGCAATTGGGTCAGCCTGCAATATCCTGCCCAAACTAATCTTCAGTACCCTAGCCTCATTATACCCTGATTAACACACTAAATTCTCCACCCTGCCACACTATGTGGCTTTGAACCACTCTGACCCAGAAGAAAAGGTGGAGCCCAGATTGTGTAAAGGAGCCTGACCCTTTCCAGGAAAGCTCATGCATAATCCTCCCCTTTATTATCCAGACAGCATAAAACTACCCCAAACACACCCAGACAAGAAGTTGATTCATGAACTTGGTTCTTGCGTCTCCATTCTTTGACGGTTGAATAAAGCTTGGGCTGTCAAACACTCAGTTTAGGTTTCATTATTTGGCTTTGTGACACTGAAGGAAGGAAGGACTCTTAAGGAGAAACAAGGAATCTCACCAGGGCTCCCAACCCCTTTTGTGAAAGGGAAAATAATCAGTAACAGAAGCATGTGTAACCTTTGATTATTGATTTAGGGATATGTAAATAAACAAGACTATTAGTAAAACCACAAGTCTTCCATGCATAACATGGGTGTTGAGCAAAACAAGATTTGCTTTGGTTTGAAATGATTTTTTAAAAAAGAATAAAAATGAAATCTGCTTGAAATCAGATGCCTAAAGTTAATAAAAAATGTTGCACATAAAGAGGACATACAAATTATTTAAACAAAGGAAAAATATACTGAAAAAGATAATGGAGTTTTCTTTCTCTTTAAAGCTTTGGGAATTTAACTATTGGACATTTATACCAGCTCATGGCATCATTCAAGCTCTCCCTCAAAAAATTTATATAACAAATATATTTATTCCATACCCAAGGCAATTTCAAAATGTATGAGTGCTTAAAATCAATTATACATTGTAATTTTATAAATGATGCCTTCTCTCATGAAAGTCTGAATATCAAGATGCTTGAAATTTTAAAAAATTTGGTTTGAATACCCACTTGCCCCTTGGTACCCACATGACTTGGTGTCAGTCAGGAACTACTCTGAATCTGTTTCTAGCTGTGTAATATACATAATTTCTCCCAACTTACTCCAGTGATTACACGAAATGAGATTCACAAGGCTCTTGGTGTGGTGACTGGTACTAAGCAGTCCTCAATAGAAAGTGTTGGCTGGTTACCATCTGTGGCAATCATTTCTCACAAATATTACTGCATGAGATATTTCATGATTTGTTTTCATTATATTGTCCTCTTTTTTGATTTCTATGTTTAGGCCAACTTTACTTCAAAATAAATGATAGTTGTAAGGGTTTTAAAATGAGAAAACTGTTCAAGAGAAAACAGCGTAACGATCTGTAACATTCTCAAAGATGTACTGGATCTTTATGAGTTCATAGCTACAAACACCAGTCCATGGGCCAAGAGTCAGTATTCTCCAATCCATGCTCTAAAATTCCTGGGTAATCCTTTGTGGGGGTGGCAGAGGGATCCAAATCAATCCATTTTCTGAATTTAATAGTCTGAGAGCCACAGAAAATCAAACCTGGCTTATTGCAGACCAGCAAATCCTAACCTCTGAAGAAACACAAAAGTTACTCATTGTGATTGTCTTGTTAACATCTTTTCTGTTACTACTTTCTGCATAATTCAGTCACCACTTCCCCAGGGATGAGTGTGTCACAAACACAGTCACTTTCATAAAGCAACATGTCTCTTCCTCACTAATTACTGATTTTCCTTGCTAGTCTCACACTATATATCAACGTGTAATGGGTGTTGTGGGATCATTCCCAATTAACATGAACCTCTATCCTCTGAAAATCAGAGTTTATTTTTTTATCTAGTTGGCATTCCCCTAAATAGAAAGTACTCCTAATTGAGTCCTTTACTTGTCTTTTCTAAGTTTATCTTAGGCAACTGTAAATTTATGAAACAGCAAAGAAACCCACACCTTCTCACTGCAAAACAGAAAACAAAAAGATCTCTAGCTTTCTTCAAATTGCACTGAGATGCTGGTAAAATTGCTGAGAAATGGACAATCATATACTTTGCTGGTGGGAGCCTAAACATATTTATACCCTTTCACACATTAAATCCACTTTTAATAATTTATTCTAAAATATAACATAAAATGCTGACAAAACTTTTTGTCTGATATTTTTTGTTGAAATATTATTTGTAACAATGACAAATTAAATATAGCCTAAATATTCAATAATAAAGTTATGGTGAGGTTACATTGTGTATACATACAGTAATACATGATAATACACCAAATATTTAGAAACATATCTTTAAAAGATTTTAAAAATTATTTAAGTGGGAGGTAATATAATGTAATTTAAATGGCAGCTTCACATTTAGGTTCTGGAGTGGGATTCTAATCCCAATTAACCACAGGTTAGCTTAGTAATGTTGGGTGGGTAGGTTACTTCTCTGTACCTCCAATTCCTTTTTTGTTAAATGAGGACAATAATATGATCCACTTTTTCGGGCTGTTGTGAGTAATGAATACAATATTGCATATAAAGTGATTACAGCATTCCTGACATAGCTATCACTCAATAATATTAGCTCTTATTGCTGTTTGCATAAAATTAGCATATCTAAATCTATGTGTGAAATGAAAAATACTTTGAAACCGGACTTTTATGAATTGCACTAATATGTTAAAAATAGTAAGGTTTTTGTTCTGCTTCGATATGACTTTTGCTAGATTTTCAATATTTTTCTAAATTTACTGTTATTTTACTGAGAAAAAATACATTAATTTTTAATTATGATTTAAGATTAAATAAAAAGACAAATGAGAATTTTTTGTGGACAACCTCTACTTTTAAATCAGCAACTCTGTGTCATCAGGAAAATATCAATTGTATTGTACAATCAGAAATTAGAGCTATAGGTCATATCAATCATAATTTGTTAGATGCTAGTATACTTCCAAGAGAAATGATAGAGCTCCAATTTAATATTCTCATATCTTCTCTATTAATTTGATTGATCTCTCTCTCCTCTCTTTCGCTCTCTCAACTAAAAATGTATAATGTCTATATGCTAGTCATATAATATTCTACTTGCTATTATTCAAAGACTACATTTCAAAACTAATCAGTGTAAATGGAAGAGGAATTCAAGTATAAAATGACTTGTTACATTGAATACATCTATATTATAACATGCTCTTTGCTGTTCCATTTGTAAGTGAATTTCTTCTTTCTTGGTCACTTTATTTCTCTTTCTAGTGTCATTTTCAAGAGGCTTAATCTTAGCTGTATCTAGGGTTTCCAGCTTAATTGGACCACAGCAAGACCATTCACTACCATTACCCTAGCCAATGTCAATAAGTAATCATTATAATTTCAGCATCAGTGGCAACTTTAATAGGCTTGAGCAAAAAAAAAAAAAAGGTTTATAATAGTACTTAATTTTCAGAATGCTGAGTTGTAAAAAGTAGTTTCACAAAGAGAAAGAATATTACATATTATATATAGTAGGATATTTTCTTTTTATTTTAATCCTTGCTCATTTTATGTGGTATTAACAGGGTTTAACTGATGTAATGATTTTCAATTGTACCCTGAAACACATACACACACATATCAAAACATAATGCCACTAAGAATTCAAGTTAGTGTTAAGTCCTAAAATCCTAGAAATGATACTGATGTTGGTAAAGCTTGCCCAGTAATCAGGAGACACACTCACTTTCATAGGCCTGCAGTCTTTTGAAGTAAACTATAACTCCTAATACACTAAATAGCACTCTACTCACGTGACAGAACATCTTTCAAGATTGAGGACTATCTATTTCGATAAATAAGAAAAAGAGCTCACTCTTCTATATATCTATTTCCCAATGTGGACCTATTTTGACATGAATTCAGTCAATCTGATTTCTATTTCAAAAGATCCTTGTTTCTCTCTCTCTCTCTCTTTTTCTCTTTTCAGAAAGGGGGGAGGGGCAGAGGGAGAGGAAGAGAGAATCTTAAGAGAATCTTTTTAATTTAATTTTATTTTATTTTATTATGTTATGTTAGTCACCATACAGTACATCATTAGTTTTTTTTTCTTTTTTATTTATTTATTTATTTATTTATTTTTTTATTTTTTTATTGTTATGTTAATCCCCATACATTACATCATTAGTTTTAGATATAGTGTTCCATGATTCATTGTTTGTGCATAACACCCAGTGCTCCATGCAGAACGTGCCCTCCTCAATACCCATCACCAGGCTAACCCATCCTCCCAACCCCCTCCCCTCTAGAACCTTCAGTTTGTTTTTCAGAGTCCATCGTGTCTCATGGTTCTTCTCCCCCTCCGATTTCCCCCCCTTCATTCTTCCCCTCCTGCTACATTCTTCTTCTTCTTTTTTTCTTTCTTAACATATATTGCATTATTTGTTTCAGAGGTACAGATCTGAGATTCAACAGTCTTGCACAATTCACAGCGCTTACCAGAACACATACCCTCCCCAGTGTCCATCACCCAGTCACCCCATCCCTCCCACCCCACCCCCCACTCCAGCAACCCTCAGTTTGTTTCCTGAGATTAAGAATTCCTCATATCAGTGAGGTCATATGATACATGTCTTTCTCTGTTTGACTTATTTCGCTCAGCATAATACCCTCCAGTTCCATCCACGTCGTTGCAAATGGCAAGATCTTATTCCTTTTGATGGCTGCATAATATTCCATTTTATATATATACCACATCTTCTTTATCCACTCATCTGTTGATGGACATCTTGGCTCTTTCCACAGTTTGGCTATTGTGGACATTGCTGCTATAAACATCGGGGTGCACGTAGCCTTTCGGGTCCCTACTTTTGTATCTTTGGGGTAAATACCCAGTAGTGCAATTGCTGGATCATATGGTAGCTCTATTTTCAACTTTTTGAGGAACCTCCATACTGTTTTCCAGAGTGGCTGCACCAGCTTGCATTCCCACCAACAGTGTAGGAGGGTTCCCCTTTCTCCGCATCCCCGCCAACATCTGTCATTTCCTGACTTGTTAATTTTAGCCATTCTGACTGGTGTGAGGTGGTATCTCATTGAGGTTTTGATTTGGATTTCCCTGATGCCGAGCGATATTGAACACTTTTTCATGTGTCTGTTGGCCATTTGGATGTCTTCTTTGGAAAAATGTCTGTTCATGTCTTCTGCCCATTTCTTGATTGGATTCTTTGTTCTTTTGGTGTTGAGTTTGATGAGTTCTTTATAGATTTTGGATACTAGCCCTTTATCTGATATGTCATTTGCAAATATCTTCTCCCATTCTGTCAGTTGTCTTTTGGTTTTGTTGACTGTTTCCTTTGCTGTGCAAAAGCTTTTTATCTTGATGAAGTCCCAATAGTTCATTTTTGCCCTTGCTTCCCTTGCCTTTGGCGGTGTTTCTAGGAAGAAGTTGCTGCGGCTGAGGTCGAAGAGGTTGCTGCCTGTGTTCTCCTTTAGGATTTTGATGGACTCCTGTCTCACATTGAGGTCTTTCAACCATTTGGAGTCTATTTTTGTGTGTGGTGTAGGGAAATGGTTTCATTCTTCTGCATGTGGCTGTCCAATTTTCCCAACACCATTTGTTGAAGAGACTGTCTTTTTTCCATTGGACATTCTTTCCTGCTTTGTCAAAGATTAGTTGACCATAGAGTTGAGGGTCCATTTCTGGGCTCTCTATTCTGTTCCATTGATCTATGTGTCTGTTTTTGTGCCAGTACCATACTGTCTTGATGATGACAGCTTTGTAGTAGAGCTGGAAGTCTGGAATTGTGATGCCGCCAGCTTTGCTTTTCTTTTTCAACATTCCTCTGGCTATGCGGGGTCTTTTCTGGTTCCATACAAATTTTAGGATTATTTGTTCCATTTTTTTGAAGAAAGTGGATGGTATTTTGATGGGGATTGCATTGAATGTGTAGATTGCTCTAGGTAGGATTGACATCTTCACAATATTTGTTCTTCCAAGCCATGAGCATGGAACGTTTTTCCATTTCTTTGTGTCTTCCTCAATTTCTTTCATGAGTATTTTATAGTTTTCTGAGTACAGATCCTTTGCCTCTTTGGTTAGATTTATTCCTAGGTATCTTATGGTTTTGGGTGCAATTGTAAATGGGATCGACTCCTTAATTTCTCTTTCTTCTGACTTGTTGTTGGTGTATAGGAATGCCACTGACTTCTGTGCATTGATTTTGTATCCTGCCACTTGACTGAATTCCTGTATGAGTTCTAGCAGTTTTGGGGTGGAGTCTTTGGGATTTTCCACATAAAGTATCATATCATCTGCAAAGAGTGAGAGTTTGACTTCTTCCTTGCCAATTTGGATGCCTTTGATTTCTTTTTGTTGTCTGATTGCTGTGGCTAGGACTTCCAATACTATGATGAATAGCAGTGGTGATAGTGGACATCCCTGCCGCGTTCCTGACCTTAGGGGGAAAGCTCTCAGTTTTTCCCCATTGAGAATGATATTCGCTGTAGGTTTTTCATAGATGGCTTTTATGATATTGAGGTATGTACCCTCTATCCCTATACTCTGAAGAGTTTTGATCAAGAAAGGATGCTGTACTTTGTCAAATGCTTTTTCTGCATCTATTGAGAGGATCATGTGATTCTTGTTTTTTCTTTTGTTAATGTATTGTATCACGTTGATTGATTTGCGGATGTTGAACCAACCTTGCAGCCCAGGGATAAATCCGACTTGGTCGTGGTGAATAATCCTTTTAATGTACTGTTGGATCCTATTGGCTAGTATTTTGGTGAGAATTTTTGCATCCATGTTCATCAGGGATATTGGTCTGTAATTCTCCTTTTTGATGGGGTCTTTGTCTGGTTTTGGGATCAAGGTAATGCTGGCCTCATAAAATGAGTTTGGAAGTTTTCCTTCCATTTCTATTTTTTGGAACAGTTTCAGAAGGATAGGTATTAATTCTTCTTTAAATGTTTGGTAGAATTCCCCTGGGAAGCCATCTGGCCCTGGGCTTTTGTGTTTTGGGAGATTTTTGATGACTGCTTCTATTTCCTTAGTGGTTATAGGTCTGTTCAGGTGTTCTATTTCTTCCTGGTTCAGTTTTGGTAGTTGATACATCTCTAGGAATGCATCCATTACTTCCAGGTTATCTAATTTGTTGGCATAGAGTTGCTCATAATATGTTCTTATAATTGTTTGTATTTCTTTGGCGTTGGTTGTGATTTCTCCTCTTTCATTCATGATTTTGTTGATTTGGGTCATTTCTCTTTTCTTTTTGATAAGTCTGGCCAGGGGCTTATCAATCTTGTTAATTCTTTCAAAGAACCAGCTCCTAGTTTCGTTGATCTGTTCTACTGTTCTTTTGGTTTCTATTTCATTGATTTCTGCTCTGATCTTTATGATTTCTCTTCTCCTGCTGGGTTTAGGCTTTATTTGCTGTTCTTTCTCCAGCTCCTTTAGGTGTAGGGTTAGGTTGTGTACTTGAGACCTTTCTTGTTTCTTGAGAAAGGCTTGTATTGCTATATACTTTCCTCTTAGGACTGCCTTTGCTGTATCCCAAAGATTTTGAATAGTTGTGTTTTCATTTTCATTGGTTTCCATGAATTTTTTTAATTCTTCTTTAATTTCCTGGTTGACCCATTCATTCTTCAGTAAGATGCTCTTTAGCCTCCATGTATTTGAGTTCTTTCTGACTTTCCTCTTGTGATTGAGTTCTAGTTTCAAAGCATTGTGGTCTGAAAATAGGCAGGGGATGATCCCAATCTTCTGGTACCGGTTGAGACCTGATTTATGACCTAGGATGTGATCGATTCTGGAGAATGTTCCATGGGCACTAGAGAAGAATGTGTATTCCGTTGCTTTGGGATGGCATGTTCTGAATATGTCTGTGAAGTCCATTTGGTCCAGTGTGTCATTTAAAGTCTTTATTTCCTTGTTGATCTTTTGCTTAGACGATCTGTCCATTTCAGTGAGGGGGGTGTTAAAGTCCCCCACTATTATTGTATTGTTGTCGATGTGTTTCTTTGCTTTTGTTATTAATTGCCTTATATAATTGGCTGCTCCCATGTTAGGGGCATAGATATTTACAATTGTTAGATCTTCTTGTTGGATAGACCCTTTAAGTAGGATATAGTGTCCTTCCTCATCTCTTATTACAGTCTTTGGTTTAAAATCTAATTTGTCTGATATAAAGATTGCCACCCCAGCTTTCTTTTGGTGTCCATTAGCATGGTAAATGGTTTTCCACCCCCTCACTTTCAATCTGGGGGTGTCTTTGGGTCTAAAATGAGTCTCTTGCAGACAGCATATCGATGGGTCTTGTTTTTTAATCCAATCTGATAGCCTGTGTCTTTTGATTGGGGCATTTAGCCCATTTACATTCAGGGTAACTATTGAAAGATAGGAATTCAGTGCCATTGTGTTGCCTGTAAAGTGACTGTTACTGTATATTGTTTGTGTTCCTTTCTGGTCTATGTTGCTTTTAGGCTCTCTCTTTGCTTAGAGGACCCCTTTCAATATTTGTTGTAGGGCTGGTTTCGTGTTTGCAAATTCCTTTAGTTTTTGTTTGTCCTGGAAGCTTTTTATCTCTCCTTCAATTTTCAATGACAGCCTAGCTGGATATAGTATTCTTGGCTGCATATTTTTCTCATTTAGTGCTCTGAATATGTCCTGCCAGTCCTTTCTGGCCTGCCAGGTCTCTGTGGATAAGTCTGTTGCCAATCTAATGTTTCTACCATTGTAGGTTACATATCTCTTCTCCCGAGCTGCTTTCAGGATTTTCTCTTTGTCTCTGAGACTCGTAAGTTTTACTATTAGATGTCGGGGTGTTGACCTATTTTTATTGATTTTGAGAGGGGTTCTCTGTGCTTCCTGGATTTTGATGCCTGTTTCCATCCCCAAATTAGGGAAGTTCTCTGCTATAATTTGCTCCATTATACCTTCTGCCCCTCTCTCTCTTTCTTCTTCTTCTGGGATCCCAATTATTCTAATGTTGTTTCGTCTTATGGTATCGTTTATCTCTCGAATTCTGCCCTCGTGATCCAGTAGTTGTTTATCTCTCTTTTTCTCGGCTTCTTTATTTTCCATCATTTGGTCTTCTATCTCACTGATTCTTTCTTCTGCCTCATTTATCCTAGCAGTTAGCGCCCCCATATTTGATTGCACCTCATTGATAGCCTTTTTGATTTCTACTTGGTTAGATTTTAGTTCTTTTACTTCTCCAGAAAGGGTTTCTCTAATAACTTCCATGTTTTTTTCAAGCCCAGCTAGTATCTTTAAAGTGATGATTCTGAACTCTAGATCTGACATCGTACTAATGTCCGTATTGAGTAGGTCCCTGGCAGTCGGTACTACCTCTTGTTCTTTTTGTTGAGGTGATTTTTTCCGTCTTGTCATTTTGTGCAGAGGAGAATAGATTAATGAGAGAACAAAATGCTAGCAGGGTAACAACGTCCCCAGAAAATATACTCTAAACAAATCAGAAAAGACCTGAAGCAGTGGGAAAAGAAAGGGAAAGAGAGAAAAAAGAAAAGGAAAGAAAAAAAGAAAAAAGAAAAAGATAAAGATAAAAACAAACAAAAGCAGAACAAAACAAAACAAAACAAAAACAGAATGTGACCAAATATGATCAGGCTGGTTTATAGATCAGTGCCACACACTAGATTTTGGGTGTATTTTGGTCTGTTAAAAGAAAGTCCCTCCCAAAATTTTAAAGAAAGAAAAACTTATATATGTACAAAAATAAGGGTCGATATGATGAAGGGATGGAATATGAGTGTAAAGATGGAAATTATAAAAAATTTTAAAAAAGGATTTGATAAGTTGTTTGAAAAAAGAAAGAAGAGGATTAAAAAAAAAAAAAAGAAAGAAAAAAGGGAGAGAATGTGATCAGGCAGGGGAGTAGAAAAAAACCATACACTAGAGATTTGGAGTATATTTTGATCTGTTAGAAGAAACTATCTCAAGATTTTAAAGAGAGAACAACTTATATATATATGCCAAAAATACGGGTAACTACTATGAAGGGATAGAATATGACTTTAAAAATGAAAAATAAAAATGTTTTTTTTTTAAAAAAGGGATTGATAAGATGTTGGTTGAAAAAGGGAAAAAGAAAAATTCAAAAAAAAAGAAAAAAGGAAAAAAGAAAAAAAGACAGTTAAAAAAAATAATTAACTTTGAAAGACTAAAGAATCATGGTAAAAAAAGCCATGAATTCTATGTGCAGTATTCCCCTAGCGCTGGAGTTCTGCCGTTCTCATTGATCAGTAAACTTGGTCTTGGCTGGCTGTTCTCGCTGATCTTCTGGGGGAGGGGCCTGTTGCCGTGGTTCCCAAATGTCTCTGCCGGAGGCAGAATTGCCCCGCCCTTGCAGGTCCGGGCTAAGTAATCCGCTTGGGTTTGCTCTCCGGAGCTTTTGTTCCCTGCAAGCTTTCCGTACAGCTTTGGAGGCGGAGAGTGAAAATGGCGGCCTCCCAGTCTCCGCCCCGACGGAGCCGAGAACTCGGGGCCCCGCTCCTCAGCGAGCCCCCAGAGAAAAGCAGTCAGTCACTCCCGTCTCCCCGGTCTCCGGCCACACTCCACGCTCACCTGGCCTGTGACCGCGCCTTTCTATCTGGCACCCGACCCCGGGTGGAGTCTCCAAACCCAGCAGATCCCCGCGGTGCGCTCCTGCACCTCTCCTCCCGGGGGAAGAAGGTGAGTCTCCCCGGATCTGCCGCTTGTTGGGTCCCTGCTGGAGGAGCAGTGGCCCGTCCGTGCCGCGGATCACGGTTTATAGCAACCCCGAGCTGAGAGCCCGCGCCTGGGCTCCGTCTCTGCAGCCGGCTTCCCTGCTCCGATACCTGGGAGCTCTGCCGCACTCAGGCACCCCCGGTCTTTCTGTGACCCCGAGGGTCCTGAGACCACACTGTCCCGCGAGGGTTCCACCCCCCACTTCGCCACCAGAGTGACGTCCCTCAGCGGAGCGGACTTCTAAAAGTTCCGAGTTTGTGCTCCGTGGCTCTATCACTTGCCAGAAGCGGCCGACGGAGGCCCCTCCCCCGCCGTCTATCCTCCCGAATATCGCCTCAGATTCACTTCTCCGCACGTCCTACCTTCCAGAAAGTGGTCGCTTTTCTGTTCAGAGAGTTGTTGCTATTCTTTTCTTCGATCTCCTGTTGAGTTTGTAGGTGTTCAGAATGGTTTGATCCCTATCCAGCTGAATTCCTGAGAGGAGACGAAATCCAGGTCTCCTACTCCTCCGCCATCTTGCTCCCTCCACTTTAATAAATCTTAAAATACAACAGAAGAGGGCGCCTGACTGGCTCAGTCGGCAGAGCATGGGACTCTTGATCTCAGGGTTGTAAGTTTGAGCCCCATGTTGAGTGTAGAGATTACTTAAAAATTAAAGAAAAAAAGAAAAAACAGAAAAAACAGAAAATTCTTACCCTTGGTACTTTAATTTTTTTCTAAGATAAATTTGGCTCTTCTGTTTTTATTTTGTGTTCATCTTTTAATTAGTTTGTTTTGCATGTTTAATAAACCATGGTTTTCAACCAAGCATTATTTTGTGCTCCAGGGGACATTTGGCAAAATCTGAAGCCATTCTTGGTTGCTACCACTAGAAGGTTACTACTGGCACCTAGAGGGTAAAGTTCAGAGATGCTGTTAAACATTTTACAAAACACTGGACAGCTCCAGATGACAAAGAACTATCTGGCCTCAAACATCAACAGTGCTGAGTTTGAGAAACCCTGTATAATGGAATTAGTGGCCCTTAGTTTGTGCTCACTTAGCACCTGGAATTTCTTTCTTTAAAAAAATATATATTTTATTTATTTATTTGAGAGAGAGAGAGAGCACACACAAGCAAGGGGTAAGGGGCAGAGGGAGAGAGAGAAGCGGACTCCCCACTGAGCAGGAAGCCCAATGTTGGGAGCTAGATCCCAGGACTCCGAGACCATGACCTAAGCCTAAGGCAGACGCTTAACATACTGAGCCACCCAGGTGCCCCAGCACCTAGTATTTCTGAATTATATTTATCTTTCTTGTTTTTTTCTCTCATCCAGGGCTTAGAGAAAGAGAGAGCATGAGAGCAAGAGAGCAAGATAGAAGCCAGAATATTTTTGTGTCTCTAAAGTAACACCCCATCACTTATACCATTTTCTCTTTGTTAGAATCAAGTTACAAGTCTCAGCTCATACAGAGTTGAGTGAGAAGGGGATTACATAAGACTGTGAATACCAGCAAGTTAAGATCACTGGGTGCTATTTTATAGATTGTCTGCCACATTCCTCTCTCTCTCTGTCCTTAAATGATTCAATCCCTCCCTCATACAAAATATACTCACTCTCCTTAAATCCCCTAAATCTCATCCTATTACATATAGCATCAACTTAAAGTCCAGAATCTCATCATCTAAATCAGATTCAAGCCCTCACGTGTAACCAAGCACATCCATACCACACCACTGGGAGAAGACACATGGAAGCTTCTACATGGTTTCTCCTGGATCTTGCCATTTCTTTGTTCCTATGCTTTTTCTCTTTGCTGATTTTCATCTGTCTCCTTTCACTGAAATAAACTGTAACTATGAGTATATGTTCCTGAGTCATGTGAGCCCTTTTAGTAAATCATAAAACCTGAGGTTAGTCTTCAGAACGTTCAACACGCACCCTCAACCCTTTGCTTGCCAACCTCCTTAGCTGTATCACCCAATTCATTAGGCACATTCTATTTTCCATATTTTTGAAGTAGATACTGTTGCTAAGCTTCTGCTACTCCATAAAAAGTATGTCCATTCCTCCATTTTTTAATAACATTTTCCTCATTTCCTTTGAGTTCTCCCTGCAAAGGTTCTCAAGGTCCAAATTTTTACTAAGTCTTTCAGTAAGACAATTTAGTATTTCTTTAACACTACCCTGAAACTCTTTCCAGCTTTTACTCACTACCAGCTTCTTAAGTCACCCCACCTATTTAGGTATTTGTTAGAGTATCAGTCTACTCTCAGTACCAGAAAACTATATTACTTACCTATACAAATTTCTCCAAAACTTAATGGTTTAAAACAACAAACTTTTTTCTTTCTTTTTTTTTCCCTTTCTTTCTTTCTTTTCTTCTTTTTCTCTTTCTTTCTTTTCTTTCTTCTTCCTTTCTTTTTCTTTCTTCCTCCCTTTCTTTCTTTCTTTCTTTCTTCTTTCTTTTTCTTTCTTTCTTTTTTCATCACATAGTTTCTGTGGGTTGGAATCCAGGCATAGCTTAACAAAGGTATCTGGCTCAGGGTTACTTACAAAGTTACAATCTAGGTGTTGGCTGGAGCTTCAGGCTTCTTTAAGCTTGATTTATGTACAGAATGTGCTTCTAAGGTCACCTACATGGCTACTGGCAAGCCTCAGATCCTCACTGGCTATTGGCCAGAGACATTAGTTCCTTGCTATGCAGTCCTCTCCAGAGGGCTATTCAAATATGATATCTGGCTTCTCCCAGAATGAAGCCTGATAGAGCAAGGAAAAGTGAGGAAGAAAAAGTGAGAGAAAAAGGGAAAGAAGAAAGAGAGAGGGAGCAAGAGAAATGGGAAGAAAGAGACAGCAAGATAAAAGCTAGTGTCATTTTGTAACCTAACCTTAGAAGTGACATCTCATCACATTTGCTGTACTCTATTCAGGAGAAAGAAATCATTAGGCTCAGCCCACCCTCAATGAGTGAATTACACGAGGGTGTGTATATCATGAGGTGTAGATCAATGGGGCCATCTACCATGTCTAACGAGACCAGGAAAAATGAGAAGAGACATAATCGTCAATATCAGGAATGAGAAACTACCATGTCTATAGTTATAAAATGATATTAAGATAATATTATGAAAAAAATTATGCCAATACATTTAACAAATTCCTTGAAAGGCACAAACTACCAACGTTCTCTGTACTGGCTTTCTATTATTGCATAACAAATTACCACAAATTTATTTACTTATCATTTATTAGCTCATAGTCCTGTAGGTCAGAAATCTAGGCAGGCTTAGCGAGGTTCTCACAAAGCCAAAATCAAGGTTTTGACCTGGCTGAGCTCTTAAATGGAGATTCTGGGAAAGAATCTACTTTTTCTAGTTTGCTGTTGGCATAATATAGTTTCCTGTAGTTGTAGGACTGAGGCTACCATTTTCTTTCTGGCTGTCAGCTTCTCTAGACTGCTTTCTGGTCCTTGGAAACGGCCCCCTGCATCTTTGACTCAGCAGTGGCACTTTGAATACTATTCATGTTTTATTTAATCTCTCTGATTTTTTTTTTCCTTCTACTGCCAGCTGGAGAAACTTTCTGCCTTTAAAAAGATTATGTGGTTAGTGTAGGAATTGACTCAAAGTCTTAAGTAACCTTAATTAAGTAACCTTAATTACATCTGCAAACTGTTTCACCACATAACAGAACATAATCACAGGCATGATATCTCATCATATTCACAGTCCCAGGTATTTGTATGGGATGGGGTGGGCATTTTAAAAATCTGTCTATCATGCAAATTCAAGATGAAACCATTATCATGGATAATTCTGTATCTATTAAATAATTTGAACTTAGAGTCGAAAACCTTCCTACAAAGAAAACACAGGCTCAGATAGCTCTACTGATGAATTCTGCCAAACTTTTAAGAAACTATCAAATCTAATTCAATAGGAGGGAATACTTCCAAATTCATTCTTGGAGCCCAGGTATCGAAATCAAAGACATTAAGTTTTTTTTTTTTTTTTTTTTTTTTTTTTTTTTTTTTTTTTTTTTTTTAATTTATTTATTAGAGAGCGAGCGAGAGAGAAACAGCATGAGAGGGGAGAGGGTCAGAGGGAGAAGCAGGCTCCCTGCTGAGCAGGGAGCCCGATGTGGGACTCGATCCCGGGACTCCGGGATCATGACCCGAGCCGAAGGCAGTCGCTTAACCAACTGAGCCACCCAGGCGCCCCGAAATCAAAGACATTAAAAGAAAAAAAATACAGAGCAATATCCCTCATGGACACTGATGCAAAAAAAACTATAAATTTTAACGTATGGAGTCAAACAATAAATAAAAAAGGATACTATATCTTGACTAAGTGGATTTTATCCCAGGAATATAGGTTGATTTAACATTTGAAAATTAATCAATGCAATTCTATTTACTTGATTAACAAACTAAAAGCACTCATGATCATCTCAATAAACACAGAAAAAGCATTCAGCAAAATTCAACATCCATCCTTAACTTAAAATAAAAACAAAACAAAGTGGGGATGGAGGAAAATTTCCTCCATCTATAAAGGGCATGTAGGAAAAACCTAGCACTGACATCGTATTTGATGGTGAAAGACTGAATTCTGTTCTCCTGAGGTCAAGAATAAATCAGCAATGCCTGTTCTCTCTCCTTTCTATGCAACACTGTACTGGAGGTTGGGGCCAGTGCTAGTACTTTACTGGTAAATAAATAAAATCTGGTTATAATTCAAATGTCCATCAAGTGAATGGATAAACAAAGTGCTATATCTGTACAACAGAATACTATTCAGCAATAAAAGTAATGAGCTATTGAAACATGCTACAGAACATAGAAATTTCAAAATAATTATTCCAAGTGAAATAAAGACAGACAGAAAAGAGTACACATTCTATGATTCCATTTATATAATTTTACCAAGATATGTACATTCATACGCAGTGAAGCTTATCAACTGTTGCATGTGAAATTATGGGAAAACCCTGAAGGGACTACAAAGGCGCATAATAAAAATTTGGGGAGTGACAGATATCTTTTTGGGGTGATGGTTTCATGGGTGTATATTTATGTAAAAACTTATCAAATTGCACACTTTAAATATTTGCAGTTCAATGCATGTTACTTGTTTCTGAATAATGCTATTTTTAAAATTTTAAAACATACAATTTAATACTATTTTATACCAACCAGATTGGCAAAGCATAAAACATAGACAATTCTATAATAACAGAAACTTTTTAAAAAAGATTTTATTTATTGGGGCGCCTGGGTGGCTCAGTCGTTAAGTGTCTGCCTTTGGCTTAGGTCATGATCTCAGGGTCCTGGAATCAAGCTCTGCACTGGGCTCCCTGCTCCGCAGGAAGCCTGCTTCTCCCTCTCCTACTCCCCCTGCTTGTGTTCCCTCTCTCACTGTGTCTCTCTCTGTCAAATAAATGAAAAATCTTAAAAAAAAAAAAAAAAAAGATTTATTTACTTGAGAGAATGAGAGAGAGAGAGCATGGGTGGGGAGAGAGGGACAAAGAGAGAGGGAGAAGAACAAGCAGACTCCCCACTGAGCATGGGGACTGACAGGGTGCTGGATCTCATGACCCTGAGCCAAAACCAAGAGCCGGATGCTTAATTGACTGAGCCACCCAGGTGCCCCCACTATTAACAGAAACTTTTGTGTACTTCTGTTGGGCAATAGAATATAAGCTGCAATGAGGTCATGGATTTTTTTGTTTGTTCTGTGCATTGATTTATTCCTAGGTCCTAGAATAGTGGCTGACACATAATTAATGCTTAAAAATATTAACACGAATACAAATGAATGAAGCATACATCAGTACATTTTGACATTATATAGCATGGTTGACAGTGCTCATTCCACATGAGCCAGTAATTTCATGTATCTTGTACTTGTAAAAATATACCAAGAGACACATACAAAACCATTCATTAGCAGTATTGTAATAAGAAAGACGTCAAATTATACCAATGTCTATCATAGGTAAATGACAATTTGACAACATATTCCTGCAATGGAATACTATAACTCAAATTAAAAGAATTATTACAGAACCATGCAGCAGTATGGCTAAGTCTCGAAATATAATATTGATGAGTGAAGGAGGCAGTAACAAAAGAATACGTGCAGTATGATGCCAGTTACATAAAATTAAGAAAAATTCCTATATACATTTGTTTTACTATTAAAGTAGCAAAAACAATTGTGAACCTGTGTAATACCTCTGAACATGACAGACTCTATTTTGGTACTAAAACTTCATCCGGTTTTTCAAACAGGAACTATACTGAACTACTGAACTGGGCTAAAACATGACTGAACAAAGGACTGCTGCAACCATATTCTTCCCCTCCGCCAAAGATTTATTTAGTTATTTTAGAAAGAGACAGAGAGAGAGAGTGCACAAGCCCGAGTGTGGAGAGGGGCAGAAGGAGAGAATCTTCAAGCAGACTCCCCACTGAGTGTGGAGCTGGACCCTGAGTCCTTGATCCCGGAACGCTAAGATCATGACCTGAGCAGAAATCAAGAGTCGGATGCTTAATCAACAGAGCCACCCAGGTGTTCCTGCATCCACATTCTTGATAAAAACTGGATAAAAACTTGATAAAAACTTCTGATCATAACTTTTGGAAAACAAATGGTGTAAGTTTCCTAATATTTTCACAATTTGCTAATAAAGACCCCTGGCTTTTACTCCTCAGTGGGACACAATTTAGGTTGTTCCCCAAATCCATGCTCCCTGAATTGAAATTCTAAGACCTCGAATAAATGCTTTTGCTTTATTTCAGTTCTTCCTCTTTTCTTGGCCAACACAACTGTGAAAAACAGAAATATAACAGACCAAGATTTGAAATTGTGATTACCCTCAGGGTAGAGGGGGTAGGATGTCAGTGAGAAAAAGCACAGACTGTGATGTTCTATGTAACTATGTATATTTAGCTTCTGTTATTATGTGTTGTCTTATTTATTTGTATTGTATTTATTGCTTTGTACATAGAAAATGTCTCATTAAAATAAAATCATTTTAAAAAACAATAAGGAAATAGGAAAACTGGGAGTTCCATGTATGAGTGAGAATTTTAATGTCTCATTAAAATAAAATCATTTTAAAAAATAATAAGGAAATAGGAAAACTGGGAGTTCCATGTATGAGTGAGAATGTGGGCAGCTGTATTCTGGGGTATGGGGGAGGAGTGGAGGTATGAAGGGCTAAACTGAGGAGGTTTTAATTGCTCTGCCAACACTCACGCTAACTTCCCTCCTACTCCCAAGATGCTTCTTGGATGTTTAAGAGAACAATCTTGTTTATTTTTGTCCTGAGGGTAATCACTGGGCTCCTTTGCTCTGTGGGCCAGGGATATGTGACAGGAATAGAAAGCAGGCTATTCTCTATTCAGATCTTTAATTAATCTTCTTGTATTAACCCATTGCTGGAGTTCCAACAGGCAGAACTCCGTCAGTCAAAATGAGAATCTCCCTGGTTTCCGCTCTTGAAGTGGAGGGTTTTTTCCTCTTTTCTGTTTTCTACCATTAATACTCCATCAGTCAAAATGAGAATCTCTCTGGTTTCTGCTCTTGAAGTTGAGGGTTTTTTCCTCTACCATTAATACTCCTTTTTTATTGAAACCTCTTTTCCTTTGATATATCTGCTCTTCTTACCTTATACAACATCCTTAAAAATTCATATCCTATATATTTAAGACAATCGCTGGAGGGAGAAGCAATAAACCCACATGTTCAGTTTGTCATCTTGAACTAGATGTCTATAATTATTTTCCAATGTAAACACACACACAAGAAAAAATACCAAATCCAAATAGACAAGATGTTTGGAATAGATATTGTTTTGAATTATTTAATTTTTCTCTTTCAAAGAATAGTGGAGAATTGATCACTTATAAAGCAGCCATTTTTTAATTATTGCTTTCTATGATATAGCTTAGCCTAAAATAAGAGAACTAAGAGTGGTTTGTTCCGGTTTCTTAAATCAACATTTCAAATAATTTATTTCTTGGTTTTGTATGAAAAGTATCCAAGGACAGCATGTGAGAAAAACTTGATCTTTACCAACTGAGGGAGAATGAGAAAATATATAAACCAAGTTTACACAAAAACCTAGCAACTTAAGATTTCTAAATGACCAGAACAATTTCCAGCTGACAAAAAAAGAGATGACATTCTATATTCATTTTCAGTGAAGTAGCTACATTTTGGCTAAGTTGCTTTGGATCTGAGCACTCAGCAAATCTCACAACTACGTAAGTTATACCAAAGGAAGACTTGGTAGGGCACCATGCCCTAAGAAAAGTATAAACATGTTGTGGTAGGGTTGATGTTGAATTACATCTAATAAAACTATATGAAGACCATATACAACTCAACACCTCACAAACAAACAATCAAATTTAAAAATGATCAGAGGACCTGAATAGACATTTTTCCAAAGACATACAGATGGCCAACAGACACATGAAAAGATGCTCCACATCACTGGACATCAGAGCAATACAAATCAAAACCATAATGAGATATCACCTTACATCTGTCAGAATGGCTAAAATCAAAAAGACAAGAATGTAGAGAAAAAGAAACCCTTGTGCACTGTGGATGGGAATGTAAATTGGTACAGCCTATGGAAAGCAGTATAGAGGCTCCTCAAAAAATTAAAAATAAAAATACCATACGATCCAATAATTCCACTACTGGGTATTTACCCAAAGAATATGAAAACACTAATCAGAAAAGATATATGCACCACTATGTTTACTGCAACATTATTTGCATTAGCTAAGATATGGAAGCAAACCAAGTGTCCACTGACAGATGAATAGATAAGGAAAACACACACACACACACACACACACACACACACACACAGGAACATTATGCAGCCATAAGAAAGGATGAGATAATGCTATTTGCAACAACATGGATGGACCTAAAGGGAATTATGTTAAGTTAAATAAGTCAGACTGAGAAAGAAAAATGCGATATGGTTTTACTCATATGTGGAATCTAAAAACACAATAAAGAAACAAACAAACAAAAAGCTGAATTAGACTATAAATATAGAGAACAAACTGAGGGTTGCCAGAGGGGAGGGAATGGGCAAAATGGGTGAAGGGGAATGGGAGATACAGGCCACCTGTTATGGAATCAGTAAGTCCTAGGAGTAAAAGGCACAGCCTAAAGAATGGAGTCAATGATATTGTAATAGTGCTATATGGTGACAGATAGTAACTACACTTGGGAGCATAGCATATCATAGAGAGAAGTTGAATTACTATGTTGTATACCTGAAACTAATGTAGCACTGTGTGTCAACTGTACTCGGATACAAAAAATTAAAAAATCAAAAAAATCAAACTCTGTAGAGATCAGAAGTTACTAAAACTTTATTTAATCTCAGCTTCTAATTAATATTCACAAATCTATTGTTATATTTGATTACAGAGTCCTTTAAAATGCATTAATTGTAACAAAGTTTTATGATCAGTAATAATGACTAACTAAATGTCCATTATGATTATCAAATAATACAAATTCCAAGAAAATTGATTGCATACCTATAGGAAAATAATGCAGAACTGAAAGTAAAGTTTCTAAGTTAATTTTCTTAAACAAAATTGTCCATATCAAACACCATTTTCCTTTGACAGATTTGCTGCCCATGATGGTAGAAGCTACATGAAGGAGACTAAAATAAAAACTTAAAACAAGAAAGTTAAAAATAAACATGTGATTCTCTTTATTTTCTAAATTAATTTTAAACATTTCATTAAGGCATCTTTCTATATGAAATTGAGACCTTTGATACCCAGGTTATTCATGTACTAATCAAATGATTTATTTCCCTGGCAACTGCATGGCCAATAATAAAAGTATCTTCCTTTTTAATTTTTTATTTCAAATTAAAATAATAATCCTGAAAAAAATAAAATCATAATCTTGTATATAGTCCCTTCTACCAACCTCAACCCCAAGAGTCTCTTTAAGAGTAGTGGCAATAGAATTGTACAATACCATGGTATTTATTAAAAATGTATGTTTTGAGACATAAGACCTGAATTCAATTTCTGAATTCAACTTTCATATATAAAACCTGAATTCAAATTTAAGTTCTCAACTCGGGTTATAGCTGTATCACAATGAGAAGTCAATTGTACTCTCTGTCTTAATTTCATCATCAATACAATAGGTCCATAAAGAGAACACCTACTGACTTGGATTGTTTTGAGGATCCAAATCAGACACCATTTCTTTTCCACATGTCTTTCTTAGTACACAAACTTTATGATGTATTGCTTGATAAATGCACATTCTAATGAAAAACCTGGTAGTAGTAAGTAACCATAGTAAAATGGTTGCCTAATTATATGTTATCTAATATAATTGCGACGTACTCTAATATTTCTTGGTAATTCTCTAACACTTTAAAGTTTACACAGCACTGCTACATTCATTTGATCTCCCTGTTCTTTTGCAATTTTTCTGCATCTACCAGTTGTCCTCAATATTTCTTCTTTTCTCTCACCACAACCAAATAATAACGACTATGTAAATTATCCTTAAGGCCTCTTTATACTCTCTATAATCTCTACATTTCACAAAATTGTTGCAGAAAATGTAAGCTTATTTCCATCTAAACTCCCCTGAAGACAACTGTAGAAGTCCAAAAAAAAAAAAAAAACTTACAATGAAGTGGACAATTGCATTAGTTTTCTATTGATATGATAACAAATTACCACAAGCTTAATAATTTTAAACAACACGAATTTATTATCTCATAGTTCTTTAAGTCAAAAAAATTCAAAACAGGCCCATTGGACTCAAATCAAGGTACAGGCAGGACTACATTCCTTGCTGAAAGCTCTAGGGGATAATTCACCTCTAGATTCATGAAGGTTGACAAGAGAATTTAGTTCCATGAAACTATAGGACTGAGGTCCCTGTTTTATTGCTGGCTGTGGGCTAGGGTCATTTGCAATTTCTAGAGACTCTCCTCATTTCTTTTCTTTTTTTTTTTTTTAAGATTTTATTTATTTATTTGACACACAGAAGGAGAGAGAAAACATAAGCAGGGGGAGCAGCAGGCAGAGGGAGAGGGAGAAGCAGGCTCCCACTGAGCAAGGAGCCCATTAAGGGGCTTGATCCCAGGACCTTGGGATCATGACCTGAGCCGAAGGCAGACACTTAACTGACTGAGCCCCCCAGGCACCCTGAGACTGTCCGCATTTCTTGGCTCACAGCCGCCTTAATCTTCAAAACTAGCAGCAGTGGCTGGAGTCCTTCTCATACCTCATCTCTCCTGTCTCCTACTCTTCTACCACATCTCTCTCTGACTGACTCTGCTGCCTTCTTTTTTTCATATTTAAGGACCCATGTGATAATCCAGAATAATCTCCCTATTGTAAAGTCAATTTATTAGACCTTAATTCCATTAGTAAAATCCCTTTCCCCATATATCACAACATATTCACAGTCATTTAACATGAGCAGGTGAAGATTATGGCTAATGTTAGTCAAAGAGAAGACAATCTAATAGATAACCATTTAGAAGATAGGAAAATATAAAAGACATTTCTAATATCCTACAAAATATTCATATGAACACTTTTATATACTCTAGTTTTTAAACATTTATTTAAGTTCAATTAGCCAACATATAGTACATCATTAGTTTTTGATGTAGTGTTCAACAATTCATTAGTTGCCTATAACACCCAGTGCTCATCACATCACACGCCCTCCTTAATGCCCTTCACCCAGTTACCCCATCTCCCTACCAACCTCCCCTTCCACAACCTTCTTTTGTTTCCCAGAATCAAGAGTCTCTTATGGTTTGTCTCCCTCTCTGATTTCTTTCCATTCAGCTTTCCCTTCCTTCCCCCATGATCCTCTGTGTTATTTCTTATATTCTACATGAGTGAAACCATATGATAATTGTCTTTCTCTGAATGACTTATTTCATTTAGCATAATACCCTCCAGTTCCATCCATGTTGATGTAAATGGTAGGTAAACATCCTTTCTGATGGCTAATAGTCCATTGTATATATGAACCACATCTTCTTTATCCATTCATCTGTAGAAGGGCATCTCAGCTCCTTCCACAGTTTGGCTATTGTGGACATTGCTGCTATGAACATTGGGGTGCATATGGCCCTTCTTTTCACTACATCTGTATCTTTGGGGTAAATACCCAGTAGCGCAATTGCTGGGTCATAGGGCAGCTCTATTTGTAACTTCTTGAGGAACTTCCATATTGTTTTCCAGAATAGCTTTACCAGCCTGCATTCCCACCAACAGTGTAAGAAGGTTACCCTTTCTCCACATCTTCACCAACATTTGTTGTTCCTTGACTTTTTAATTTTAGCCATTCTAACTGTGTAAGGTGGTATCTCATTGTGGTTTTGATTTGTATTTCCATGAGGACGAGTGATGTGGATTATTTTTTCATGTGTCTGTTAACCATTTGTATGTCTTCTTTGGAGAAGTGTCTGTTTATGTTTTCTGCCCATTTCTTGACTGAATTATTTGTTTTTTGGGTGTTGAGCTTGAGAAGTTCTTTATAGATCTTGGATACCAGCCCTTTATCTGTAATGTCATTTGCAAATATCTTCTCCCATCCTGTAGGTTGCCTTTTAGTTTTGTTGACTGTTTCCTTTTCTGTGCAGAAGCTTTTTATCTTGATGAAGTCCCAATAGTTCATTTTTGCTTTTGTTTCCCTTGCCTTCAGAGACGTGTCTTGGAAGAGGTTGCTGAGGCCGAGGTCGAAGAGGTTACTGCCTGTGTTCTCCTCTAGGATTTTGATGGATTTCTGTCTCTCACATTTAGGTCTTTCATCCATTTTGAGTTTATCTTTGTTATATGCTCTAATTTTAAAGAAGATATTTGCCCTAATAAAATTTGAGATATGGCCATTTTGAAAGACCAGTTAATATAATTCTGTTGGTCTCGAGCTATATTAAAACATTTCAATACCACATGTATATAGACTGTTCTTTTTGTAGCCTATCTTTTTAACTCTTTCATTACATTCTAGATGATTTATTTCCAATTACTTGGTTAATTATATCAAATGCTGACAGAACTCAAAAGATGCCTTAGACCTTATTTTCATTCTCAAACAGTATCTCAATTAGTTTTCCCTGAAAGAAGAAAAGAAAGACTGCTTTCTGCCACTGTAAAACCTCTGTTAATTACTTTCTTTCTGCCATCGGAGACCAGGTTTTTCTATAGGACTGTGGTAGGAAGGTAGTAACATCAAATCTGAAATCGGTAAGCAATTTGTACATTGGTGATTTGGTCAGTAAAATTTCAAATGATTCTGTTGCTACTCCAGACTACATTTACAAAATGAGGTTCATGATTTTCTTGAATCAGATGTTTGAGAATGCCTTCGAAATGAGGTAAATAAAATTTCAAGTCACTTGATTATCTTTTTTCTTTGTGAAATATCTCCCATATCAGATAAAAATTTACCTCTGCCAAGAGTAAAGATTCAATAGTGGAATATCCATATTTTCACAATGGAAACTCTGGTCCTCAATGTCTACATGGATTAAGAAGTTTTATATTCTGTGTTATAGAGTAGGTTACTTATATCTGTGTCTTTAAAATAAGCTTAATGACAATTAATCTAATTCCTTATTATAGGGAACAGAGGACAGATATGAATATAAGAACATACAAAGTACCATCTGTAGAAGGACTGATTAACATTATCTAACCTAGAGGTAGGAATTCACCTCCATGGTAAGTCCAGCAGAAACTAGCTGAATCACTAAGGGCAGGTAATTTATTTTTTCCAGCTGTGCTTACTCTTTTCTCTGCTTTACAAAATACTGTAACTGATCTTTATGCTTTACTTATTTGAGGCTAATTGCTCTAATGGCAGTAACATAGCATTTGGTTAAAAGCAACAACTTTGGAAGACTACAGCCTGGTTCAAATCCAGTTCTACCACTTATAAGTTCTGTGATTTTGGATGAATTACTTAGCCTCCTTATCCTCTAGTTTCTTTATAAATAAAATGCATAAAATTATAGGAAATTAGCATCTAATTTCACAGGATGAGGTACAAGATTAAATGGCTACTATCTGTAAAGTACTTAGAAGAGAACTTGACACATAGGAAGTATTATCAAAGTGTTAAAAAATTTATGTCTTAAAGTGTAAATTTGGTGATCAATAATCTTTTGAAAAAGTGGAAATTTGCTTTTGGTTTGGTTATTAAGTGAAGTTAATTGTATGATCTCATAATCTGGTTTTTAGAAATATCTTAGATTTTCTAAGTGTCAAAGAATTAGAATCTCTACAACTATGTAAACATGATTAATAAATTTCAGCTTATTTTTAAATAACTGGGTAAAGGCTTTAGAAGTGGTCATTTTAAGCAGATAATTAATTTTTACAAATGTTACAAATATAAAATGGTCTGCCATATTCAAGAAACTGCTAAGATTTTTAGTTATACATAACATAAATCCAATTAATTATTTTGAAATATCAGGTAATTTCAATGAACCCAAATTTAACATTGGAGCTAAATAATGACAAGCCAGAGTCTAGAACATATCAGACTCTCACTTCATCTGGATTTTTGGTTCTATTTTCAGCCTTCATTCTTCTCTTCTCTGTGGCCCAGGTTTTCCACAAGACAAAGAAATATGGTCAATAAGAATACACAAAATTTAATTTTTTTATTGCTGTAGCCAACTGGACAGAGCACAACTAACTTTTGCAGGTTCTAAAACAAAAATATTAGAAAATGAATTTGAGTCTCAAAAGCTTGGGACAGATGCTCAAATGTGGGCCAGACAACTATGACATGGGGACCAGACCTCAGAGTATACATTCATTGATCATCCAGAACCATGTGTGTGAGTGTCCCTAGTAGTTAGGGGTGGAATAGATTGCAGAGGAAAGGAGAATGAATAAATGAGTAGACAGACATCCATATCTGTCCATTACAATTTGATTATTTCTCCAAAATAACAGCAGGTACATTGTCACCCATTTCCACAAACTATGGTGCTTGATTTTTCACTTTATAAACTTTAAAAGAGTAGGCAGCCAGAGATGTAAAGCAAGTAGGTAAATGCTCTTTGAAAGTGGTAGAGGTGGGGAGGAAGGAGAAGCAGCAGCAAGATGTGGCAGAGAGACTCAAAGAGTATAATGAGAGAAAGAAAAAGTGTAAAGCCAAAGGAAGAAGGAAAAAGTTCAAAGTGTAAAGGTAAAAAGTATAAAGAAGAGGTAGAGAGGCCAGTAATTGTGCAATAAGGCTATAATGTTCTTTTTTGTAAGTAAATACAACATAAAAATTGATATGTTCTTATTTATAATCCAACTTGGAAACATACCTCAATATGATTTGTTATACCCAAATGTTTTTCTTAATTGAACAACAGTAAAGCAGCATAGGTCATCCAAGTTAACATTACTGCTCTCATATAGGAACTTCTGAAATTTTATGTTCAGGCTGCTCGTGTTTAATGTGAGATGTATAGTAAAGTAAAATAATTTTTCATAGAAAAGTCATATTTGAAACACAGTTACTTAGCATTTTCTTCCCGATACTGATTTCTTTACGTGAAGGTTGATCAGTTTCTTCCGTTGAAGCCTGTCCCAGGGTTTCTCCACCACAGACTAGATAGAAGTAGAAGAGTACTTCTTTGGTTAAGCACTCATTTATTAGGATCCACATTAGCCTATCTGCTCTCAACACTCTCAACATTTCTACCAGATATGTGGAACTAACAGTAAATAAAACAAATATTATTGTAAACAGAGTCAAGAGTTTTCACAGGAAACATTTCTGAGATTGCTTTAGCACACAAACACATGTTTGATTAAGTTACTCGTTTTCTATTCCCTAAAGCATGCCAAACAAAGAGTAACAGCACCATCACAACTGAGAAATCTGAATAGCGAGCTCATGAAATATCTGATTTTGACTCAAGTAACTTCTCAGTGAACTTTCAGGATAATTTTGGTGCAAATTATACACACATTAATTTATCTAAAGGGAATCTGCTCTAAGGAGTTAGTAGCTACAACTCAATAAAATGTTGGAGGACATTGACAAATAATAAACTTAAAATCAAAATGGTCAATATTCAGCATTTCTTTCTTCCAGTAGTTTAAAAAAAATGTACTCATCTCTGGTTATGGAAAATAAGACAATACTCATTAATCTCTTTATTAAACCACAAAAAGACTGTGTATTTATTCTCTGCCAAGTACAATTTGAGATAATAAGAACACCAAAATGAATAAATATATGACACCATATATGATAAATATATGATTTTCAAAGTGTGATAATCCTTAAGATAAATGCAAGGGTAGCATATTATATGAGCAGAAAGGATCAGTTTTAACTCAGTCTTGGGGTATTGTCATATTTAGTTCAGGGTCAACTGATAAGTATGTAAGTACTTATTTTAAGACTATTAATGAACTAAGTCAGGGAACAGTTCAGGGTGTAAAAAGGAATGTACAAATACATAGAGATGTAAAAAATGCAGGGAATTTGAAGTAGAATAATAAGACTGTACACAGAAGGAGAATGGAGATGGCAAGAATCAAAATTGGGGAAGCAGGCAGAAACAAGATTTTGAAGAGCTACTGAGGTTGTATATGTGCCACTTAGGCTCACTAACTGAGCCCCGGGTTTATCTTAGACTTCCCGTCACACCATGCTATTAAAGAAAGCAATGTATAAATATTGCCTAACACTTAGAAACATTGTGGCTTTATACTTCAACAACATATTTTCTTTCAAAGTCTAGAACCCAATTTAGAACTGTGTTACTAGGTGATGTAGATTCAGAATTGTTTTATCTACCTGATGGGTTGACTGTTGAATAAAAAAAAACTCCTTGAATTTATACTGATGCATTTTATAATTTGCTTTGTCTGTCTGACAGCAATATATCTACATGAGCCTTCTTGTGGTTAAGGTTTGAATGGTATTTATCCTTTTACTTTCAACTTTTCTGAGTCTTTTTTCTGGGTATGAAGTTGTAGTTTGATATGAATTATCTTTTAACATTTTAAAAGTGTCATTTCACTATCATATGGCTTCTATCTTTAGTATTGAGAAATAGTGTTGTTCCTTTTAAAGTAATTTCCCCCCCTTTGGCTAATTTTAAAATTATTTTCTTTGTCTTTAGTTTCCAGCAGTATTATTATGTTGTGCTTTAGCTTCACTGAGCTTCTTGAAACTGTTGATTATCTTCCTTAAGTTTTATATAAGTTTTTGTTTTCTTTCCTACCCTTCTGGGACTCCAGTAATATATACATTAGGGATTCCAAAACACGTATAGTTGACTGTGTCCCACATGTGTCTTATGATCTCTTTTTTTTCCACTCCTTTATTTTTGTTTTTCTACACCAACAAGTATATTTTCTATGGACTGCCCTTGAATTTACTGATGTGTTTTCTGCTGTTTCCAGCCTGTCTGATTTTTTTTTACAGATTCCATTTTATTGATGAAATTCTATATCTTTTAATTCATTTTGCTCATCTTCTTTTTTTATCTATTTTAACATATTTATAAAAATTATTTTAAAGTTCCTGTTATTTCTACTATCTTAGTCATATGCATGTTTCTATTATCTATTTTTTGTCTCTTGGCATGCCTAATAATTTTGATTGAATGCCAGGAATAGTAATACAAACATTAGTAATTCCATATGATGCTATCCTCCATCAGAGTGGGTTCACATTTACTTCTGCTAAGCAGATAAATGATGGGTTGGTTGCATCTTAATCTAAAAACAGCTGAGTTTAGGCTACAACTTTGCTAAAACTAAGAGTATTCCTAAATTTCCCCTGATCTTGGATGATGTCCTTCATGCTTTCAACTAGTGTTTTCAATAGATTTCTGGATCCTAGTACATCTTTGTCTCTTGAGCACCATTAGACTGCAGGTAATTCCACTCTGCTTTTCAGAAGTCTTCAGTTTATCTGATTATCCTACCACCTTGCAGAGCTTCAGAATTTGGCAAATGTCTGCCAGGGGAAACCAGTTGTTCATTGATTCTACTTAAAACTCCCTATTTTGTCACCTCAATTCTATGCAACTGCCAAAAGCTCTGCTGGTTTCTCTGTTCCAGCAGCGCATTTGTCCAAACCCAGATTCTTAATTCTCAGAATTAGCAAATAACCTCAAGGAAAAAGAGTTACAGGTTATCAACTAGTCTTTAAATACAACTCTTAGATATATTTAATGAGATAGGTTTTTTGTATATTATTAAGCCTTAGTTTTCTCAGTGGGAGTATTTTTCAGCTACAAATAACCTCATTCTACCCAAAAACTACTTACTGATACTAAAAAAATCACTTAAACGTCACTCCAACAAACTTTTTCATTGGGTCTAGTACCTTTCCCATATTTCTACATATCCCTAGAAATGGGATGAGATGTGGGGTGAAGTTGAGAGGTGTTGTTTTCATTATCATGTGCCTACCTATAATCTCCCAAATTCCTACTCTCTTGGCTCAATTTGTATCTTCTGTTGTTTAGCTGTCCATGATCCTGCATGCTGTTTTCTCTGATTGACTTTTGCCCCCAAATATTAAGAAAATTACAAACACAAAAAATAATTTTTTACTATCAAACGTTCACTAACAAATGCTGTGTAGTGTAGCAGGTAATTTACTGATGTTTGGGGTGTAATAAAGTGAAATTATAACATTTAATTTCTTCCTAATGTACATACATATTATATATATATATAACATGCATATATAGAATCATTGTATTATATATATGTATATTTAATATTATATCCCATGCTTACTTCAGCTCATTCACCTTCTTCCCATATAATCCTCTGTGTTGTCTTTACGACATATTGCAGAGGTATTGTTCCCTCTCTAAAGAAAATCATTTTTTTCCATCTTCTTTCATCCTTAAATTTATCTCTCTACTTCAATCCCCATACTCAACTAATATCCTCCTTCTAAA
The DNA here is from genome assembly GCF_004348235.1 of Phoca vitulina. NCBI lineage: Eukaryota > Metazoa > Chordata > Mammalia > Carnivora > Phocidae > Phoca > Phoca vitulina. The sequence continues at coordinate 16,771,283 of NW_022589705.1, forward strand.
CCATTAGGTAAAAACCAAAAATTCCTATTTCTTTTTTATTTAAAATAATATAGCTCTCCCTCTCCTATCAGGCTAATCTGGACCCTCTCTTACTTAGTCAAATAGCTCAACAATATCCTAAAGAAAAGAACAGGCTTTTCTTCTGTTGTTTACCTTGAACAATTGGTTCATTGGAAGCCAATATTTAAAATAGCATTTCTTGAGATCCATATATTAGTGCAGAGAGGAGTAATTAATATATAATTGTGAAGCCTCTGCCTGAGATATGATCAATGTTTGGTGATATTTATAAGGCATAAATCTTTTTTTTCAAATAATAGTTTTTACTCACCAAACACAAGCAATGGTATTGATTTTTCTTTCAATAGTCTATGTTCCCCCCCCCTTTTTTTTTTAACATATAATGTATTATTTGTTTCAGAGGTACAGGTCTGTGCAGGAGGGGAAGAATGAAGGGGGGGAAATCGGAGGGGGAGACAACCATGAGAGACTATGGACTCTGAGAAACAAACTGAGGGTTCTAGAGGGGAGGGGGGGGATGGGTTAGCCTGGTGATGGGTATTAAAGAGGGCACGTACTGCATGGAGCCTGGGTGTTATACGCAAACAATGAATCATGGAACACTACATCAAAAACTAATGATGTAATGTATGGTGATTAACATAACATAATAATAAAAAAAAGAAAAAAATAGTCAATGTTCTTTGAATGGCAAAAACTGAGTAATGAGAAATTCATACAAACCTATTTTTCTTGGGTACATGTTTGAAGGAATTATTTGAGTGGTAGCATTATTTAAAATCAGAGGGTTTGTGTTGAGTTCTGATTCTGCCACTCATTGGCTATGTCCCCTTAGGTAACAAGTAGGAAAGTTGTTTCTAAAGAAGATGGTTGGGTCCAAATGCTAAAACTTTTGTCTGCCATGCCGAAGAATTTATATTTTTGTCATGGAGTTAATGGGGAGCCATTAAAAGATTTTCAGAAGGATCAGATTTACATTTTGGAAAGATCTCCATATTCTTATTAAATGCTCAATCATGATTATATAAATAATAATCTCTTTTTTGAACCTGAATTCATGGAGTTGCAAAAGATTAAAGCTAATTAGAGGCATAGCCTCATAAGCCTAAAAATTTACATTTCTGTCATGTCTGACTAAGTACTAAGGGACTGGATATTAAGGTCTATGAACCATGGGGGAAAAAAAATCAAAGATTTTTCATGCCATCCTTCTGGCAAGCTTCAGGATCTACACCAAATTTCAGCAAATTTTATCTTCTTTAAACACTTCCAAAATATCTAGCTGTGAGTTTCCTTAAAGAAATCTGTATCAAGACACTAACATGGATTGGAGAAAGATATAGATGTTGAATGTATCAAAGTGTGTGGATAAAAAGTAAGTCATGTGGTGAATCCATGGATTTATTTTTATGCAGTGAGCCTAATCTAGATTATTTTTCTAAATTGATCACTTTGTCATCCAAGCCCAAGTCAAAATCTCTGCTAACTCAAAGTTTTGGTTTTTGTTTTTTAACTTCCTTTACAGGTCCACTATCTTAAAATTTTATTAGTTTTATAAGATTTGTGCTTCACACAACGATGTTGATTATTATCTGGTACCTGTGATCATCAAGGTCTTGTCAAAGTTGATTAATGGTCTGTTAAGTATTCTTTCAGGCAACAAATTAAAAATGACAGTTCTGTAACCTCAAAAAATTTTTTCAAAAAATTTTTAAAAGTTCTTTTACAATAAGAAAAAAAGTCATACATCACTGTTGCCTCTTCCTTGTTTGGGAGTGGGACTGTATTGTAGTAATCGTCAATTAATACTCAAAGATAATAGCTACAGATTTTAAGGATCTTAAAATGCATGAGATTAAGGTTTCTATAAATGAAAAGATTCAAATTATGTTATTAGAGAATGATTTTTCTGTGATTAGAGACAGCCAATCACAGACTGGCTCAGATCTGGTTCTCTGATTTCAGTTGAACTTTATTTTCTAAAATTACCATTTGTAAGTATTAATAGCCTAGTTTCTGAGTACCTTCTGGCATCAATCTTTTCAACAACCACCATCCATCCTTCACCTCAAATTATCTTATTCTTGACTTATTTTTTTAAAAAATTCTAATTATTTATTTATTTGACAAAGAGAGACACAGTGAGAGAGGGAACACAGGCAGGGGGAGTGGGGGAGGGAGAACCAGCCTTCCCGCTGAGCGGGGAGCCGGATGCAATGAGGGGCTGGATCCCAGCACCCTGGGATCATGATCTGAGCCAAGGCAGATGCTTAATGACTGAGCCACCCAGGCGCCCTTATTCTTGACTTATTAAAGGACATGTTTTTAAAACTTTCACAAAATAACTATTTGCTGTTCTTGTTTCTTTATGCATTTGTTTCTGGTTAAAAATTTTTGTTTGCAAAAAAAATCGGAGGGGGAGACGAACCATGAGAGACTATGGACTCCCAGAAACAAACTGAGGGTTCTAGAGGGGAGGGGGGTGGGGGGATGGGTTAGCCTGGTGATGGGTATTAGAGGGCACTTACTGCATGGAGCACTGGGTGTTATATGCAAACAATGAATCATGAACACTACATCAAAAACCAATGATGTAATGTATGCTGATTAACATAACATAATAATTTTAAAAAGGTCCTTATTTTAAAAAATTAATATCCGGGTATAATAAAATGATATAAGCCTTGGGTCATAGTATATAACAACCAAACATGGAAAATAATTTCAAACCAACATGCCAAGGCTATTAAAAAGTGCTTTAAAAATGCTAGATATCATTATTTTTTACAAATGCATTTTAGCCTTTTCTACCACTACAAAGCAGAATTTGAATAAACTACAAAAACTGCATTTTTTTCCTTCTACCATATTTATTTGTAATAAAACTAATGCATTAAGTATTGTTCATAGTGACCAAACTTATACTCCCCTTTCCAAGCTCAAACTGTTAAAAGATCGTAAACTCTAAGCACTGAACACAATTTGCAAATACCACCAAGGTGGCAAGTAGAGTCCATAAAAGGAAAAGCTTCTTTTAACTACTCTATAGAAATATTTGTCTAACTATTAACAGAATGTTATGCTTGCCCTTGTCTGGGGGCCCCAAATATAAATTTGCAGCACTGAATATGAAAGTCCATCTGATTTGATTTCAAAAGCTGAGGGCAGCCCTTACAAAAAATAATAAGTAGAACACTACAAATAAAAACTGCAAAATTTCTATAACACTGTCTAAGTGATAGGGAAAGAAATGACCTTTTTCTTTTGTATTTTAGAATGGTCAATATACTCGCTCTTGAGAAAATATTTTTAGATGCTAGTATATACTAGTATATAAGTAAGTATACACTTACTGATGAGCATTCTTTCATTTGAACATAACATTCCTGAATACTGACACACCATCATCTAGAAATATATATACATAACTTCCAGCTCTTTATATATATATAAATATATAAAATACATAATAAATATATAATATACATATATTATATATATAAACATATGTAACAAAAAGATGTACCATTTTATCCATTTTTAAGTGTACAATTCTGTGGCATTAATACATTCACAGTACTGTTCAACCATCGGCACTATCCTTTTCTAGAACTTTTTCATCATCCCAAGCACAAACTCTGTACCCATTACACAATCACGCCCATGCCTCTTTCCCCCAGCCTTAGTAATCTCTATTATTATTTCTGTCTCTATAAATTTACCAATCCTATATACTTCGTATATAGTATTTGTCCTTTTGTGTCTGGCTTATTTCACTTTAGCATAATGTCCTCAACGTTCATAGATGTTGTAGCATTTATCAGAATTTCATTCTTTTTTAAGACTGAATAATATTCTATTGTATGTATGTACCACATTTTATTTATCCATTCATCTGTTGATAGACATTTGGGTTGTTTTCATCTTTTGGCTATCATAAATAATGCTTCTAAGAACATTTGTGTGTAAGTGTCTGTTTGAGTCCCTGATTTCAACTCTTTGGGGTACATAGCTAGAAGTGGAATTGCTGGTCATTATGGTAATTCTATGTTTAACTTTTTGAGGAACTGTCCTACTGTTTTCCATAGTGGCTGCATCATTTCACATTCCTGCCAGTAATGTACCAGGCTCCCAAATTCTCCACATCCTCACAACGTTTGTAATTTTCTTATTTTTTTCTCTTTATAATAGCCATCCTAACGTGTGGGAAGTGATATCCCATACTGGTTGATTTTCATGTCCCTAATGACTAGTGATGTTGAGCATCTTTTCATGTGTTTATTGACCATTTGGAGCCAATCTTCTTTAGAGAAACATCTATTCAGGTAGTTTTCCCATTTTTAAATTGGGTTGGTTTTTGTTGTTGTTGTTCTTAAGTTGTAGAAGTTATTTATATATTCTGGATATTAATCTCTTACCAGCCATATGATTTGCAAATATTTTCTCCCATTGTGTGGTTTGAATTTTCACTCTCTTGACACTGTACTTTGAAGGATATTTTTAAATTTTGATGAAGTCCAATTTATCTATATTTTGCTGTTGTTGCCTATGCTTCTGGTGTCATTCCCTGAATAGTTTTACTTGGAGAGAAGCCTTGTACAACCACATACTCTCAGAGGAGCAGAGTAAGTTCAGCTTATTGGAATTCTTGTACACTTTCATAAGCCTTCTGAAGTTATTTATTGTTCAATTACTCTTGGGTCTTGGTGTCTTGAGATTCCATGTCCAGTTCATACAGTAAATAGCTAGAAGTATGCTCTATGAGTTTTTAGGCCCTGCCTCTCACGGGGCATACCTGGGAGTATTTCAGGATCTAATTTTAAAAGTTTAAAAAACCATTTGTAAATTACAAGTCAATTAGTATTTAGATTAAGCATTATAAAGTTAAAAAACAACTTTCCAATTGTCTTGTAAAAGAATCATAGGAAAGATTTCTAGTCAACCTTCCAGGTTATCTTTGCTTTTCATTGTTTTGACTACACTATTTTACAACCCTGGAGAGATAGAAATTAATTTGTAGAAAAACTGATAGCTATGCGAGTGATTCTCATCCATAGAAATGCAAAATCTCTCTGGGGGAAGTCCAATTGATTACCTTTCCCCAATGTAGAAAAAGTCAGTTTGTACCTGTTAAGCAAATTCATTTCAGGATTTCTAATGGCCTATACATGTGTTTTACTCTGCGGATTCTCCTTCAAACCATTTTTCTGGTTCCCTTATTAATTAATGAGTTAAATAAAAATTTTGACATATATTTACTTTACATTTCTATAAAAGCCATGATTTTTGCACACTTACAAAAATATCATTTAATAGCCTGCACCCCATTAAAATAGTTATTTCGGAAAAATACTCAAGGTGATTTTTAGATAAAATCATTTGGTCCTCCACCAGAGAGATTTTGGATTTCTATGTTATTCTATTTCAGTTGGTTAAGCATCTGCCTTCTGCTCAGGTCATGATCCCAGCATCCTGGGATCGAGTCCCGCATCGGGCTTCTTGCTCAGCGGGGAGCCTGCTTCTGCTTCTGCCTGCCGCTCACCTTGCTGGTGCTATCTCTCTCTCTCTGATAAATAAATAAATACAATCCTAAAAAAATTAAAATTAAATAAAAATAAATAAAAATAATAATAATAAAATTAGATCCTGAAATGTATTTTTAAAAATCAGCTTGCTTTAAAATTTTCTCTATGACATTTTAAAATTCTTGTCCATACAGAATACATCTTTCAAAGCCTAGCTCAAGTCTTTTCAAAATCAATTTAAAAATTTTTCATTTCTCTGAACTCGGAGCCCTTATGAACCAACAATTTATTCAATAATTGATCTTGCACAGCACTGGGATATATTTGTATGCTATTTAATTTTTCAGATATTAATGTCTGTCTTCTCAGCATGAATGCATAGTTCATAAATATTGGGACTTTGTATCATCCATAGAATAAGGCTTTATACAGAATAGAAATTTAAATATTTGATTTGATGATTTAATTAATTCCCACAATGTCTAAAAAAGCAGGTAGTTCATTATCAGACAAACCAACAATCTTTCTATTAATTAATCACAGAAAAACCCAGTGTTCAAAAAATAGTACTAACATTTTTTTACCTCCCCGTGAGTTCTGTGTGGAGTGGACCTCAAATAGATGACCAAGGATGCCTTCTTGACTTGTTTTTCCTTAATCTAGCTTAGTCTTTTTAAAATCCACTCTACCCTTCCTCTAGTTCTAATGCTACAAAGCCTACAAGACTCTTCAGGTTGTAAGCTTTATTGCAGCTCAGAGTTGCTCAAACTTTTTATTTTTGCTGTCCTAAGACAAAAATTTACCTTAAGATACTAATTAATGAGTATAATTAAGTATAAGGAATAAGATTTTGTCATTTAAGATTGAGCTTTGGAGGGCCATGATACATTGTAATATGTAATTTTTTTTCTTCCTCCCAAAGCCAACTTTTACCTCCTTGGGACAATATCACTTCCATTATGAATACACACTATATATGTTTTTCAAGGTTGCTGGAAGTTCCCATTTCAGAAAGTGGCTTTAATTTTTCTTAAAAAGTGGGCTGTATATGTGGACTATACACCTTTATCATATGGCTTAAATTTGACACATTATTATGTTAACAAAGCTCTCTCCTCTTTACCTTATCAGGATCCTCACTCCAACCTAACAGAGGTGAAAGTGGGAGAGAAAGAAGATAAAAAGGGAAAAAAATGTTCTTTAACATTGTTATTTTTATTCTCTCACTATATGTTTTAAACATATATTTAAACATTTCTAAATGAGTTATTTATTTATGAATTTCCATTCTTAAGGAATATGCACAGTCCAAATAGCCCTGACTTTGCATAGCTCTATGTGCACAGATTTCAATTACCATGGGTTAGCTAAATAACACCAGTCCAACAACATGGTTCAAATTTCATTTACCATGTTGTGATACCTCTAAGTAGTTACATAAAGTTCAATTTGATTCTGCTCTTTAGTCCAGAAATCACTATGTACATAAGATATGTACGTCATTAGTGATCAATCACATCATTTTTTCCAAAGTCTATCAATGCCTGATCACCACCCATCTACAATTCAGTTCTCAGCAAAAAAGTGTAGTTGTGCTGCCTCCTTTTTTCCAAGTGATAATCTCATTTTTTAAGATTTTATGTATTTATTTGACAGAGAGAGACACAGCAAGAGAGGGAACACAATCGGGGCGGGGGGGTGGGAGAGGGAGAAGCAGGCTCCCCACTGAGCAAGGAGCCTGATGTAGGACTTGATCCCAGGACGCTGGATCACGACCTGAGCCGAAGGCAGAGGCCCAACCAACTGAGCCACCCAGGCATCCCTAAACTCACATTTTATAAAATGAATAATCAAAAAAGGGAATTGGCCAGTAAAGATGAAAGTACAGCAAAGAAATGAAAAGTGATGATGGTAGAAGTAAAATTCAAATGAAGTGACATAAGAAACACTTGATTGTGGCAATGTTGACACCATCACGGCTCAAGAGCAGCCAAGGGAACTTAGTAACAGTGAATCTGGGGACATGAAGGAAGAAAGTGTTTGGTGCACCTGGGTGGCTCAGTCGTTAAATGACTGGCTCCTGATTTTGACTCAGGTATTGATCTCAGGGTTGTGGGATCGAGCCCCACGTTGGGCTCCATGCTGGGCATGGAGCTTGCTTAAGTTTCTCTCTCCCTCTCCCTTTGCCCCTCCCTCCCTCCGTCCCTCCTTCTCTAATTAGAAAAAAAAGGGGGGGGGGGAGAAAATGATTGTAATGAAAAGGAAAAGACTTCCAGAGGAAGTGACATCAGAAAACTTCTTATTAAAGCAACTCTGAGAGATACTTTAGGACACTGAATGTGCAAATATCCCCAGAAATTTTGGAAACCTTTTCAAACTTAGAGTAAGACAATCCTCCTAAGTGTACAAAATATGCTCACTTTCTACCATGTTATACCAGAAGAAAAAGTAGGCACTATTCAAAGTACTCTCAATACTTTTTAAAATATTTTTATAGACATGAGACCCTTTAATTATCAGTGTTTTTTTTAAATTACAGTATACTAAGTATGTATTAGTTTTACTATATTTTTATTTCTCTATACGTTTACAGCCAACAGGAAGAAAGTTTTAATGTTTGACAAAAAAGCTTAGAAGCCACAGGAAAATAGTACATTTCCCCATTGATTACTGGGATTGTTTTGCACAGATTTAGTTTGCATGTCATTTTTACTCTTACATGCTACCCAGCAAAGTAAGAACTGCCTGTTCTCTAACTCTGTACCATTCATCCATCAAGCTCCAATTTCTGGTCCCATACACTTATTTATATTATTTAAGTAAGTCCCATTGATTGAATATGTTAGTGGACCCCAGATATTCTTTAAACCATGGGTTAGGTACCACCATGCTGACCCCTGAAAGACCTGTGACAGTAACTAGAGGTGTTTCCTAAATTTTTGTCCCCATCTGCTTCCTTGCATATGAATGGGCACTAAAATGCACAGATAGCCACCTATCACAATGGAGGAATTTTTTTCCTTCCCTCTCCTTTCTCTTGACTTTCTTCTGATTGATGCTTGTTATGACTTCCCCTCTTAAGACATTTCAGTCCTCTTCTTGTACTAAGGTTAATCTGGGGGACAGAATTTTTGAAAAGCAAAAATATAGCTGCAAGAAAAAAAAAAGAGTCAGGTACTAGGAATACATAACAAGAACTGAATTTCAAAGTACCTCTTCTTCCATTAACTCTTTTCCAAGTAGAGCTTCCAACCTATTCCTTATCCCAGCACCTGTGATAAAATATTTGACATAATCTGGGATTTTGTTTCTAAAATATAAATGAAGATGACTTTCATATAAGAACTGTAATGTAAATGTAAAGTGTAAAAAGACAACCAGTTAAAATGCATGTGTAATTTTTTCTTTCCCTATATATAGGATCAAAGAGATAAAAAAAGAAATCTATTAGTAGGAGTAGGGCATATTTTTACTCTCAGTCTGTGTGTCCCCATGGATAATTTATAGTAATGTGATTTAAAAGATTTCAAAAGAACTTTGTATGTTTGTACATGCACACGTAGGGCTTGTAAAAACAACCTAGAATTGGAGCATGTGGGTGGCTCAGTTGGTTAAGCATCCAACTCTTGGTTTCATCTCAGGGTTGTGGGATCAGGCGCTGTGCTGGGCTTCATGCTGGGCATGGAGCTTGCTTAAGATTCTCGTTCTCCCTCTTCCTCTGCCCCTCCCCCCAAAATAAATAAATCTTTAAAAAAAAAATAGGACTACCTAAAATTGCCAGAACTCAATTTTATGATAGCACCACGTTGTTTGGCATACTTAATAATAATTATTCCCCAAATATTAATAATATGAATTTTAATTATAAGAGTACCTTCATTAGATATATTGGAATCTTTAGTCAGAATTCACTTAAATGTTTCTCGGTTACTGGTATGCATGTTCAATATGTGGAAAATTTGTTAAAAACTAGAGATTCCAAGTCAGAAGGACTTGGGTGAAGCTGAGCAACCTGCTCTTCTAAAAAATGTCTTAGATAATTCTGATATTGATGTATTAAGGACTAAACTTGAAGAAATATAAAAAAAAGACATGTGTCACTATTCTAGTGCAATGTGAATCTAAGGCTGTCTATTAGGATAGAAACATGTAGTTTATGGAATTAGATTGCTTGACTTCAACATTGACTCCTTCACTTACTGAATGTGTGATCATGTTAAGGCAAAAACTTTCTCTGTGCCTCAGATCCCTCATATATAAAATGGAAACTAAAACAGAACCTCTTTCAATGGGTTTTGTGACGATGATGTAAAAAAATCCTTTAAAGATTTAGCACAATGTCTGGCATATAGGAAATGCTTAAAAGCAGTTGATTCACATTTTTTTCTTTCTTTTTTCCACAGGTTCTGCAGATCACCTTCACTGTGTTCCCTGAAGTTCTAATCCCATGTGAGAATGAATTTTAAATGTCCCTGTATCAAGATTGTTAGAGTTAATTTCAAATAATTCTTAATCTCTTCTATATTTGTTCTGTTTGAATTTTAAGAGGAGAGATCTTAACTACTGTTTTCTTCCAACATCCCCTTCTAAATAGACATCCCTGGTTAACTATTCTATAAGAAATTTGCCTTTATCTAATTGCCTATCTGTGCATCTCCTTGTGGCTCTCACTACTCTCTTTGTTCTGCCAAAGGTATGGCTTTGGGGTGGGAAGATTACCTTCTCAGTGGAGTCAGGGTTAAAAGTGTCTTCTTCATTAAGCTAAGTCATGTAACACTATTAAACTGTTCGGTTACTGCAAAAACCTATAATTATATTGGCACACTGTATAGGTAAATGCAAAGACGGTATATTGCACTCAGTTGATCTTTTTGGGGCTTAAGTCTTTAAAGCCTCTGAATTTTTAACCAAATAAATAAACATACAATTTATAATGTGTGTGTGTGTATATACATATAAAACATATATATAATACAAATTATATTTATATAATATATATCAAACAGACAAACATCAAAAACAAAAAGACAAAGAGAGAAAAGGGTTTAAATAATTATGACCAGTGACATCTCCCAAATTCGGTCATCAGATATTTCCTTCTTCCTTCCATAATGATAAGTGAATAAGGGGAGGCAGAAAGGACAGAAATGTTTCTCTACTAAAGTCCATCTTCATGGAAATGCAAGGAGATGGGAGTGAGCAGGACTAATCAATATTCGTCTTGGTAATGTGCCACAAATACACCGGGAAGGCCCATCAGTTGTTGAAATGTTGACATAAAATGCAAATTTGAGTATAATCAAACTGGCTCTTGGCACATGCCCCCTACAGCAGGTTTATATCTGCTATTTTCTAAACCTCAAAATGATGCAAACTTGCATCTTTGCAACTGAAATTTTGGAGCCCTGCTTGTTACAATATGGCTGGGTTTTACTATACTTCCCTACCAATTAGTTGATAGCTGCCCAGCTGGCAGTATATAGTGTATAAAGACATAATAATGGTGCCTATAAAGCAATTAGTATTTAATAATATAAGTATTACATATACAAAACCATAAGTAATAACTGAACATCATGAGAAAAATACCTGGATTTCCCTACAGGCCACTCTACAGCTAGGACTGCTTCAGTACCTTCCCTTGGACCTCCGCCTTTCCCACCAATCCCTAGGATATCTGCAGGCACCAGTAACTGAAGGTTCAACAGGTTTGCAACATACATTTGCTACATATTTTGAATATTCCTTCTGGAAATCAGTTTTTTCCCCTAATCAATGCCCTTGAAAGGAAACTCTTAACTAGATGCAATAGCTCGTTATAATGGAATGCCACATGCCAAATTCCAGAAGCTCAACAACAACAAAAAAAGTGATGCCAAAGAAAATAACTAATTAGAAATTCATATCAACAGAAGGTATTACTGTCATATTTTCTGCCACCTTAGACTACTAGACCTTTACCCCTTCCTCCTTCTTACCCTTCTAACTAGTTTTTTGCCTGAAGGAGTTACTGGTCCTGGACAAAAAAGCCACTTCCTGATACTTTAAACTCAGGGCTGAGATGAAAAAAGGAAGCATTTTCCTTCACACAGCAGCCTGAAAATAGGTCTTCAGAGTACAAAAAAGAATTTAGAATGTATTTTCCCTAAGGTATTTATTTATTTGCATATGGTGGCTTATAATGTTATTAGCATAGTACTGCCCTTCAGCAACTTGGATGACCTGAGATTCTATCACATAAAAAATTACTTCTAAATGGAAAACTGGTATGTGTGATGTTTGGAAATTCTAATTACTTGAAAGTTAGATGATCGCTATATATTCTTCCCAGTGGTACTTACAAATTTCACAAGATTATTGTTTAAGAAGATCATGCCCTAAGGCTCTTGACACTTACCCTTATTTAATGCATACAAATTTAATTCTGCTTTCTCCACACATTTATTTTGAAAATGTTAAAAAATACATAGAGAAGTTCACACCCAGTATTAATATGTTAATGGATTATGGTTGTTTATGGTTTGTAAATACGTATAATATGCATAAAGGAAATCAAACATTACTAATCATGTTGAAATCATTATTTCCCTCTATTCCCAGAGGCACCTGAAATCATGACTACAGCTTGTTATTTTCTAAACCACCTTATTATATTTTTCTTATTTATTAGTGTCTACAGATGATAGTAATATTTTTTGCATGTTTTATTTAAATAAATTGCATCATCTTGACATATATTTTCAACTTTATTTTTATACTCTTATTATGTTGATGTATTTAAACCAAGTTTATTTATTTTAGAAATGGATTTACAATATTTTATTTCTTCTTTTCCTATTGAGAAACATTTAGGCAGTTTCTCTAATTTCCTTATTACCATCAATTATGCAAAAAGGCATCTAAATGGTCCTTATGCACATGTGTGATACATTCTTTAAAGTAAATACAGAGTATTACAAGTTCTGTTTCACAGGCTATGCACCTTTTTAACTTTATATTACCTAATTATTTTCCCATTAATTCTCTAGATTGCATTCCATTAGCAGTATATGACCACTACATTTTTTCCCACATCCCAGCTAACACTTAAAATTTTCAGATTCTTACATTTTTTCTCAATTTAGGAATATGAAATTTTATCTCATTTTTTAAATTTCATTTTTCTGTTTACTAGTGAAGTTGAACATCTTTTCATCTATCTTTATTTTTTAAGTGCAGAGTATATAATCAAATGAAATGTTTCTGCTGCTCTAGTTTTTTTTTTTTTTTTTTTTAAGCAGTCTAACGGGTATTAAGTACTTCAGGAAGAGATTTTATTTTAAATAATGTAAACAGAAAATTATAAAAAGGTGAGATACCTTCAGCTGTATAATTTGACTGTTATAAGTGATGGACTACAGAATTTCTCTCTACATATATGTAACCCATATGTTGTTTATTTATCATACTGAAAGATTTCATTTTGAGTTAATTATAATGTAGATTTTTCTGATTCTATGTCCCTTCATTAACTCAAAGGCAACCCGACTAATAAGCCAATAAATATTTTCCCCACTCTCCCCAAAATGAGTATAACAGATGTGCTTTATGAGTTTTTTAAATTACTGATAAATCACTTTATGCACAACATTGAAATTTCAATTAACTTACAATTATCCACTTATCAATTAGGCACACAATTCTTTCAAGTCATCCTTAAAGTAAATATTGAAGAAATAGATACTTGGATTCAGAATGAGAACCAAAAAGACATCACCTTTGTCAGGGGTCTATGTTCACTAGTAATCCCAGACCATCTTAATACACTGTTAGGGATGGAGATGATTAGAAGACTGTTGTATTTTGGCTTCACCCTTTCTTATGAGGGTTTCAGTACTTTAGTATCTCAGTTCAAACTAAAGACAAGAGCTGGGGATGGGGGTATAGGAAGGCATTACAGGGTACTACCTTAATGGTAGAATCTGGAATTTCAATTTGTGTCCCCCTAGCCCTGTGAGGCTGGCCACCAGAGCTCTGCTAATTTTCTTAGTCTCAAGGTAGCCTCTTCTGAAGGTGGCAGGTGCTCTTAATGGAAAATTGGCCATAAATGCCAAGCTTGTTTTATTTATTTATTTTTTTTTTACTCTCCCAGATTTTGGTCCCATACTTTGTGATTGCCATTTTAGTGTTCCAAGGCCCTCAAATTGTTGCATTAGTATTTTCCTGGCTCTTCTAGTCATTCTCAGTGAGAGAGCTGGTCCTAATTACCTAGACTTCCATCACTAGAAGTAGAAGTCCTTTGTAATATTGGTGTTTACTTGTAAATATGCAGATCTTCCTTACTTCCTCACCGTCCTTACAAAATTCCTTACTGGATTTTTTTTCTTTATCCCTGCTAAATTATATCAAAATCAAAATTCATCTTCAAAATCCTAGCTCAGACTTATTAGTGATTAGTAGGGACACAATGGAGATTTTAAATGAGTATATAAAATAATCCCTTTTGTTACATATTTTCTTTTTTTTTAAGATTTTATTTATTTATTTGACAGAGAGAGACACAGCAAGAGAGGGAACACAAGCAGGGGGAGTGGGAGAGGAAGAAGCAGGCTTCCTGCGGAGCAGGGAGCCCAATGCGGGGCTCGATCCCAGGACCCTGGGATCATGACCTGAGCCAAAGGCAGACACTTAACGACTGAGCCACCCAGGCGCCCCTGTTACATATTTTCAAATATGGATACCATCAACTTCTTCCCTCCCTGTTAGCACATACAATGTCTTACATTGAGAGATGTGATCTAATTATCTTCCCTTTAAATCTAGGCTGGCTTTAGTTACTTGCTCAAACAAAAATGCAGCAAATATGACTCTTGGGACTTTTAAGTCTAGGTCATAAGAATCCTTGAAGTTTCTGCCTAGATATTTTAAAATACTAGTTTTTGAAATGTCTCTATAATCAAGTGTTAAGAAAAACCTTGAGAAAGAGTACTGGGGGCCCAAGAAATAATTTCTAGATGAGATGACATTTAGAATGAAACTTAAAAGCAGCAAAAGAATCGTTCAGGGAAAAGAAAAGCTATCAAAGACAGAGAACACTATTAAGGGAACTACAAGCATTACAATTTTACTGGATTCAAATTATTGGGACAATGGTTAGAATTGAGACTTAGGAGAAAAACAAAGGGCCATATCATGCAGGGCCATGGATAAGCCATTTTAAAGAGTCCACACTTGGTCATGTAGAAGACAGGGAGACACTGAAGGCCTTTAATCTGAGAAGTAACTTGGGCAAATTAGTCTTTAAATCAACTATCTCAGGTCCTGTGTGGATAATAAATTGCAGGTTGAAAGTAGAAGTAAAAGAAATACTGGTGATAAGGCAGGGGAAAGAAACCATTGTAATAACTCACATGATAGAAAATGAGGTCCTGATCTAGGTATGCACGGAGAAGTGGGATGGATGTAGAGATATTATGGAGAAAAAAAATGGAGAAAAAATTAACAGAATTTTTGATGGATTGAATGCAGATGAGGGAGAAATCAAGTGTGATTTCCATGCTTATTTCTTTGCAATATAGAGAAAATTGTGTTACAAACTAATATGATTGAGGAAAAATATTCATTTGAAATATTGAGTTTGAGGTGCCTGCAAGAAACTAAGTTAGTGACATCTAGCAAACCTTGGGTATATAAATATCATGCATGAAGGAATTAGGGTCAGAAATTCACTCATTCATTCATTCATTAAATCATTATTGATTAAGTGACTACCAGGTGCCAGGCACTACTCTAGATGATTGGATTAGAGCAGAATATCAAACAAAGACCCTTTATTAAATATATTATAATAAAAGAGACAGACAATAAATAATCTACCTTATAAAAAATAACATAAATAGAGAATGATTGTGGTGATATTTTAGATTGGGTAGTTAGGAGAGGTAGGGGATCTAGATGGAAATGGCTTAAAAACAAGCAAGGTAGAAAAATCACCTCAAGAGAGAATAGAAGAGAAGAGGGCAAAAAATGAAAGTGTGGCAGTACTTTCATAGATCAAGTACATTAGAAAATTAATCAAAGATTATTTCATTTATCTAATGAAAGGTGAAAATTTTCTCAAGGGTTTATATAACCTGTTGGATAATCCTTTTTATTGTTCTGAAATAATCAAGTCCATCAATGTTAAGTGATAGGTGAAAGTCAATATAAGTAACAGAATTTTTTAACATAATGAAGCAGCTCTGTAGTGCTGAAGCAGTGTAACACATCCAAAAGCAATATATCATACAAATATATCATACAGAAGTAGACTAATACACAAAACAGTCATCTAACAATGTAATCTATTATATAACTAAGAATTTAATTTTGTAATATTGGGTATAGGTGTTTTAAAAGCTACATTTTTAGAGTGCCTGGGTGTCTCAGTTGATTAAGCCTGGGACTTATGGTTTCGGCTCAGGTCATGATATCAGGGTCTAGAGATGGAGCCCTGCTTCACGTTCTGCACTCAGCAGGGAGTCTGCTGGAGAGTCTCTCCTTCTTCCTCTCCCTGCCCCTCTACTCCTCCCCTCCACTCATGCTCTCTCTCTAAAATAAATAAATAAATAAACATACAAACAAATAAATAAAATATTTTTTAAAAAGTTACATTTTTGGGGGCGCCTGGGTGGCTCAGTCGTTAAGCGTCTGCCTTCGGCTCAGGTCATGATCCCAGGGTCCTGGGATCGAGCCCCATATCGGGCTCCCTGCTCCACGGGAAGCCTGCTTCTCCCTCTCCCACTCCCCCCTGCTTGTGTTCCCTCTCTCGCTGTGTCTCTCTCTGTCAAATAAATAAATAAAATCTTTTAAAAAAAAGTTACATTTTTGTTCTAGATATTATATATGTATACAATTTCATTTAAGCTTATTTTCATGCATGCCTCTATAGATAGTACTGGTTAAAATTTGTGTAGTGCTTTATAAATCTCAGAGGAATTTTGTACCCATTGTAGGCATAGAGGGATAACTTTAATTAAATATATAAATATCAAATATTTTCTCATGCATGTAGTGAAAAATGTAAAATTTCTAAATCTATGCTATGCACCATATTTTATCATTTTGTTCTAAATTTCAGTTACCAATTTAAGTTACAGTAACAATATGAAGTGACTGTGAAGACAAAAGTAGATATACCATTTCCTTTCCATTACAGAACTTTTTTGAATAGCTAATGGAAGAGCTTCATGGACTTTCTTACAAGGAAAAATGATATGTAAATTGCTATGCACAGATAAGATACGATATGGCCTACAATGTCATCAAATTGATTTTATGAAAATGTATTATAAGGGAGTTTGATTATAAAACAAATGACTAAAAACAATAATCAGAATTCTTTTTAGGGGCACCTGGGTGGCTCAGTCATTAAGCGTCTGATTTTGGCTCAGGTCATGATCCCAGGGTCCTGGGATTGAGCCCACTTCGGGCTCCCTGCTCAATGGGGAGTCTGCTTCTCCCTCTCCCACTTACCCTGCTTATGTTCCTGCTCTCACTATCTCTGTCTCTGTCAAATAAATAAATAAAAATCTTTTTTTTTTAAAGAATTCTTTTTAGAAAAACTCTTTTCAGTTTGTTTTATTTTAGAGAGAGAGAGAAGTAGTAGGATATTGGTGCATTTGTGCTGTTTAGATACAGCTTTTGTTTTTCACTAGCATGTTTAATAAAGTTTTTGGTTACTAAACTTGATTGTTCTCTACAAATGACCAAGCTTTTCTTATGGCAAGTGTGTTGAAAGTATACTAAGATCTTCTGTTTTCATTTGTAACATAATCACATCATACATTGCTTACTTTAAGTGTTCCCATCTTCCATCACATTTTTTTTTTCAAAGTGCCACAGAATTTGTATTCTTATTAACTCCTTGTTACAAATGATCATCCAGTGCCACAAAATATAGGGAAATGGAGACTTTTTTAAAAAAGATTTTATTTATTTATTAGAGAGAGAGTTGGGCACACGAGATAGACACACACACACACACACACACACAACACACACACACACACACAGCAGGAGCAGGGGAAGAGGGAGAAGCAGATTCTCCACTAAGCAGGGAGCCCAACTCTTGGGGCTCCATCCCAGGACCCTGGGATCATGACTTGAGCCAAAGGCAGACACTTAACTGACTGACCCACTAAGGCACCCCGGGAAATGGAGACTTAAAGGGGAAAAAAAATGTACCCATATAGGCATTTTGGTCCAATCATTATTAATATTGTGAACCATGCACGAGATCAGAATAATTTTTATCCCTAGGAAAAAACACTGTTGTCATTAAAAGAACAGCTATTGATCTTATGTTTATGATGATTATGATTTCATATTACTTTTTTTGTGTGTCTATTAAGCACAGTTCCTCATATTCAAATAAGCATGCTGCACTGTGTGATGAGAGGTGGAGGTGGAACAAGATGGTAGAAGATATTCTGAGAAGAGAGAAGAGCATGCATAAAAATAAACAATTATGTTGTATTTAGTATAAGTAATACTAACGCACTATTATAGCCACCCAGCTACTGCACCTCTGCAAATTCATTTTCAAATTGTGCAATGATTTGAAGTGTTTAGAAATGGGTACAGAATAAAATTTTCAACAATTTTCATGTATGAATCATTGAAAAACATAATCTATGCTGATTTATTCTAGATGGATGGATAAAGACAGGGATTAGGTTAAGAAACAAATGTAAAAAGAGGGGGGGGAAAGAGCCCCAAACATGCTCTAGAAAGTTATCCCAAACATTGTCAGACATAACTCTCCAGTTTTATCTATTACCTCAAAAGAAAATTTCTGTTTTCTGTTTCTGCTGGGTAATAATGGGAATTTCCAACTGTTGTTATGATTGCTGGGGTTATCATTAAACTAATAGCCTTCAGATAATTCTACCTTCTTTCTCTTATTCTTCAATCTCTTTTGTATGCGTGATCTATTTCTTCAAAAGGAATTTTCATATTTATTTTTCTTCTTGTTATTTATGTTTCATAAGGAAAAAAAGGTCTCAAGTAATGACATACACATGTATACATATTCATAATATCAGGACAAAATAGATGCAATATGATGTAAATCCTTGGGGATTATAACTTTTTAAGACATTTGATTCCTAATTGAGATTTATTGTATTGAAAAATATGAAGAGTTTTCAGTAAAAGATTGGTGAGATTTTGTACACAGTGTGTGTCTAATATCTCAAACAATTTATCTTCTTTTTTATAGTGGAAGCAATGGCCATATCATCAGTTCACATATTTTAATCCTTAAGAAGTAACATTTCTAGAAAAATCAACAGAAGACATAACTCAAGGAGCATTATAGGTATAATCGTATGGGAGGGAGGTTTCAAGGTGGTTGCGAACTCCTCTCCACGTTTTTATTCAAACACTTTTTCCCACCTTCAAAGAAAAGAAGTCACTTAAGTATAGTTAAACAACATAAGGTGTATGAGAGTGTTAGTTTGTTATTTACCCTCTCTTGCTCTTGTGAGGCAGCTGTTCTGCCTCTTTTGAGCTCAGGAAAACAGAAATATTTGGAAGCTTCGAAATAATCATTTTTCCCATCCCACTGTCCATCCATCACTGAATTCTTCCTCAGGCATAAACACAAGTCAGATAGACAGGGAAATTATATTTCTGGCTATGGCTGTAGCTGTGTGTGAGGAAGAGAGATTTCAGCTGTGTGTGTCGGTGGGGGTGGGGAGGTCACTAATGGAATATCCCATTTATGATAAAAAAGAAAGCTTCTTCATTTATTTATGCATAGTATTTTTAGATGACCAAAAGTCCTAGACAGAAAAATATACATTAATACCTAACCAAATATATTATTTCAATAGGCTATTTATAAATGACAGTGCATATATGCATATATAATAGCTACAGACTGGGTGCCTTGAACAGAAAATTCACATTGATAGTCTCCACTGCAAACTTTGTTTAAAGCACTAAATACGATATCGAGTCCTCTGTCAATGACAGCAGAAGGTTCCAGGCACTATTTGTTTCATAATCCTGTATCTAGCTGACTCTTCTCCTTTGCAGCTCAAGTTGCCACCAAATGCTGAACTGGAGCGTGAGAGTCAATCCTTGTTTGGTTAACAAATTCCCAGCAACATATACCCCCAAACCCTCAGGAGCTGTAGTGATGTCATATCCGTTGCCCAGGTCTCCACACCTCTCTCAGCAGTTACTCCCTGTATCTTTTTCTTGGGTCAAAACTTTTGAGGTGGGCTGGCTAGATAGCAGCAGCGGGAGAGAGGCTAGGCTAGGGCTCGGGGTGGAGGAGCTTCAGCACCTCGGTCAGCGCCCACTGCAGCCAAACCCACCCTCCTGAGCTCGCGCGGACTCCCAGCTCTGAGAATGCCTGCGGAATGATCGCCCCCCAGGGCGGCTGCCGCTACTGCTCCCGCTGCTTCTGCTCCCGCTGCTCCTGCTCCCGCTTCTGCGGCTCTTGCTCCTGCTCCAGCCACCGCCTCTGCCTCTACTCTGCTCTGACTGGCGGGCAGAAAGTGCAACTGACGAGCGAAAGGTCTCTGCAGTGAAGAGTGGAGTGGCTACATAAAAGAGAGTAAAGAGAGGGCAAAAACCTAGATCAGAATGCAGGCGACGTCCAACCTACTCAATCTCCTGCTGCTGTCTTTGCTTGCTGGATTAGATCCTTCCAAGGTATGGGCAATATTTAACTCTTGTTTGAAATAAATGTGCAATATGTAACAAACCGACCAAAAATGCAAATAAATACGCAAAAAAAAAAAGGCACGAAAGACAGCTCTTCCAGCTATCTTGGTGGTGCCTGGTTATCCCTACTGTTTGTAAGATAACAAGGTGAACTACCGGAGGAATAGCTCCTCAAGGTAGAGTCCAGGCGGGGGGCGGGGGGGCGGGGGGGCTGGGGGGGGGGCGGTGGGTAGGGACCAAGAGCGAATATAATGTGTATGGGCAGAGGGCTATGCGGCTCTCGGGGGAATTTAGCTTATTCCGTGTCCAAGTGCTTAATGTTCTCTTTTGAAGTCGGACAATGCAAAGGAGTTAGCAGTTGAAACAATGCGATTTGTAAACATGTATTAGGAGATGGAGCACTGTTTCTTTGTTGAAAGCAGAGAAGCGTTTTCCAGCTGATCCTGGTCAATAATATAATACTCCCATCGCAGACGTGCTGCGGTTTGTGTCCAAAACATTTAGGATGCTGCTGGTAACACAGCTATACTCTGCCATGGCTGAGAGGCATTCGTGAAAGGAGCTTGTGTTTATCTGCTTCTCTTTTTATTAAGAAAATTAGGAAGCACTGAGGAAGTTCTGATTACCAGTGTCAAACAGAAAGTGAGAACCCTATCAAACTAGGGAGGACTGGCAATAGGAAGGATGAGTTGTCTTATAGCTCGAACTCTGAAAATTATCCAGTACTGGTAATTAAAGTGAACGCTAAGCTCTTTTGATAAAAAGGTAGAAAAATATGGTGAAATGTTTTCAGTTGTGTGCGAGAAACGTCTTGACAATAAAGTGAGGTAATTTGAGAGCTTCAGCATTCAAAGAAAATTGCAATTATCTGGAATAAGAGATAAGGCATCTGGTAAAAAGAGTAAGAGATACAATTTCTTAAGTCATTTTACTTAGTTAGCTTGTCAAGTGTCAAGAGCACTTTGACAAAACAGAAAAAAATGATACCATGTTACAAAACCATATAAAGCTGCATTCTGGAATATTGCAAAGTGATTTTTAAAGCTTAACATTATCTGTGTAGTATAGAGAAATGAAGTTTCTTTTCATAATTGGAGAGAACTAATATGTAACCAACATAACCTAATATTATGGTTGAGTATTTCTAGGCCTAATATAGTATATAGGGAAAACTTAGAATCATATCATATATATTTGCGGTTATTTCTGTGCACTTTTCATATTTAGAGAGACCTGATGAGAATAATTTTATTTTAAAGGTACAGTTGTGCTGATATTGTCACTGTGGAATCTCCACACTGTGTGAATGCCACCTTAATGATATTAATAGA
Organism: Phoca vitulina; assembly: GCF_004348235.1. Taxonomy (NCBI): domain Eukaryota; kingdom Metazoa; phylum Chordata; class Mammalia; order Carnivora; family Phocidae; genus Phoca; species Phoca vitulina. The sequence continues at coordinate 16,792,857 of NW_022589705.1, forward strand.
GTATTTTACATACTAAGGGGTAGCTTTACACCCAGGTAAAAAGTGTTGATTTTGTTTTTATATTTTTAAATCTTTTTCTTTTTTGTCTCTGGATCTATAGTGACACATTCTACTGCCACTCTCATTATATTATGTTGGTTACCACTTTTGAACATTTTCAATTATATATCTCTTTTGGAATATTCTTGGTAAAACATTTTTTAAAAGCAAAGCCAACTACTGAGTTACTGCAGAAAAAAAAAAATCACTTAAAGTGAGTTTTGTCATTCTTTAAAATGAATTCAGAAATGTAGAGCTTTACCAGCAACTGCATGTGTGACCTGATTTGTCTGGTATCTTTAGTGTATAAATACCTTCATGAATTCTTGAACCCCACTCTTTCCCAAATTAGGTATGTATAAACAAACAAAAAAAAAGAGCTGTTAAATAAAACAAAAGAGCTGTTAAATCCCCCAAATAAATGACCCATTTTTGTCAATATGATCTTTTCTAGTATTGATAAGTTTATTTCTGTGTATTCAACAAAATATAACTTTTCTTTATACTTAACTGGGGCTGTTTAGTACAAGTGAGCTGAGAAATCCAGGGAAGAAAACGTATACATGAACTTTTCAAATTGTCCTTGTCAGATTCTAGATACTGCAATACAGTGTGTAAAGAACAGATGATAGTTTGTTCTACAATACATATGACATTATAGAAAATATTAAAAGGTTCATAGCAACTGATTTTAATGTCTAAAAACTTTCTGGACTAGTAGACAAAATATTGCTTTTAAAAACCGAATAAAAGCTACTTTTGTATGTTTTAGCAAACTGTTGTTGATCACCAAACTATAGCATCCCTCCCAACCAAATCATAAATGGTACCACTGAATTCTCAAAATAATTGTCGATTAGGTTATGAACTAAGAATTTTCTCAAATTTTATTTGTTACTGCATTACCTACTTAAGGGTTTAGGTAATAAAATTAGCATTCATAATGCAAATTATGCATGACGAAATTGAAATAAAAATCCAATATAGAAACATATAAGACCACAGTTTTTGGACAATAAGTAATAATTAAGTGATGACACTTAAATGTACAGACATTCTAAACAGTTGATGTTTTTAAATATACTAATATGCTAGAACTGATATATTTCATAATCGCATTTTTAAATAAATGCATTCAAATATTCTTCTATATTGTTACACTTTATGTTTATAGTAAATATATATGTATCATCACACATGGAGACACACAAATTGGCAAAATAGGAGAGCTCTTAAAATTGAATGGGGTTTTTCAGGTATACAATTGCCACATAGATCAAATATTGGAAATCTAAACCTTAGTGATCACTGTATATTAATTTATCTAAAAATAATAAGGCTTTCTAATAACAGTACCAATTCTATTTCATGGAAGACTAGATAATGTTTATGTTTATGATCATTTTTCCTGAGATTGAAACTTCCAGATCTTATATGACATTTTATAAAGTGCTTAAGTATCGCCATCTTATGGTAAGATAAGTTACTTGAAAGTCAATTTTATTTTTAAATTAAAAAAAAAAAATGCCCAAACCTTTATATTCATAGGATGGACTTACTTTCAGCATGCACTCACTTTCTTTTTTCTCATTTGATATATCAGAAAATTGGCAAAATTAGTATTTTCTTTCAGCAAAGAAAGGCAATTCACCACTAATTAATTATTTGCATTTTTATATAGACAGGTTATCAATTTTCCCCTCAGGAAAATTATGAGAACTATGTTTTCCTAATTAAAATCTTATTAACAAGTTTCTAGTTCCATTTAGAAAAACTCATAGGTATATTACTTACTTATTTTAAGAGAAATTACTTTTATTTGTAATGGAGTGCCTGAATTAGAGGCAATGTGCCAAACCATCACTCATTTAATAAGTAAATTTTTAAAAACCTGAAAGCTTGTAAGAATTCAATTATTGCTTAGTTGTATGGAGATAGGAATATTTCAGTGCAGGAAATTCCTGAGAATGGCTGCTAGATGGCATCTCTGTGCTTTTAAACTAAACACACTGGGTTCAGTAATGACCTTGATAGTAAGAGAGTGAACCTCTTTTTCTTTTACAAGAAGATTTTTAGCAGACCATTATTTGAACATTATAACAAAGTTGTAATTCCTCTGAATCAGAGCCATGAATTTCTCCGCTCTGCTAGGCTGAAACAGGAAGAAAGGAAACTATAAATGTAGCTGTGCAGGTTTTAGCCAGAACATTGATACCAGAGTCAGATACTTGGGGAACAGTTCAGAAGAGGTGACATAGGCACAGCCACACATTGCAGTGACTGTTGAACTTGAAAGCAGTCATACTTCTGTGATAAATAGACTGAAAAATGCCTTAGCACACTTAGATTGAGAAAGCATTCACTATCTTCTTACCTAGAAATATGTTAAAGAACTGATCACCATGGTACTTGCTCACACCACACACAAAAAATGTAACAATGATTCAGCAATAATCTTCAACACCCAACTGTTCTTTCTGTCCAAAACAATGCAGCCAATTAGAACTCTTGCATTAAATAAAACAGTTGCTTTAAAGCCACAAAAAGGTGATGAAAACTAAGAGAATTTCAATCACTATATTTTTAATACTTCATACCGTAATACACCAGGTATACGTGCCTTTGCCTTTTGGTATTGCTAAAGAAAATCATCGAGGACCTAAATGGGCTATGGTGCCTTTTGTACATAAATCTAATTAAAGTTCTTCTTCTTTCAACTTCTAAATGAAATTAAAGAAAGCAAAAGCAGCAAGAGAAATAAGCTGAGATAAATTTGTTGTAAAATTCACCTTAAAAATCTATCTTCTCCTGTATCTCCTGGGTGCTAGACACACCCCCTATACAACAGGACCAACTCAAATTAGTACAGAAAGCATGGATCGATGGCATTCGGCAAAACCTGGAATTCCTTTCTGTAAACCCTGATATGGCAAAAAGTGAAAAGTTCAACGCAGCCCAGGCATGTTTTGAAAGAACAAATTACTTTCTTACTCTGATTTTATCGCATCCTCCTTAACCCAATTAAATTCTTACTTTAGAGAAAGCAAATATTCTTTCTCACTCTTTTGGCAATTTAAAAAGGTTAAAATTGTACTGTTTTTGTTTATTTTTCTTTTAAAATTCTATCCCGTGTAATTTTGCAATCACTCTCTTCAAAAATGACTATTGTGATGATTGACAGGTTCTCTGTTGGGAGGGAAAGGGGCACAAAAGTGAGAACCAAAAGGGGCAGAATTCAGGGTCCTTTATTTTTCATCCCTACTTTGCCATTATACATATGTGTGTATTTATGTGTGTGTATATATATATATATATATATATATACATGTATATATGAGAATAGCATTGAGGAAGCTGTGCTCCCACCTGTAAAATGTGAAGCCTACATGTTCTTCAACTTCTTTGTTAAACTCTAGAATTACTCCATGCTATACTTTGCATGTTTGTAGGCCCCCAACCCTCCAACCCTATTCACATATTGAAAGCTAATGCCGGAGGTAAGGGTATTACAGTATGAGGCGTTGGGGAGGTAACTCGGTCCTGAAGATGGAGCCTTCATAAATGAGATTAGTGCCCTGATAGTAGAGGCCCCAGAGAGAAAGCTTATTCTTTCCACCATGTGAGGATACAAAAAGAAGTCTACAACCTGGAATAGGGCCCCCACCTGACCGTGCTGGCACCCAGATCTTAAACTTCCAGCCTCCAGAATTGTGAGAAATAAATATCTGTTTATAAGCCACTCAGTGGAGAACTTTGTTACAGCAGCCCACACAGACCAGGATACTTTATTTAATCATATTTGGTCATTCATTAAAAATTAGCAAATCGGGCGCCTGGGTGGCTCAGACGGTTAAGCGTCTGCCTTCGGCTCAGGTCATAATCCCGGGACCCTGGGATGGAGTCTCACGGCGGGCTCCCTGCTCAGAGGGGAGCCTGCTTCTCCCTCTGCCTCTCTCTCTTTCTCTCATTCTGTCTCTCATGAATAAATAAATAAAATCTTTAAAAAAAATTAGCAAATCATTTTGTAGGGTATAGCTTCTAAGGTCATAAACTTTGTGAGATCTGGGGATCAGCCTGCCTAGATAATCACGAAGTTTTCATCTTCTGTGTTTGGCATTCAATAAAGCCTTCAGTTTTCTACTTTGTCACATACCATCCTCTCCTTCCCTCCTATCTCCTCATTCATGATCCATGTACTCAGGCTTCTATTCATTTACCCATCAATCTTTGACAAGACCGTGAGTGGATCTGAAAACCAACATGTTTCTTGCTTCATCTCTAAGTCTTTTATTTAATGAAAAATTCTCTAGTGAAAAGCAGAGTAAAAACTTATTTCTCATATGAAGGGAATTGCTAGTGTGATGAGGAGATGTCAGAGGTATTTGGGAGGGCTAATTATAAAAGATCCTGCGTATTCATTGCTGACTCTTCCAAGCAGGAACATCCTTAAGGATTTTAGACTTGCAATCATTAGAAAAACCTCAATTTTTGTACTAACAAAATATATAAAGAAAAAATGAGACTGGGTGAAGCTTAAGACTTGGCATTTGATTTACTGAAGTATTAATTAGTCACATTTTACTTTAAATAAATTGGCAGTGAAATTAGTAGAGGAGATACAAAACCAGACAGCTGTCTTCGTACGTTAGCTGAGATGACAATGAGTCTTTGGGATCATCTGTGCATTTGTGTGAATTTGTATATGTGCATATATATGAACACATGATTTCACAGTGGTATTAAAATATTAAAGTAACATCAAAAATTATCTAAACATTTGCTACCTAGATCCCAGGTTTAAATCTAAAATATGATCATGAAATTAGTCATCCATTTACTCAGTTTATGTCACTTACCAGTTAAAAACCTTGAAGGAGATTTTCTATGAAACTAGTATTATCATGGTAATTTTCCAGTATAATGTTTTAAGTTGTATAGCAAATTAATTCAACGTAAAAGGGCAAACTGGACATGAAATCATGGTTTTAAGGCCTAACTGTGCAACATTTCAGTAAGACACTTAACCCCTCTGAAGCTCAGTTTTCTTAACTATGGAATAGATTGAATAGCAATAGAATTTATACCATTATTAATTATATATATATAATTATATATATCATTTATATCTATAAATCATTTGTATATAAAACCATAAGTTCCTATAGAAATATTTTATAACATCAATCTATAACCAGATCTAAAGTCTGTTTTGTACCATATATTAAGATCATAATAGAAAAGGGCCTCTCATGCCCCTTTTTTCTTTGCCATTCCTTCTCAGCTTTCAGAAAAGTGAATGTCGTATTTTTATATGATCAGCAGAATTTTTCAGTATCAGCCCATAGTTTTGGTCAAAGCTCCAATTTCAAAATATCACCTTGAAAATTTACATCATCTTTATATCCCAAAAGGCACTGCTTACAAAGTTGTTAAAAAAAAAAAAAAATACAAGACGTGCAGAGTGGTTCCATAATATCAGAGCCAAACTACACCCAGAAAAGAGCTTTTAAACTAATCATGGAGAGTGGATCACAGAGAGGATGGATATATTTAAACAAAGATCTATCAACAGATAAAACTGCTTTTTTGACCAGCATAAAAAGTGTAGGCTTCTTGTGTCTTTGCAAAGTATACCAATGATACAGTAGTTTAAATCCTCTCTATGTTTTAAAAATACTAAAGAATGAAGTTTTAGAAAGGGATTTTCTCAAGCTACTCAGTCTAAAAATGTTCAGGGCAGAAGGTCATTGTCTTGGTCCTTTCAGGCTGCAATAACAAACTACCGCAGACTGGGTAGTTTATTAACAACAGAAATTTATTGCTCATAGTTCTGGAAGATGGGAAGTCCAAGATCAAGGCACCAGCATGGCCAGATTTTGGTAAGGGTCCTTTTCCTGGTTCATAGCTCGTTCCTTCTCACTGTGCTTTCACATGTAGTAGGGGCTAGGGAGCTCTCTGGAATCTCTCTTTTTTTTTTTTTAAGATTTTATTTAGAGAGCACAGGCAGGGGGAGCAGCGGGCAGAGCAGGCAGAAGGGGAAGCAGGCTCCCCACCCAGCAAGGAGCCCGATGCGGAACTCGATCCCAGGACCCCAGGATCATGACCTGAGCCGAAGGCAGACACCCAACCAACTGAGCCACCCAGGGGTCCCTGGAATCTCTTTTTATAAGGGCACTAATCTCATTCAATGAAGGTTCTCCCCTGATGACCTAACCACTTCCCAAAGCCCCTACCTCCTAACACCATCACACTGGGCATTAGGATATCAACAGTTTAGGCAGGGAAGACACAAACATTCAGAACATAGCAGTCATGGAGGAATGACAACTTTATGAACATAATTTCTCTGCTCTTTTCTCTTGGATTGTTTTCCCGTTCCTCTGTTTATACTGGGTTTCCTGCTCTTCTTAACAGAGACTTTTACAAAGTGCTTGAAATGACCTGACCCATAATTAGCCACTTAATAATATTTCTTCTAATGTTACTCATCCAAAAGCAAGTCCACCTGAGTAACTCATGAATTGATTCTTTCTTTTCTCAGTTCAACCCATGTAAATAATATAAAGGGTGAAAATAGGTAAGGACAACTATATAACTTTTAGGGTAGACCCTAATCATAAAAAACTAATATTTAAGAAATGTATTATTTCAGAAATATTTGAACACCATTCTATAGTGAGATTTAACTTATTTGTGTTCCTTGCTACAAGAGGTGGCAGACCCATTTGGGGAGAGGGAGTTCCAAAATATAGGAACAGTGCAAGACTGTCTCTATTAAGAGTGCCACTAATTTGAATGGTGCTAATAAAAATACTCAAAAATATTCTTGGAATAAAAAAATAGAGTTTTCTAAAAACATTTATTTTTTATGTTTTAAAAACAAGGTGTTCTAAAGTATATATCACAAAGCTATGCCTTCTGTCATTCTTATACCAGGCCTTCAGAAGAATAAAAATAAGTTCAGAAAGAGGATCACAGATGCTGTTGTGTTCCTGCTTTTGCCTCTCCTTGGAAAGCTCTTTCCCTCTTCTCCATATGTCAAAATTTTACCTATATTTTAAGATGCAACTCAAATGTCACTTCCCTAACACTCCTCATACCCCAGGAAGAGGTGATCCTGATAAACTAAGAACTCCTATAAGAAAAGAATCATGTTTTATTCATCTTTGCATTTATAGCAAGAATGCAAAGAAATCTTTGCATTTCTCTGACACAGAATACGTGTTCAATGAACACACTGAGTTGGATTTCTTTTCCCCCAAAATTTGCTCTCTTCTATTGCACTCCATTTCTAATCACTTTTATTACACTTTCCACTTTTTTTTTTTTTCCCAATTGGGTATTTATTGTATCGTGTCTCCCCTACTAAACTGTAAGGTAACTGAGAGCAGGCTGTGTTTTAGTCATTATCTTATCTTTTTCCATCTGGCAACTAGCACAGTATCTACTCAGATAAAATATTTAACAAGTATTTGTTGAATGAACAAATGAATAGATGAAGAAAAAAATAAGTCAAGCACACCTAAAAAAACAAAATCCTGGGTTAAATATAATATGTGTTTAGGGTCCGTGCTCTCACCAGAAAATATAGGCGCAGGGAAGTAAGATAATTTTAATAATCTTTTCAAGGGCTTCGACCTCTTATATCAGGTTATTTATCTTAAAGGATGCTGCAATATTATGTCTTTTTAAATTTTTTATTAATTTCCTGTCCTACCTCACCATCCTTAGTGCTATTCTTGACTTTTCATAGCTCTCTGGGATGTTACAACCTTAATACACTTGAGAATAACCTGCTGTGTTTCCTGATACTTGATGGTAATGATAGTACGTCCTCTTATTCCTTGGTGTATGTATAAGCATCCATTTTATTTGCATATGTTTATAAGTCTGAACAGTTTATTAATGTGTGCCTATGTCCTGACTAACTTTATTTTATGTAATGTCTTAGCCTTAGCCGATAAATTAGTATATTATTGATATTTCTCCATCTCTTTTTAGGGACTCCATTATTTTTTTTAAGAATCTAAAATATTCTCTTAAAATTATTCTCTTACTATACATTCTTATAATAGTACCATATAAAGAAAAGTAATATTGCCTCCATATTTGTACTACATTACTAAATGAGTACAACACCATGATACAGAATAATATTAAATGATTAAGAGCAAATATAGGTAGAGTGGAGTTAAAAAATCATCTGAATTGTAACTTCTAAATATCATCAGAAATTCAGTATTTTCATGATTAACTTTGTAGACTAAAATGGTCCGAAAAGAAATGTCAGTAATAAATTGTCCTAACGGCACAAACAAACAGATATCTGGATAACCCCAAAGGGAGTGTCTAAATTGAATAGATGATCCTTTTTATTTTTCCGACTAAGTTGAAGGTGATTAAGAAGCATTATCCCATGATGATTTAAATAGCATTACTAGAGGGACCAATTCCAGATGGCAGGATTTCTTCAAACAGAGAATCAGTATTGGAAATGTTGATTCACCGGCACCAAAATGTCATGGGTGAAATATTAACTTACAAAAGACATCACCACTTCTGGGAATGATCTATGTCTATGGCTACTTAGGGAATTGTTTATCTGGAATCAGTACCAATGGTAAGTATTTTTACACCTACATATGTTTTGTGGCATAATCACTACATCTTAGTGCATATCATTGTCATACTAAATAAACAGAAATATTATCTGGCTCAACACCCACTGAAGACTTTTGATTATACTTATCATTTATTATTTATACTGTGCTACAGATATATTCTACTCTTTACAACAAGGTGACTGCTAGACAAAGTCAGAGAATAAAATAACTCTAGTTTGATTGCCATATACCTTAAAGCACTCTAGGGATAAGCAGGAGGAAATGTATGGAGATTTATGAAGCTCATGCCAAAAAAATAGCTATTGGAATGACTCAAAACTGGGCATAAGATATGGGAGAGTAAGGAATCAAATGGATTGGATCAATCAATAATTTATACATGGTGCCCTTATTAGTACCAAAGCATCATGACTTTCCTGTCAGTCAAAGCAATAAAGACTCCAACTCTAAATATTTGGCCTAAAATAAAATGAAATAAGACTGTAAGAAGTGATAAAATTATAAATGAGCTTATATGTGGCATAGAGGTGGATACATTCATATAAATCTAAAAGAAAAAGAAGGGTTGAGAGAAGGTAAGTATTTATTTACACACTGGCATAGATTGAGGCTTTTACAGATGATGTGTTCCTCAGCCAACATGTATTTAAGTATTTCAAGTGGTTTACTGCCCCCCCCACACACACACACACAGAATGATTGCATTCATTAATCTGAGAACTGGTTACCATTTTCTTACTGTTGGCATTCACTTTCAGAACGAAGTCTCTAATTTAGTTCAACTAAACTTTAATATCTCTTAGTAAAATGAGATGGAAGGAAAAGGCAGTGAAAACATCCTTAATTTCCTTTTTCTTTCTTGCATCTTACCTTTGCAAAGAGAAAGGCAATAGAAAGGTGATTGTATTTTGTCCATTTGTAATCATTTCTTTTGGAAAAGATACCTCTCAAGGAACTCAACATAATTAATATTAATTTAACATATAAAATGAAAATAAAGGAAGAGAGGAACCATACCAAATCAAAGCAAATTACATAATAATTAGGAAATTGGAAAGTTCCTGGTGTTATAGACAGATTACTAAATTAGGAATTTAAAAAGCTGGGGCCTAATATCAGTTCTGCAACTGTCTAGTTGTATGGCTTTGGACAACTCATTAAATTTTTTTGGTTTCCATTTCCTTATGTACAAAATGAAGATGCTGAGCCAAATGCTTTTTTTTTATGGGTAGGTCTTCCTAAAATGGGGCACATTCATCTCTTATAAATGTAGCTCATCATTCTTTCACCCTCCCTTCTGCTCATAGACTCTCAAATTGTTAAAATTAAAGGTAAAACCTAGGTCTGTTTTACTTTACTGCTGAAAATCAAAGTTAATATCATCATATCATCAAGAAAATCATGGCAACTTATGTCATATGCACAGTGACACAAAACTAAATGTAAAATATATAAGCTTATTTCACATCTCAAGCATTACAGAATATTTAATCTTTATTTTGTATCCTTCCTTGTTCTTAGCTTTTGAAGATTCAATGAAAAATAAATGAGTGAAGGACATTGTGTTTCTACTGTCTTTATCTGACAGTAGTTAAAACAAAAGAGACTCTGAGAGTTACAAGAAATAGAGAGACCACCTATTTTATTTTTGCATAAAGGAATCATCTCTGTAACATAACTGAAGGATGGTTAGCTAGCTTCTGTCCATATGTTTCTATTATTGGGGAGTGGGACAGTATTCAAAGGACTGGATTATTTTTAATCAAAAAATAATCACAAAGTTTCTTTTTAAATCAAGTTATGACTTCCAATGATATTTGCTACTACTGAATTATGATTTATTATTGCTAAATACAATTAGAAAAAAATGTATATGGACTGTGGTAGACAGAATAATGTCCCCCCAATGGTGTTCACATCCTAATCCCCAGAAACTGTGAATATGCTACCTTACTCAGCCAAATGTGACTAAACTAAAAATTTTGAGATGGGAAGATTGTCCTAGATTTTCTAATGGACCCAATGTAATAAAAAAGGACCTTATAAGAGGATGGCTGGATGCTTAGAATTAGAAAAAGAAGAGAGGATGACAGAACAGAGATTGGAGGGAGTCACTTTGAAGATAGAAGAAGGGGCCAACAGCCAAGGAATGTGTGCTGCCTCTAGAAGTTGGACAGCCAAGAAAATGGATGTTTCTCTATAGACTCCAGCAAGGAATACAGCCTTGCTAACACTTTGATTTTAACCTCGGAGAACTTATTTCATATTTCTGCTCTCTAGAACTGTAAGACACCAAACTCGTGTTTTAGGTAATCTCCTATAGCTAAGTTTAGGGTAATCTCTTATAGCAGCAACAGGAAACTAATACCTGAGTCTAGATGACAGTAATTACTACGTAAACATGAAACGTAGTAAGTCAGCCAAATAATGCCATAGTCTAGCACTATAGACTGTGAATATTAACGTTAGAGAAACAATAGATGTGAAATTACAGTGAGTTCTAAAAATTAAAGTTAGATAATACAGAAATGAAAAATTGCTTCTAAAGAAGACTAATTAGATTATACATAACCTTAATTTAATTACATGGTAGGTAACTGTGTTCCCTAGCTGACATTTATAAGATACAAGTGAGTCTTTCAGTTGTTGTTGTTAGGTAAAATCTGCCTATAGAATCTCACTCTCAATCTAAGAACTAAGTGGTTGTCATTTCATTTCTTTGCCAGCCTAGGATCTTAAAAGCATTTGATGCCACATTCTTTATACTGGATTTGTCATCCACAGTGAAAATGCAAATAAATTTGCTACCTATGATTTAGTAAAATGATGAAGACAGCTCCTTCTTTTCATCAGTCAAATTTGATCTAACAAAGGCACTGCATGTCCTCAGATGAAAGCAGTTTTGTTTAGAGAACCAATGCATGTTATGCAATAAAGGCATGGTCAAACACGATGATTGCTTAATGATATTCCACAAAGTATAAGCAAGACCCATCCCTTTTATGTGCAGTTGAAGAAGAAAATTGTGTTGTTAAGTTTGCTTATTTAATTTTAAATAATTGGGATTTGTTTTTAGCTTTAGGAAAATTTGCTAAGTGAAGAAAACAATTAGTCCAGAAATTAATGACTCTCAATGATCTTAATTAATACATGTTACATTCATATTACATTCATATTAGGATAATTTTTCAACAAATACTCATGCCTGGCAATACTGTAGGAATTGGAGATAAAATAATTTTTTAAAAGGTATATAGTTACTACTCTCAAAAAGCCCTTAATATTTTCTACTGGAGAACTCAATCAGATATACTAATAATCATAGTATTGTATGATATGTCCTATAACAGACACTTGCGTAGGACACTAGCAGGGGATAGAGAATGAACATCTACAGCAGCTTAGGCATAAGAGAAAATGTCCTGGGGGAAGTGATGCTTAAAGGAAGATCAGCAAGACAATGAAGGAAGAAAGGGGTATTCCATTAAAAGGCAACAGCCCATATGAAGTCTCAGAGATATAAAAGAGCATGTGAAACACTTTACAGCTTTCAACATGACTTGAGTTCTTTTACTACTAATTTTATGAGAAGTAGGAGAAGTTGATGAAAAAGAGAGCTATTGGTAGCATTAAAATGGTAGAAAAATGATTACCTAAAGGGTCCAAGATTTGATCTGTACCAAATTTAAACATATTTCTGGACTTTAATTACCTTAAACCAAAACAAATAAATAAAACACAATGTAGTTGTATTAGTTAGAGTTATCCAGAGAAACAAAACCAACAGGATGTGTAGGGAGTGTGTGTGTGTGTGTGTGCGCGTGCTCATGTGCACGCATATATATATGAATATATATCATACATAATATATAAAAATATTGATTATGAGGAATTGGCTGATATGATGGATATTTCCCCAGATCTGTAGTCAGCAAGCTGGAGACCCAGGAGAGTCCATGGTGTAGTTCCAATCCAAAAGCCTGCAAGCTCAAGACCTAGAAAGAGCCAATGTTTCAGTTGGAGTCCAAAGGTAGGAGAAAAAAATCAATATCCCAGCTCAAAGGCTGTTAGGCAGAAGAAATTTTCTTTTACTAAGCCTTTTATTTCTATTCAGGACTCCAACCGTTTGGGTGAGGCCCACCTACACTAGGGAGAGGAATCTGCTTTACTCAGTATACCAATTCAACTGTTAATGTCATCCAGAAACACTGTCACAGAGACACTCAAGGTAATGCTTGACCAAATATCTGGGCATACCATGGCTCAGTCAAGTTGACACATAAAATTACCTGACATAATAATAACATTAAAAAATTATCTATATGGTTATATATCTAGGTGTCTCTATTTTATCTCTTTCTATCCAATCTCATCTCTATCTACTTAGCTAGCTAGCTTTGTAACATTTACCTATTTTAATAATCAAAACATAAGTTACTGAGAAGAATCCCAACACATTTTACCCCAAGATCACTATGATTTCATTGTGATTGTCTGTCCCTGCCTCATCCATATCATGCTGATTAGGCTCCCCTATAAACTGTGACTGGAGATTCCTGTGCACTGTGGATTGCATCACCACCATCATACATGAAAATTATTATTACTCAATAATTAAAACTATTGTAAATCTTTTTATAACAAGTCTGTTGTCAAGATAGCCCCCCACACACACACAAATGATCTTCTACTATATTCTCATCTAGTTATAAGATGATTCTGGCTTGGTCAAATTGGCTTGCAATTTGACATCACCTAAAACTTTTAGTCAGGTTACCTAAAGGGTCCAAGATTTGATCTGTACCAAATTTAAACATATTTCTGGACTTTAATTACCTTAAACCAAAACAAATAAATAAAACACAATGTAGTTGTATTAGTTAGAGTTATCCAGAGAAACAAAACCAACAGTATGTGTAGGGAGTGTGTGTGTGTGTGTGTGCGCGTGCTCATGTGCACGCATATATTTCAAAGTCTATTTCAAAGTCTGTTTCAAAGTCTATTAACCAGGTTTTTTCATCATGCAAAGGTTTTTCATCTTGGAATTTCTTTCACCTTTATTTTTCCTTTTCCTTCCTTCCTTCTTTACTTATTTTCTTCCTTTCTTTTTTTCTATTCATTCAAAAAAAATACAATAAAACCCCATCATAATGTTAAAAGTTGGAGAAACTGATAGCCGTGTTGCAACAAAATACCAAAATAACTAGGGTAAGCCTGCTATGGAAGTTTGGAGCCAGTCACCAATAACATGGCATTTGCATCACCAGGGACTTATAGTGGAAGATTTTCAGTGCATTTTTAGAATGTCTGCTATGCACCTAGCAGTAACTGGAATCTAAGGATACAGCAATGACCAATGAAACAAAAGTCTCTGCCCTCATAATTCTTAAAATATAACTAAAATAAACAACAAACAAATAAGCAAAGTGTGTGTCACATGATAATACATTATGTGGAAGGAAAATAAAACAAAGAAAGGTAGAAACAAATAGAATAGGTCCCACAGTAAACCTGATACTTGAGCAGAGACATGAAGGTGAGGGAGTAAGCCATGTAGATATCCGGCAAAAGAGAGTTCCAAGAACAGAAAATTTTAAGTACAAATTGAAAAAGTAACAGCAAACAAGTGGCAGGTTTGAGAAAAGGCAAGGAGGCTAGTGAACAAGTGAAATGAACATAAGGAAACTAACAGGAAATGAGAGACAATTTAGCTGGAGTGGGGGGGAAGATCATGTAGATTCCTGTAAGTGGTTTGAAGGAGTCTGTGGGATGGGAAGATACTAGTAGTGTGTTTCAAGCACAGATGTGACATATTATTTTACTTCTGGTGATAAGAGAAGTAGAGACACCAGGTGGTATAAAAAAATTAAATTAGCGGTGGTAGCTAACAGAATTTATTCAATGAGTTGAAAACTGGCAATGGAAGTTTTTTGGCTTGAGCAACTTGGAAGGAAATATGTCTCTCAAGATGCAAAACACACTGGGAGAGGAGATCAGGAGTTATATTTTAGAGTTGTTAAGTTTGAGATGTCTATTAGACACCCAAGTGGTATTGTTGAGTAGGCAGCTGGTATTTAGAGCTCAGTGGAGAGGTCTGAACTAAATATATCATTTTGAGAATCATTAGTATATAGATAGTACTCAAGCCCATAAAACTGGAAGGGATCAGCAAGAGAAGTGGCCTGAACACTATGCTTCAAATACTGAAAGGCAAAAAGCTGAGGGAAAACCAATAATAGAGACTGAGAGAGAGTTTATGAAACAGGAGGAAAACTTGGAAAAGATACTGTCCTGAAAATAATGTGAATGAAATGTCTCAAGGAGAAAAATTTATTAAACTATTAAATTATCATACGCTCTAAATGGGCCAAGTCATATGAAAATTGAAAATGAATCGTCTTTAGAAATGGAATCACTGGTGAGATTGATAAGTGGATTCAGTACACTGATTGTGGCAAATCCTCATCTTAATGGATTCAATAAAATATAAAGGAAAAAGAAATAATAGATAACAAATAGATATAAACAAGACTTCTGAGGAGTTCTGCATGAAGAGAAGCAAAATGGGGTAAACTTAGAGGAGGATATGGCATCAGACATGTTTGGTTTTGTTGATGTCTAAAATGGAAGAAATAACACCACGTTATAATGCTGATAATAATCACAAATAATCATGAATAGTTTTAAATAGGATCACAGAGAATTCTTCTATGGGAACAGGTGGGAAGACAAAGTATGTGTACTAATGCTATTTGTAGTTTAGATAGGGGAGTGCAGACACATGGAAGTTCTCTTGTAATTGCTTTCATCTTCTCAGTGAAATAGAAAGCATGCTCATCAGCTGAGAGTGATGATGGGTTATTGGTAGAAAGAAGAAAAGAATAATGTCCTGAAAACTGCAATTAGGAGCAAAGAGGACAGCTTTTCCAATGTCAGGCTGTGATAGAGGAGTGTAGCAAAGGGCTTGGGAGTGCCTTAGAGGCAGCTGTCTTCTCAGGGGAGAACCAGATTTCAATAAAAGTAAAAAGGTGAAGAAATTTTCAGAGAAGAGAGTAGACATGAGGGGATGCCACTAATGATTTGATTGTGAGTTTCTCACATGTTGCTGTCTGCATTAAATCGATAAAGAATCTTTCATGTACATTGAAAGGCAAGTCTGAGTTTTCCCCAGGAACTAGTTATTTTTTCACTGAGTCTATGAAGAAGTTTAGCCAGCCCAAATCTCTCTTGATGTGGAAAATGTACAAAGCCATAAACTAGTTGAAGGGCATTCAACACAGAGTATTATAGAAAGTGAAAAGATGTATCAGTCCTTTCCCCTTCACTTTGGGCCGGATTTATCTTAGATGTCACATTGTACTCAAGGGAAGACTCATCCATTGAGTCTTAGAAGTTGATATGATATAACCAGGAAAGACAAGGCAGAGCTGCTAGCCAGAGGGATTGTATATTTTAAACATATTGGGCCAAACCTCTAGCCTGAAAATTTTCTTGGAACATTTTTAAAGCAATACAAGAAAGTTGTACTGCTGACTGATATGGAGGCTATCAGTTCCAATTAGCAATTTTCCCATATCCATGAGAACATACTGTAGCAGTCCCAACAAACACATACAAGAAAACTGGGTTCACTTTTGTTTCTTCCACAAATCCTGAGACCAAAATAAAATCTTATTTCAATGTACTACATTAATGGAAAGAAACCTGTAGTTTGTTATATTTAGCAATTTATTTCTGCTCTAGCATATGTCTAAAGGGGACATGGCTCACGTATGTCCTTTAATCTATTATACAATGTCTTTCAATTATCCAACAAACATAACAGAAGAAAAATGTTAAGTTTAATTTTATGTGACTAAAGCAAGCAAAACAAAACAAAAAGATCTATGTGACATTCTCATTTTCTTGCTACAAGGTAACATTGCAACAGAGTAAAAGGAATTGTAAGGTAATATAACAATGTTGAAATAAGAATCGGGAAATAGAAAAATTAAAACATGTGCCAATGTATTTGTGCATATGTGTACTTGTATGTGAAGGAGGGAAAGTTTCATCTGGCAACTACCAAAGTAAAACCTCAACAATCAAAACTTATTACATTAATTATAGAAGTAAGTGAACAGCATGAATTACAAAATATTTTTAAATGCAGCTTGATTATTTCCAATTCACATAATAATCTAAGTCCTATAAATTTTATTTGAACTGTTGCCTAATAAAGAGCTTTAGGACTCACTGAAAAAAATAGATGAGATCACTTTCAAATTATCCTATCAATTAAACAAGCATGGGTGATTTAAATTCCCCATCAAAATTCTGTTTATAATAAAAAAGCTTATTTCCTATCTTCCTTGCTTTTCTGCCTTTTTTTCATTTTATGCAAAGAAAACACTATTTTTAAACTCTATCATAGTTACTATATGGTCCAAATGATGGGAAATTGCAGTAAATAACATTTCTTGATTGAAATTTTAAGAAATTATGTGCCTTAATTGAAGCATGTTACTTCTCTCTAAATCATGCAATTCTCGGTAATATAATGGGGAAATAATACCTCTCTCATGGGACTACATGAAGGTTAAATAGCATTTTGAAGCACCTAGTCCACTGTCTAGCATTTAGTAAGTGCTAACTGAATAGCAGCTTATTTTTCAATAATTGGTGTTCAAAAACATTGCTTGTGCTATATGTCCTACTTCTTAACTAATGTAATAACCTGGCATTACTCATTCAGTTCACCTTATCCAATTTTACATGATTCCAAACATATCTTATGAAAAAAGGAAAGATATCTATTCTTTTCAGAAACTCTACCTGCTCCTGGCCCCATTCTCATAAAGTTTAATTTTTTTTATTTTATCTTTTCAAACAGTGGTGTGAACGTGTTTATATTTGGGAGAACAAAAGAAAAAAAAAAAGTAAGTAACAAAGACCCTTCAAAATAGGAAAGGCTATGCCTGTGGGAATAAATCAAGAGTGTAATTATTAAAAAAACAAAAAAAAACAGGTGATAACCAATGACTTGCCATAGGATTAACAAATGAGGAGTGGCGATTTTATAGGTTCGATCTTTACTCACTTACAGATCATCTCTCATCTCTTGAACACTGTTTGTTGTGTCGAAATTCTTTTGCAGAAAGTAAGATAGAATTGAACAAATGCCCCCAAAGCCTCTTCCAATTCTGGGATGTATGGTGTTTCAATTCAACAAATCTTTGCTAAGCACATGTTCATTCAGGTCCCCCACATGCTGTGATTTTAGTTTGTTCCAATTTTCTGTGCTCTTTTTTGTATGCATGTCCCATTTGGTATTTATCCAGAATCATAGTACGTGTTCAAGAGAATGAGAAATACAAACAGATCTAAATTTCAGTTGACCGTGGTCCAGGTCTTTAGCAAAATAAAATATCTCAACTCGAAGATTAATTAAAGATGTCAGAATAGAATAAAATCAGTCACTGGATCATCTGAGAACTTTTCCCAACTGTTAAAGTGAGAATGTTGAGAATGAGGAAAAGATTGATTGAAACCCCCAAATGAATATTATTTAATTACTAATCATTTTGGACTCTTCCATTTTATTAAAGCATGTTAATTCTACCACTAGCACAGTTGTTAAAACATAGTTTGTATAACTACCATTGAGATTTCTAAAGAGGAAAATTTCTAGTTTACTATTACCCAATTTTTATTGAAAGCATTGTTGAGAGCAAATAATTCAGGGAGGGTTGTTTGAATATATCAATGGTAAGCCAGACTGTCCATGAAATAGGGATGTATACTGCAATAGCTCCCTCTTCTTCATTATATAGTTCCTAATAAAGTATATTTTATATTATGCCAAGTAAATCTATTAACAAGTGCATAAAGGATTTTAAGATGCTCAATAAATAGGGGAAGGATGGAAAAGTTATCCTTCTTGGAGTCCAGCATATAATAAAGCCTTCAAAATTTTTTTTTTAATTTACGAAATATAGCATGGTAGTTAAAAATTCATGATACAGAATTGAATTTGATCAAGAGTTTCTACTTATTATCTATGGAACCTTGAGAAATTAACTTCTACAAACCTCATTTTACTGATATATAAATTCAGGGTAAAGTGAAACATACAAGATTGTTGTGGGGAAATATATGAGATAATATTTTCTGGGAGTATCTGAAACACAATAAGATGAGGACAATAAAGATACTAATACCAGTTATAGCCTGATAGCTAATTATATTATTGGTATTAGTATTTTTATGTGTGTAACTGTCTCTTTTTAGGTTACCCATTACGTAAGCCCTCTCCATCTGAGCTTTTTACAGAGTGGAAAAGGCGTGGGTACAGCTAACAATCAGTAGTAGTCTGTCCATTCCTGGGCATCCATCCAGTGACCCAGATGGTCACGACAATCCACCTGGATACATTTAATTCTCCTGCAAATAATACCAGGTCAGAGTTCCATAAGTGGGATTTAACCACAAAACAAAGTAATCAGAAATTATCTAATTATATATTAGGTAAATTTATCTTAAAAAACTAATGAAAAAGCTAAACAAACATCTATCGCTAATTACAAATTGAATTGTGTCCTGGTGTTTGGGGAAGTTCTGTCTCTTAATCATATGTCTTTTTCTGTCCTTATTACTTTTTCAAAGAGTTTAAAACGCCCCATTGAAATAATGTTCACTAAACTGCAGTTATTCTTTTGTTAACTTGTAGCAAATTCTTAAATCTTGCTCCTCATTCCTCTTGTACTTTCCTTCCTACATGGCTTTCTTTTATGCTCTTTCTGTCATTGTTATATATTGTTTTTCCCTCCTTTGTCAACTGTCTGTATATGCATATTTGCTTCTTGTGTTCTCCTAAATATATTTTCCTGAAGGGTGTATCCTCTATGCAATGAGCCACGTTCTGCTGCTTTTCTCTTACTTTTACTATCTCTTTTTGATAATTTCCATCTGTATGGAAATAGCAATCACTTATGAAATCATTGTGTTATTTGTGTTGCAAGCATTAATAAGTGGTTTCCATTTTCTGTGACAACGTGACAATGGTCACTTGCAGTTCCAAATGACATTTTGCTGGTTGAAAGGGGGCTATTTTTACCCTCAAGAAACATTGATAGTTTTGAAAAAAAAAAAAAGACTGGCCATATATAAGTCAGAAAGCCACCCCCCCCCCAAAAAAGGGCTCCTTTAGGAAACAAAGCAAATAATTTCAGTCTTTTTGTGAACTCATCTACCTATAGGAAAATGACATAGTTCAAAAACAAAATAAAACTTTTTAAAAAAATATTTACTTTTGGACATTCTTTAATGTCCAAAGGATATTCCTTGTGGTTCCATGCAGGTAAAAACCTCAGTGCACAAATAATTAGCTTAAATTCATCTTAAAAATTTAAAGCATACATGTGATTTAGCCTGACAATTACTTTCTGGCCATGGGACTATGTAGGTATGTTGCTGTGCCACTTTAAATGTTAATCTAAATATTATGTGACAGTATCCACACATACACACATCATTGTCCCCAAATAGTAACTATGCCTGGAAGAAACCTGATTATGGAGTTAATTTAGATCATTGAAATAATTTGCTTCTGTGGAACAGGGAGAATCACATGCTTTCATCTGTAAAGTACTTTCATCTCTAAAGTACATCCCTCCACAGAGCATTAATTGATAACTTCATACTGGCTTCCCATTAGTTATGGTAAAGTCATAATCAACTCAGTAGACAAGTCCCACGGTACGGATGACTGAGAAAGAGCTTTTCTGACATCATCAACAGTGGCATCAACCACATGAACCAGAGCAATAACATGAAGCTCTGTTACTGAATTTCCTCTTCTTGAAAGGAACCATGAGGGACCATGTAGAACAAATAGAATTGTTTCTCATTTTCTATTCATCCTCCATTTTATTTCAAAGAACATGCTTCAAGAGCACGTTAGGAGAGTCCCTGATTGATGGGGCTTACAATCTAGTTGTGGAACAGACTGAATTAACAATAGATAAATAAATAGCAAAGTAACATACATTTGCAAATTGCCCATCAGAAGACTGGCTCAAAGCACAGACATAAGGAGATGTTAGAGTTATGTAGTATTAGTTGACCCCTCAGGGTTAGATTAAAGCAGCATCTCTGCATCAGAAAACCCAACAGAAGCACAATAATAGTCACAGGACATTATAGGTCCTTATCATGTGGGTAAGAGGAAGTTTATATTTCCGCAGTCGCAGAAAGATAAAATTATAGGGGAAGTAACACTGATGCAATGTCCAAAACTAAAGAAAGTAAGGGTACCACTGGGGCAATTGAGGTGTCAGAATCCTTTAGGCATTACCTCTATAACTCCAAAATCATGAGATCTGGAGATGATACCAAAATATTTACAGTATAATTACAGCTTCTAAAATTAGTTAACTATGAATAGGCTGATTTTAAGCAAATATATTTTATAGAGAAATACCCAAAACCTTAGAAGACTTATTAAATCATGCATTCATGCACTAATTTATTTCACAAACCATTAATGAGTAAAATACTAGTCATTGATAAGGAAGCATAAAACATAGACTCAGCAGGTGAAAATATCTAAGCAATAACTGCTAATTTTGTCAAATATTTTTTGAGCACCTGTCATGTTCCAGGCACTAAATTCTTTAGTAGTGGTACAGAACCTGTGTGAGTTAACAGAAATGAGAAGCACTATCAGAGAGTCAAGAAAATATTGTATACCTATCACATTAACTGGGTCTTGAAGCTGAGCAGAAAAGAATTTTGCAAGTGAACAAAAATCCTTAGACTGTAGTGGTCTTTTGTAAGAGTGGAAAGTTTAGGCTGTGTGACTTCAAAAGCCCTGGGAAAACATTAAATCAAAGTAAGTTTATTTTCTATCTGCTCCTCTTACCAAAACCTTCAATAATCCTAAATTTTCTTCAGAAAAAAAAATGTAGCATTCCATGTAAAACCCTCCACACTGTCACCTCATCTCTCTTTCTAGTCCCTTGACACTTTCTGCCATAGCCTTATCAAAAGATGTACTATTCAAAACCATCTATGCTTTTAGAGTCTCTATTTCTTTGCTTTGTGATATTTATTTTGCTTTGAAGACCAATATTTCTACTCTTTAACTCTTAAAACCTATTGACCCTTCAGAGTTTCACTCTGCCTGGAAAGAATTTGCTTTTTCTTCCATGGGACCATAGAACTTTGTTTTTATTTTTGCTATAACATTTAAACAGCCTAATCTTTTAAAGTCATTTGTGTTTGTGTGAGACTCCCTCATGAACATCATGAGATGAAATTTGACCTTCTTTATTTTTGCAGTTGCCCCAGAGGGGCACACAATAGCTTCTCAATAAGTGGTTGTTGCATGAACTAAGACTGATACATCTATAAATTCACTTTTTGTGACACAAACAGTCCAAATTCAGTAAAGCAACAGCTTGCTCTCTCCAAGTGAGAGGGATCTCAACTTTTCAGCATAGAGATGATTTTAGAAAATAATTAAGCTTGTAAAACAAAATGTAGACCTTCCTATTTCTAACAGTTGTGGATCCTTCATATCAAGGACCCAACACAGCAAAAGTACTGGATTGTGGCCCAGAGCACTGAAGTTCTAGTCCTGGGTCACCAGTGTTGACTAAACAATATACCCTCAATAAACTCTCTGGAATTCAATGACTTCATCTGAAACTAAAGAGGTTGGATTCAGTCATCTCTAAAATTTTTTCCAGAATAACATCCAGACCAACATTAGTCTATCTCAAGAATTAGCCAATGAAAGATAATAAACATTTCAACTGGAAAATATAATCCACTGGAAAAAAATATTCATCAAATGGAAAAAGGAATACATTTTGTATATCAAGATCATTGCACTAATTTTCTGTTTCTGCCACTGAAATACATGAAGAATAGCGGAACTTACAACATTATCATAAAGATGTCTGGCATTTAAAAAGGCACAATCTCCAATATAAACTGAGGTTTTAAATATCCTCCTGGAAATATCACAGGACGGTCCTCTGTGGGACAGTAACACCCAATCTGCCCAAGGAACAATAGGTGCCATTTCAAAGGACTATGAAAGCAGTTAAGTTAAATGTCAGGGACTTGAAACAAATTGAACAATAAACTTAAAAAATACTAGTTATGCCACATTGTTATAGATCTGCAGAGATAAAAATCCAATTTAAAAAATATTTATTAGGGGCGCCCGGGTGGCTGTCAGTTAAGCGACCAACTCTTGGTTTTTGTTCAGGTCATGATCTCAGGGTTGTGAGATCGAGTCCTGCATCAGGCTCTGTGCTCAGCCCAACACAGAGTCTGCTTGGGATTCTTTCCCTCTTCCTCTCCCTCCCCCTCTGCCCTTGCCCTCCAACCTGTTTGCATGCACCTGTGTGCAAGTTCTCTTGCTCTCTCTCAAATAAATAAAGTCTTTTAAAAATATTTACTGAACTATGAACTCAATAGTTGACTTTTTAAAATTTATCTTAAAGTCAAGTTTAGAAACACACACACATTCACAGTGTATGCACACACAAACACACATCTAAAATACTTAAAGCAAACATTATCATGCTACTGGCATATAAACTACATAAAAGAAAGCTATTCCTTTATTTCCTTTTGGACTATTCCTCATGCTCCTAACAACTTACCTTATAATAAATGAAAAAATAAAAATAAAAAATGATCTGACCAAATTGAGATTTTTCTGTTAGCTCTATTCTTAAACTATAGCATCATCCTGGACAACTCTGGGTCATGCTAAAGGCTGTCTGATTGGACCTCAAATATAATTTTAATATTGAAAACAATACCGTATACTCCAATTAAATCATTTACACAACAAGCATTTAAATTGAATGCAGAAGTTGTTTCGCTTTACTTCAAGTTTTCAGAACTTTACTTTGGAATTTTTGTCTCTTTGTAAATTATTAAGAATGCAGTCGGGTCATCAGAGGTCTGTCAGTGAGTGTGGCTATTCTCTAATTAGCAACAAGGAAATGATTTTACCAAAACGGGGTGCGTGGGGGGCTGACTTGAAAATGAGCATTCTGAAGTCTTCACAACTGCTTTCAGTATAAATTACCATTTCACATTTGGCTGAATACAGCTGAAAAGAAAAGCTTAGGGCCATCCTAAATCCTAATGCAGGAGTTATCCCAAATCCCCCTCTCTCTCTAATCTCACATTCAAGTGATTACCAATCCCTGTCATATCTGCACCATTAATCTGACTTAAATCTGCCCTTCCACTCCAATTCTTCCATGGCTGCCCTAGCTGAGGACCTCATTTCCTCTCACCTGGACCAGAACAATCAATGCCTACTTGTCTCCCATACTCTTGTTTTCTTAGTACAGCCTCAGCACTGCTCTCAGCATAATCTTTCTGACAATGGCTGAAAATGTAATTTTTTCAGAATCTTACTCAAAAGCCTTGAAAACCTTTTCATTAGCTCAGAAGAAAATCTAAACTCCTTTGCTTGCATACAACTTTCATCATCTGGTTATACATTGTTCATCTCCATTACTCAGCTACCCCACATATTATGCAGAGCAGTAATGTGTTTTAAAATTCAAAACATGATTTTATGTAATGCCACCTTCTACTTAAATGCATAAGTTATTCCTTCTGATGGGAATATCCTCCTCCCCAAATTATTCTACCTTGCAAATTCCTATCTGTCTTCAACTTAAATTATTCCTCTGTGTGAAGCTAACTCTAGCAGAAAATTTGGGGAATTCCTTTTCTTCCTTTGTATTTTGGAAAATCATACAAAAGCTAATTTTATTATAATTTTCCTATGCTTGTGTTTGCTTCCCCACTAGAAAGTGAGAATCTTAAAGATGTGAATCAGTGTCCTGTGTTCATTATTTACATCCTCAGAGCCTGGCAAAATGCCTGACAGAAAGCAGGTAGGGAGAAAAGAGGAAAGCGGGAGCAACAGATGGAAGAGAGAAAGGAAAGAAGTAATTCTTTAGTAGAGAATAGTGCTTAGACAAAACATTGTCTTCTCCCCTCTCTCCCCAATCCCTTACCCCAAGTATTTGTTAGAGTAATACCTTAAGTAAAAAAATAACAAGAAAAATCTTAAAATGAAAAATATATATATATATAAAGAGTCAATTGTGACAAAATGGCAACCTGCAGCCTGAAAGGCACATGAGGGGACCCTGAGGGAACTCAGGTGCCCACTAATCCCCCAGACCTCCCTTGCTAACTTACTAATAGGGATAAGAAGCTCCCATTTTTTTAAAAAGAGTTATTTATTTGAGAGGGAGAGAGAGAGATTATGTGTGGGGAGGAAGAGGGAAGAGGCAGAGGAAAGAATCTCAAGCAGACTCCCCATGGAGTGCAGAGCCTGAGATGGGGCTCAATCTCAGGACCCTGAGATCATGACCTGAGCTAAAATCAAGAGTCAGAAGCTTAATCTACTGAGCCACCCAGGCGCCCCAAGAAGCTCCCATTTTTATTTAATTCTCCATCTAGAAATACCACTTCCTTTATTCTAGTCCCAGTATTTTTTCATGGCTCTGACTCACTTATTTTCACCATCATTCTGAAACTGACACCCTCCTCTCTGACTTCTATACAACACATTCTATGTAGAGAAAAAAACAACCCAAAGGGGAATAAAATCAATAAGAAGGCAAATCCAAAAAAGATTTATGCTCATAGATGACATTACTGATTGCTGGAACTAGAAATAGAAAATCCCATCTAAGATGTTAGAATTGCCTGCATATTATTGAAGTCTGAATAAGTCAGAAAGGAAATGGATCCTTTAAATGAAGAAAAAAGCTTAAGTACTTTGACTATTCCATAACCCTTAATTGGGTACCTCTTTGAATAGGTCATTGTGCTTGGCCCTTCATGAGAATAATAAAAAATGTAAGACATGACTTCTCTAGTTTACAAGCCAAGTAAATGAAATAATAAAAATAGTCCTACCACATGAAGGCTGCTCACTCTTTTTTCACTAATGCCATTGCCAAGAGAGCAACTGAAAACCTCAGAGAATCTGTAAACCTTGAAGGAGAGACAGGAGAAGCAATAAAAAGGCAGGGAATGCCCCAATGGAGTTATCTCAAGCAGGAGTATCGCCAGTTTAAATTTCTAGTCTCTCTGCTTCCTGATTTCACTTGACTTCCTTGTTATCCTTACTATAATTCTACTAATCAAGAAATTCATGATGAAGTCATCATCCTTTGAAAACTACAATTATCTCCAAGAATGCTACAGAGCTAGCTATTGCTTTCTGTTCACACATTAGTGGAGTTTATTCAATCATATAGCATTCTCCCTTTCAGACTGAGGTTACTCAGAGATTGGCCCAATTTGATGTAGGAGGAGTAGCTAATTTGAAGACAATGAGAGGACTCAGTAGTGGAGTAGTAGTTAGTTTTACCTCTGCCTTTTCCAAATAGTAGCCTTAAGACAGCAGGGATACACATGCCAATAGGGAATGAGTTCTAAAGCCATTCTTTCCTGATCAGAGAGAAAGTCTTCTTTCCTCTCATTAAGTTCCTTTTACTCAATGGCACCCTACCCTTAAGACACAGAACTGAAGTTAGTGCTATATATTGCTATGTTGTGGATTAATACTGTGTGTTAGTCAGAAAAACCTAAGCTTCCTTCAGATCATCATTTCTATGAAAGCTATGTTCTGTGCATTCCAATTAAATGACTTGGAAATCTCTTGAAGCGTAATTATTTATGACGTGGTGTTTTCCTCTGTATGAGCAAGGTAATTGTGAAAAAAAAAAAAATCATAAGATCACTGAAGCTGGGGCCAAACATATTACATAGACAGAGAAGGTATGAACTCATAAAAATAAGAGGCTCTTAAAATATGTGGAATCACATAAAGTTATGTGTCATCCTTTCCAGCATGCAGGCTCATAATAACTAGACAGGATGACAACCTCTGATTTTGTTGCCTTTTTCCACCTTGTTGAAATCAAGGCATTATGCAACTACTGTTAAACGAACAAAATAAACCAACTGGCTAGCTGACTTCCTGAAACTTGAAACACACAATTTAGGGGCTTCCAAATATGCTTCATCCAAAAGCAACAGGCAACTAACCTTTAATGAAAAAGATCTGTGGTAAAAGTGAAAAGAATAAAAGAGGATCCTGGGAGCTGAAGGAAGGGTACTGTGAAGAATGACTGCCACACAGCAACCACCCAAACACTTCTAAAGGAAAAAGAGTTAGGCTTACTTAGATCAGCACTATTACTCAGGATGTATTGGGATGGAAAAATATAGTCTAGTGTGGGAACAGAATCTGAACTCCCATTAGTGTAACTTTTATAACAGGATTCCCAAGACACCTTCTTTTTCTGCTAATGAGTTATTCCACTCCCAGGCCATGTCCTTAAAATGGGGATGGTATGCATTTCTCTAGTCCTCTTGTCATTTCCCCTTTCCCACCAACTATGGTACAAATGACAAGGCAGGACCTTGAGCAACTGTCTTGGATCCAAAGATGAAACCTGTATGTAAGTGATTAGCAGAACCTTCTATCACGATAGCCCTGGACAACTGACCTTTGGCCGCTACATAAGAGAGAAATAAACTGCTATCTTGCTTAAGCTATTTTTTGTCTTTTTTATACATCAGCTTAGACTACACTCTAACAAAGGAAAATAGAAGGCAAATCAAATACAACCATAGAGGTCATGGTACTTGGGTATTAGTCAAAATTAAATGGGAAACTGTTACAGACTTTTATAAATAGGGAAGACATAAAATAAAACAAAAACAAAAACAGGGCGCCTGGATGGTTCAGTTGGTTAAGCGTCTGCCTTCGGCTCAGGTCATGATCCCAGGACTCATGATCCCAGGCTCCTGGGATCGAGCCCCTCCCCCACCCCCGCCAGACTCCTTGCTCAGTGGGGAACCTGCTTCTCTCTCGCCCTCTGCCCCTCCCCCCACACTCATGCTCTCTCTCTTGCTGGCTCGCTTTCTCTCTTGCTTGTTCTCTTGTTCGCTTGCTCTCGCTCTATCTCAAATAAATAAATAAATAAATTACATATATAAATACATATGTGTATCCATATATATAGGGAAGACATTTATAAGTAGACATCAGTAGAAAGGTGGATTAGAACTCGGTGATATAAACAAATGCAAATTAGTGAGTAGTTTGAATATAGGTAGTTATTGAAATCCTGAATGTGTATTAGATCCTAAAAGAAATAGTATAGCAGATAAAAAAGAGACAGGTCAATGTAAGCCTAGAGGAACTCCAATATGAATACGAACTGGTGGAAGTTAATTAACAAACAGGACAGAGAAATAACAGCCAGAGAGGTAGAAAAATAAAATGCTAATGAAATTACCATATTTGCCTTAATCTCTATAGTAAACATTCAGAACATTTTTCTTTGGGAACTTATATTCATTTTTATATGTGAATTTCATCCAACTGTCAGATATAAGAAATATATTCAACTAAAATGAGACTAACAATAAAAAAGGAACAGTATTTGAAATATACATAGATCCCTCAAATTTTAGAAGCTCATCTTCTAAAATTAAGCCCTCATATCAGTGTGTTAACTGAAAATAAGAGAATGCCAAGCCAAAAATCTCAATAAAGAACTCCAAACACTTTGTTAAGTGTAAAACAGAGTGCCAGAACTTACTCTCTGTTCTCTTGCTCAGACTAATTGGTCTTCAGTCATCTTTTACATTTTCCCCACACAGATCAGTATACCACATGAAAATATTTCCTCAGAAACGAAGCCTTTTATCTTTTAGTAAATGGATACCTATCAATCAGAATCCTGGAAAGAAACAGGTGGCAGATTCAAATGAGGAACTTTAAAGATTCATTTACCAAAGGATTTGAAAGTTAAGGGAACCAACAAGAGATGGTTTAGTGCCTTGGGGGTAACAGTAGAAGTGAGCAAGTACTATCCCAAGCCTAAGAGGGAAAGGGAGTTAGCAGTTACCTGAACTGGAGAGATACACACCCATGAGAAAGGTTCACCAAAATAAACTAGGACTTAGGGCAAAGGCAGAAGGGAATGAATATATCAACTTCACTTTCCTTCTGCCTTCTGATATCCTACCAGTATCTCCCATTGGCCAAATCCAGCCAGGACCCAATTATCAGCTGCCCTCCTCCAAAACATGTTGCAGAGGGAGAAGGTTAGACAGTGGATCTGGAAATGCAAATTGAAAATAGGTGCCTCTTCAGTATTTGAAGATTTTGGTATTAGTGGAGTGGTTACTATAAATAAATACATCATATTATTTAAACTAATGATAGAATAAATTGAAGCTGTGAACAAAATCTTAGCTATTCCCCAGAATGAGATATCTATGGGTTTTGGTATGATACCTAGTGACTCTAAACTCTGCATAAAGACTTAGGACATCTGGGCTTATACATGTCTGCCAGATGGTGTGGGATGCTCAAAGATCTGGATAGCTAATTTTACACAATAACCGCTTTTAATAGGAGTTTTATATTGAAACCTCTGACATGCTTTTACCAGCAATTGTACTGCCAAGTCTGGCTATAATAAATGTGCATGATTTAATGGCTAATTCTCCAGAAATACCACTTTTTTTTTTTTTTTTTTTTGCCTTCCTTCAACATCTTTGCTCTGTTTAGCAGTTCACACTTTAATTCTAGAACCTTCATCCTTCTTTTGATCCTTTTCTGCCCCCGAGTGGCAGTTCCCATTAGCCTGGGCATATACACACACTATAGTGCATTCACTCAGGAGATTTGGAGAACTTTTTTGCCACAAATAACAAAGCACTGTTTCCTGACCACTGAAGAAATTCCAATTACTATTTCTGTATTTTTAAAGGTCTTTTAATGGCTTTTAAGCAAATATTGCTCTCCCACTAAAAGAGTTGCTGTCTGTGCAATTTTCTCAGCTTTTAAATCACATCACAATTTAAACAAGTTTTGAGTGATCTTCCTGCTTTGAGCCAAACACAGATTTGAGTTCCTTGTACTGTCTAATTTGCTGTCTCAGAAATGACTCTTTATACTTTACCTACATGACAGGATACACCCCTCATATACATGACAGGGAGATATGCCTAAATAACAGTCTCCTTGTAGCTTTGCCTTTCATCTTACCCAGTTTTCATTTTCCTCCCTCGGCTTCTACCAACTTGTTTTTTAAAGATGCATGTCTCCTGCATACTGGCATGTTGATGTCCCTGTATTGAATTTTATTTTCTTTTACTCAGAATTAAATCAGTGCTTATGGAAATGATCAGCTTTCAAGGAGTGAAGAGCAAAATCCCCAGGTCCTTCCCTTCATGATTATGAGGTGAAAATAGCAAACATTTTTTTTTCTAAAACTGGAGGTCAAAAAGTTACAATGACTTGATAATAGCGGAGGTCCATTCAAAGTTTTATATATTTAGCCAAAAGAAACACAAGGCTTTAATGATGAATGTTTCAAGACATACTGTACTTTCAATTAATGAATTTTCTACATTAAGTCTTTCACTTCCAAACTGATGAAAATATATTCTACTCTTTTTTTTTTTTTTTTTTTTTTAAGATTTTTTATTTATTTATTTGAGAGAGAGAGAATGAGAGAGAGCAAGCACATGAGAGGGGGGAGGGTCAGAGGGAGAAGCAGACTCCCTGCCGAGCAGGGAGCCTGATGCGGGACTCGATCCAGGGACTCCAGGATCATGACCTGAGCCGAAGGCAGTCGCTTAACCAACTGAGCCACCCAGGCGCCCCAATATATTCTACTCTTAATTAACATGTTTTCCACTTCCAATTCTTCAAAAGCCCCTCGTTATCCTAAAGATAAAAATGCAAACTCTCAATGTGGCATAGAAAATCCCCATACTGTTGCCTGATCTCACCCCTTGCCTTTCTTATCCTGCCACCCACTCCATCAATATCCAAGGGTCCCAACACATTCCTCCTCACACCTCCATGTTTTGGCACTTGATGTTCGGTTGGCCTGAAATATATACCATGCTCCTCCCAAACCTGCTTTCACACACATTTACCACCACCACCACCACCACCACCACTACCACCATCTACAATCTACTACAAGACTAATTTAGGAATCCCTCTATGAACTAGCTCAATATAACTTCAGCTGAACTGAAGAAACAATCAGTGATCAGGTTGATATCATTGAAAGTCAAAGCCATGCAACATGGCCATTAATTTTGTTTTTACTATTGTTTTTTAATATCTATACATTGCAGGCACTGTACTAGTTCCTAGAAATAGAAATATGAGTAAGAAGAGCCCATGGTTATCCTTAGTGGAATAAGCTCATCTGTAAATCAATATTTACAACATTTAATAACTGCTGTGATGACAGTACAAAAGCATATCAGAATGAATCTCTTCCTTTCCACAGTTTCCACTGAGAAACCATTCAGATGACAGATAGACCTCCAACCCTATAGGAAGAGTTTACAGAAGAAATGAATTAAAATCTCTTCCCATCTCTTGGACCCCTCCTTAAGCTCAAGGACATATAGTTTTTGAGAGAGGAAATGAGAAAACAACAAAGTTCAAAACTGGTGGAGAGATTTCTTCTGAGCGTGATAATGGAATGTGCCTTTACTCCTAGAGGTTGTCAGGAAAAAAGATACATGAAATTTTCCCACACGCTGAATGGCAATGGGGAGAGACATGCATTGGGAAACTTTTGAATGCTGGCCCAGAAGCATGAGGAGACTTCACCAGAAAGAGTCTGCAGTTATACTACTACCCGTCTAGGGCAGAGAAAAGAGCTCCAGTCTACACATGGCACATCTACTAATTTCAACTGAATTACAAGAGAGCCCACCAGGGACCTTGTAAAGATCCCAAGTCACATAATGAGACCATCAGCTTTCATCAACCGTATCCCCACACGGGGATTTCAAATTTAGCTGGCAACCCAATGAGCACAAAAACACCTAGCTAAGTAAGAATGGGCTTATCCCCTACTGCTGCTCCCTCTCTATGCACCACCCCCAAACTTCGATTTTGGCAGGGAATAAACTATCCCAGAAGTATGGAAACAAACAGGTTGAAAGGATGAAAAGCTACTAATCATGCTATAGGCTTCCAGTTTAAAACTAGCTAGAGATGGGCAAGAGAATATTTAACACAGAGAAGCTTCTGTTCTTCGATCATTACAAAGGACACGCTAATTTCTGAATTAGGACTGTTACCTGAAGTAATGTTAGAGCTCTCTGTTACTTTTGTCAAAATGTAAAAGCCCTGGAACCTGCTAGAACATATATTCTAGGACAGAGAAGTGGGTAATTCGAAGATCTTAGAGAATAAATGAAA
This sequence comes from Phoca vitulina, assembly GCF_004348235.1. Classification (NCBI taxonomy): domain Eukaryota; kingdom Metazoa; phylum Chordata; class Mammalia; order Carnivora; family Phocidae; genus Phoca; species Phoca vitulina. The sequence goes on from NW_022589705.1 coordinate 16,824,822, forward strand.
AAACCAAGAGGAGTGTGAATAGATGAAATTGAGGCTATTAGGAGTGTTAGGAAAGAAGCCAAGAAGACGTGAAAGGAAGCTAAGCAGTTGAACCCTGAAGTTGTCACAGAACTTCCCACTCTTCTTAACGTAGACATTGCTATATGGTTGCTTACTTTCTAGTTTGTTTTTTTTTTAACAGACTAGGTCTAAAGCTGAACTCTTCTGTGATGTTTCATGTACAGATTCCTGGATCATTTTATAAATTATATCTTTCAGTCATGGAAATATATTGGTTATTGACCTTCTGTTATTGGTGGGAGAATCTATGTTGTGTGAATGGAGGTCTCGGTTCTTGGATTCACCACAAAAGATTTATGTGAGGATCTGTGCTAGAATAGACAGCCAGAAGGAAAGTAGCAAGCACAAAACAGTTTATTAAGGACAGTACACTCTCAAGAAGGGAGAGTGGGAGGGCCCAGAGGTGGCAACTGCCCTGAGGGGCTACAGGGGTCTTTTCCTTTTATCTGAGTGGTGTCTTGGGTCATGGACAAGGTGGTCTCTAATGCAGGCTGCTCCCGATCATTTGGGGGAACTCCTCCCACAGGTTGGGAGGGAGAGGTTTTGACCCTAAAAGGTTTGTACCAGAACTCTCAAGGCGCCCTTCCCCAAAGAGCAGGAACTAAAACTGCAATGCAAATGCATTATAATGAGTCTAGGTGTTACCTTGAAGCAGGGGTGGAAAGGGAGAGCATATGTTCTGCACCTCTGGTCCATTAGCCCCAGGGTCTTGGAAGCCACAAGGTCAGGATGTTGAGGGGTCTTGGAAGCCACAAAGGCAGGATGTTGTGCCCCCAGGCTTCTAATGTGTAACCTATTTATCACCTTTCTTGCCTCCAGCTCCTGTCTAACTGCCTACTCTATCACTTCCAGTCTTTTGTGGGAATTTGCTTTTTACTAATGCATGGTCTCCCCTTGCTATCTGCAGTAAATCTTTATCTCCTCTTTTGTGAAACACTGCAAGATTATAAATTATAACAATATTAATGACTTTTTTTATATAGTCCTTTAATCTGTCAGCTACCAATGTCATTAGGAAAAATATTTCTATAGTTGTTTTCTTCTATCTCTAACTTCATTTTATTTACCTGAATCAAATATTTTAAAAGGATTTCTTTTTCAGCATAGACATCTAATGTTAAAAATGATTACTTATGGCTCTGCTCTTTTTGACTAACAAGGTTTGACACATAGTATATAACAGGTTCAAGAATCAAGTACTGAAGGAAAATTTAATAGATTATTGAGTACAGTATCATCTTAAATATGTTACAGTAATTTACAAAAGACTTAGGTCATTTGGTTTGGCCAATTTAAATTTCCTCTATTTATAAATTAGATGTAAAATTACATCTAATAAAATTAGCTTCTCTTTTACATTCTTCATTTAAAAATACCATTAACTGCTTGAGAAGTTTATAAAAGTCATTAATCTTATAAAAATACACTTCAAGGACATTTTCGTTACCCCCATCATTCTCTTTTGCTGGTTCTATAGATGAGCCTTCCTGTGACCAACTGCCATATCCAAAAAGGTGTCTCCTGAAGCCACTGAGCATTCTACATATATTATCTAGGTAAATCTCATCAGAGGATCCCAATTATTAGAATCAGAATTTTCTTTCTATTCAATTTCTTCTTAAAACAAAGACTCTTTCAAATATATTATGTCTTCTCCAAACACTCAAAAGTTTAGAAATATCATGAATATGTGTTTTTTATGAGTAGGTAAAAAAAAACTGGAGCTCAGAGTCTGTGAACTCCCCATCTTTGTAAGAATTCAAGCAAAGACTGGTAAACGTGGGCTCTGGAAGCTGTGATAGGATTTCCTCAGGTGAAGTGGCAGAGCTCTACGGTTCTAGGTAACTCTAATCTTCTTCCATCTGTAGAGGGTAACAATGACATGCCCTGACAGAGGCTATTCCAGAACTTGAGAATGTATCAATCAAAATGGAGAACTGACCAGTCATAAATAAAAAAAAAGAATCACTGAGGCAATTTGACAATGCCCCTATGAGAACTACCCAGAGAGAGGGGACAAACGCAAGCAGACCATTCTGCTACAACACATCTTCTGTAAGACCAAGTAGCTCTTATATGATTGGACAATATAGGAGTAATGTTAATATAACACAAATATGTTGCTTTATAAATGTTTTTTCTAGGCATGTAGAGCTGGAATCATGAGAGTAGAATGATAATGATTCCCTGTATACAGGTCACCTTCCCAGTAAGGTGTAGTCCCAGCCTTGCTCTGGGTTGTGGAAGGTTGCACTTACCACTGTGCCCGGCTAAAAAGCAGCGACAATGACCCTGAGTTATGCTTCCATATGCATTGCCCCAGGCCCACAAGTCAGCATTTACACTCAGTGTTTTGGGGCATTTATAGTATGTCATGGTACAAATTCCAACTATTGTAAGCTCTCTCCCCCGGTTATCCAAGCAAATTCTCAAGGTACCAATTATTATTTTTGTTAGTGTTCTGGATATACAGTTACACAGGTTTTGGGTGGTTTGTCCCAACTCCATTTTCTCCATAAGCCCTGTGATATTTGGTACACAGTTTTACAGAATACAGAGTTTTTCAAGAATCCAAGTGTCGTATTATAACAGAAACACCTGTCAATGTTACCATCCGCAGAGAAACTGAAAGGTATCAGACACTGGTGTTATTTGAATTATATAACTAAGTCTTCTTACTTTGATTTCCTTTGCTTGAAGCAACTTCTGATAATTACGCGTCAGTCAAATGCAAATATCCAATCCACTTGTTATCTTTCTCATGGGAAATTATAAATGTGCATTTTTATCACATATGTCAATCTTTTGTGAATTTGGTTAACATATATCAGCAAACAACAATTTAGTCAAGTTTTAGACACAAATGAGATTAAGTTTCTGAAGACCAGATTCTGAACTCAAAGAAACTAAAGAGAGATTAATACCACCCAGTTAGGTCTTGACCTAGCACTCATCTAGCCTCATTCAAGATTGATACGCCATTCAAGATTGATATTGCTGTGCAATCTTTTTAAATGTCTAATTTCTGTATTGCAACACAAGAGAGACTAATATTTTTTTTAAGATTTTATTTATTTATTTGAGAAAGACAGAATGAGAGAGAGAGAGAGCATGGGGGGGGGGGGGGGGGCCAGAGGGAGAAGCAGACTCCCTGCTGAGCAGGGAGCCCGATGCAGGACTCGATCCTGGGACTCCAGGATCATGACCTGAGCCGAAGGCAGTCGCTTAACCAACTGAGCCACCCAGGCACCCAAGAGAGACTAATCTTGATTCAAACTCCCAACTCTAGATAAATCAGTTAACCTATCTAAGCCTAATTTTCTGCATTAAATTATATTTACATACCTATTGCATAGGGTTGCTGTGAATGTTTCATAAGCCTAGCACAGTGCTTGAAATATTGAAGTGCTTGATAAAGTATATGCATTATTGTTATAACTCATGGTAAGTAATACATCCCATTTGTGCTAGTCCTTTCCCACTGTTATGCTTCTAAGTTCAATTTTTACTTTAAAAAGTAAAAGGGGGAAAGAAGGGGAGAGGCAAAGAAGAATGCATTGGGATGCAGAAGTATGTGGTTTTGAGGTCTGGGACCTATCTAGTTCAGCTTTATATTTCCAACCCCTAGCATATAGCACACACACACACACACATAAAGATATTTCTATAGTATTGCTTAAAAAGAAAGCAGTATAAATGTCTATGTACATTGTAACTTGAGATAGATGCGGTTCTTAGGGGTTCCAAAGCACTTCCTGGGGTATCTTATTGGTAGAAAGCTTTATAACTATCTCACCCAAAATTGCATTTTCTAGTCAATTAAAGGCCATACATGCTCTATTTCGGGGGTGGGTGGGAATCACTTTTCCTCAAGAATTTACTCTCAGGCTCATACATTTTAGCTAGGAAATTCTTCCTATGTCTTCTCCATATCTAATCTTCATTGCCTACTCAGAGAGAGCAAATTTGACCACATTCTAAAATTATGATGAAAAGCTTACTCATGTCCTGAAGAAAACTTAAGATGTATTTTAATCTTTATGCTCTTCTGACCCCAAAATCTACAATGTAGTATTTTAAAAAGGACGCTGAATTAGTGGAATAATCTTGACCTTACTGCTAATAAATTGTCTGAGTTGGAAAAACCATCAGACATCTCTGAGCCTACTTTCTCTGAGTAAAATGGGACCGATAATGTCAGTCATGCCTACTACTTCATGGTGTAGTAAAGAACCACTAAGAAAAATTTAATCAATTATGGTGGGTTAGATAAATGAAAGAGTGTATCACTTACTAAAATTGCAATGATTTTTTTTTTTAAGATTTTCTTTATTTATTTGACACAGAGAGAGAGAGGGAGAGCACAAGTAGGCAGAGAGGCAAGCAGAGGGTGAGGGAGAAGCAGGCTCCCCGCAGAGCAGGGAGCCCGACGCGGGGCTCGATCCCAGGACCCTGGGATCATGACCTGAGCCGAAGGCAGACGCTTAACGACTGAGCCACCCAGGCGTCCAAAATTGCAATGATTTTTAAATGGGAAATTCAATAAAAAATTCCAAGCTAATAAAAACAGTAGAAACAATTAACATGTAATTCAAATTGTCAGTATTAAATGAAGCATAAAATCTGTTTTCCCGTCATACTTTTAAAAGTTTAAATGTTTCAGGGAAATTGGGTTGTCTACTGAGGGCTCAAAATTAGAGGCAGAACAGGTCATCTAAACCATTCACTCACCAGTGCCACTTCCTGAATGCAATTGCAACCCTAAAGTTCATTCAGTTAGCCATATCAATTCATTGCTTAATCCATAGTTGCTGCATCCCTTTCTGCTATGCACTCACATTTTGCTCTGGTTGTCGGCTAAATGCAAGCACTGTATTACCATCTTTCTCTCCGCTGGGATATTTCCTTAATTAAACACACTTAAGAAGAAAGTATTGTCTAAAGTTTCCCCATTCTCACTTCCTTACCATTCCTAGATATATGATGCTTGGACATGGTGATTTGTCAATTTTAATAGTTTGTAGCCTTTGAAGAACCTACAGGCTTAGGTATTATCCTTTCACTTCCTAATTTTTCAGTTTCTTCCCAGAAAGACTTCATTTCTGTAACATCTAGTGTTTATCTTTTTTTGTTTTAATTTTAAGAGAGGAAAGAGAAAGTACATGTAAATTAAGTACTAACTATTATTTGATTTCTTTTTTTTTTTTAAAGATTTTATTTATTTATTTGACAGAGAGAGAGAGAGAGAGAGAGACAGCGAGAGAGGGAACACAAACGGGGGGAGCTGCAGAGGGAGAAGCAGGCTTCCCGCTGAGCAGGGAGCCCGATGCGAGGCTCGATCCCAGGACCCTGAGATCATGACCTGAGCCGAAGGCAGACGCTTAACGACTGAGCCACCCAGGCGCCCCGTTGTTTGATTTCTATAGCTATTCTTTGGTGCAATAACTAGTCATACATATTATTATTTCAGTCCTATTTGGTGACAAAATAGTAACAATTAGATTGTTAGACTATGCTTTAACAGAAAATTAGATTGGATTTTTAAATTTTTAATCTACGAATTCCTCTGTATGGTTTAGTGTGAAGGTGAAGATAATTTTCATTTGTATTCAGAGTTTGCTGCTACATAGCTTTCATACTGTCCCTTTGTGCTTCTTAACCTACTTGCCTTCTGATCTTCACTCCCTCTGGTACTGTGATGGAGTACCTTATATGAGCATTCAGTCTAAGTGTTCTTCAAACATCTTCCATTTTGCAGCAATCAAAACACCAGCTAAAAGGCTTTACTTACTACACTTTGAGTAGAAACTCCAGCTGTAAAATTATCTTGTACTTATCAGACAGTAATTACTTCTGGAATCGTCTTATGAATACATACCTATATATTTTATATTATCAGGCATACATGGATTCCCTACTGGAAATCATGCACGATAATAATAAGCCTTTCAAAGCACTACATGGGCACTTTGTATCAGATACAATCAGAATGCCTAAAACCACAGAATATTTACAAAGACATAAGTGCACATACGAAAGGAAATAATTGAGTCTAGAAGTTTATCAACCTAATTTTGTTATGATGAGAAAATTGGTTGAATTGCAAAATGTAAGCTTATCGGAAAGAGAAAAATTGATGAGTGGTGCTTTCAAGGGTTCCTCTTCCCAGCAATTAGAGATGCAGGAAAAGCATCCCTCACCTGACTATATCCTTTCCAAAAGGAACATTTGCTGTCCTTAAGTATACCATGAATTTAATGCCTCTGAGAATGTACTTACTCTGTTCACTCGGTTAAGAATGACAATGCTCAATATTCTATCAAGATCCAGCTAAAATTACCTAATTTCTGTTACATTTTCTCTCCTTATACTCCAGATTCATCCACTCAACAGGATTATTTGCTTTCTTCCATATGGCCTCATGGCACTTGGTTTACCCATGGTATGGCTAAGTAACTACTTATATATTTTGCATATATATGCCTGTCTTTCTGAATAGAGTGTCAACTCTTAGAAAGATGAAATTATTTTAGCCATTATTGAATCCCCAATGCTGGTAAGGTCTCATAAATTATCAACATCAACCATTTATCAATAAGTTAACTCAAAGGCATTAATGGTATTTTTAGTTAGCTAGCTAGCTAATTAATTAGTCGTATTTATGGACCCTACTCTGAGGTCTAACCCAACATTTACAACAGCTTCTTGACATCTCCTTGTAGATGTCTCAGAAGTACCTCAAATTTAATATGTACAAAAACAAATTAATCGACTCCCAGAACCTAACATGAACTCTAATATTTTCTGCCCCAGTGAATGTTACCATCCATCCACTTGTGCAAGCCAGAAACCTAGAAGTCACCCTTGACACCTCCTCCTTTTACTCTCTTTTCCCATTCCATTTCCATTCCTCTTGATTTTGCCTGCTACACCCACTTTTTGCCATTTCAACCATTCCACCCTAATCCAAAACACCAGCACCAAAAGTGGGCTTAAGAGAAGTAAGCTAGCTAAAGGCAATAATTAAAAAGTATAATATGACTAGGTTTGTAGGGTTTGGCTGATGAAAAAAAAATTTAAAAATTAAAAAGATAAGATGCCAATCACAAGAATCCCCACGTATTAGAATTAATCTATAAAGATATGAGGCTGGCTTCCAAAAGTGTATCCCTTATGATAGCCCTTCCCAAAGAATGTCTTTAGAAGGATAGCCATGCAATTGAGTTTATTTGACCTATCAACAAACACCGAACACTAACCGTGTACTGGACTATTGTTTAGAAGGAAAGAAGGATTCTTATATGTATCATGGCAAAAGAGGTTTTGTGGAATCAAAAGGAAAGTTGAGACTAGCATTTCTGAGTTTTTTTCTCTAAGTTTTCTTTGATATTATTAAATTCTCATATCTGTAGTTTAAACTGTAGCCACCTTTTTCTTTGTTAGCTGGAGGTTCTAGGATGGGTAATCTCTGTCTTGTAGCTCACTATCCAATAGGGAAGAGAGAGATATAAAGTATTCGCTAAAACACAGTATGATAGTCTTATGTATGGGCAATACTTAAAGCCCAAAAAGACCAAAAATAGTTAAAGACCAAAAAGATGGGAAAAAAAAAAAAAGCCTTCTCTCTTCCCTCCATTTCCTATGAAGTCTATGCAAAACAGACATTTGAAGAATTGCAAAGGGCCATTCAAAATATCAGGGCTTTCCCTTGATATTAGTTAGGCTAGGTAAAATAAATAAGCTATCACCAGCACACTCAAAATTTCCAAAGGCAAATTTATATTTAATGTTGAATGTGTTCATTGGCCCAAAGAAGGTAGAGCTCTGGCAGGAGTTGCAAGGAAAAAAACAGAATGTTTGACTATTAGAAAGCAAATAGATAATTCCTAAGAAAAGAAGGCAAGGGTAGAGTATTAACAGCAAGAGAACAATATGGAAAAAGGCATGGAGTTTTAAAACAAATGATGTTTGAGGACCCAGTGGAAAGTGTGGTGTAGTTAGAACTAAAGACAATCAGAGGGGGGAGATGAACCATGAGAGACTATAGGCTCTGAGAAACAGAGAGTTCTAGAGGCGAGGGGGGTGGGGGATGGGTTAGCCTGGTGATGGGTATTAAAGAGGGCACGTACTGAATGGAGCACTGGGTGTTATACGCAAACAACGAATCATGGAACACTACATCAAAAATTAATGATGTAATGTATGGTGATTAACATAACAATAAAAAATTTTAAAAAAAGAACTAAAGACAAATGGCTCTATGGATTCAAGTGAGTGATAAGAGATGGGATTGGACTAGCTCAGTAGGTCGGGACCAGATTGTAAAGATTTATATGGCATATAAGAAAGTCTTAATTTCATCTTGTAATCAAAGAGCTAAAAGAGGACTTTAAGAAGATTTGGTTTAGTAAGATTACCATGGTAGCACGTAGAATTCAGACTGGAAGGGAAAGGACTAGTAACAGAAATTTTCCAAGAAAAATCCTGAAAAGGTGTTTTGTAAAACTGTATTGTGTTGGATTGAGTGATGGTAGATGTAAGAAAGAACTATGAAGTAAAATTGACAGAATTTGGTGACTGATATGAGAAATACAAAAGCTTAGTAACTGTGCTTTGTAGCTTAATGGTGGATGGTGATGTCCTTTACTGGGATAAAGAATACAAGAACAGGAATAGACTTTAGAGGTGGTGGTAATGGGAAATCATGATGCTTCAATTTGGTACCTGTAGTATTTGAAGAAACTGAAGTATATTCAGAAGCAAATAGATGGAAAGCATATAAAGATCTCAAGGGGCGCCTGGGTGGCTCAGTCATTAAGCGTCTGCCTTCGGCTCAGGTCATGATCCCAGGGTCCTGGGATGGAGCCCCGCATCAGGCTCCTTGCTCCATGGGAAGCCTGCTTCTCCCTCTACCACTCCCCTTGCTTGTGTTCCCTCTCTCACTGTGTCTCTCTCTGTCAAAAAATAAATAAAATCTTTAAAAAAAAAAAGATCTCAAGACTGAAAATAGAAATTTGAGAGGCATCAACACACTGAAGGTAGGTGAAAGCACTGAATAAATGAGATTACCTTGACATATATTCATAGTTAGAAATGAAACATAAAGGACCAAAACCTATAGAACTTCAACAGGTAAGGAGAAGGCTCCATCAGGGAGAACACAGCAAAAATGGTTAGAGATCTAGGGAAAAAGTCATAAGGGAGAATTGTCTTAGAAACCAAGAGTGAAAAAAAATAGAGGATGGGCAAGTAAAAACTGTACATACAAGTCGAATAGTGCTGAAGTCAAGTTTTCACAGTTGGTAATCATGAGTTTGTTAGAAACTTTAGTGGTTCCATAAAGCACCAGAGGCAGGTTAAATAAAAAATGGATGTCAAGTAGGTCTGACAAGGAATGAGATATAGAGCGTCCTAACTTGAATAAGAAACATCCAAGGATAATAGTGTTTTAGATGAATTTTTTTATAAACTGGGTTAATCTCCATTTCCCAATTCCAAAATAGCTGAAGTAGCATCTGGATGATTCTCAGCAAATCCAGGAATGCATGAATCCTGCCTTGATCCAACCACTTACTTTTCCCATTGAATCCCTAAAGGAGATTTAGGTACCACAGCAGCAAAACAATTTAACATTTTTCTTATAAGCTAAGATTTCAATCTCAGAATTTTAGAATTTTAGCATGCCAAAGGAACCCTATAGAGAACTTACTCTGTATAATATCTGGTCTGCTGAAACAGCCTCATAATGAAGCAACCCATATGGTCAGCTCAGTCTTCCTTATTTCTCCCCTACTTCCAGCATTCAGAGTTTGATATACTGAATGATCACACATCACCACAACACAGCGTATTCTGATTCAAAACATGACAGGAAAGAGCAACATCCATTAAAGGAGCAACCTAGAGGGGCGCCTGGGTGGCTCAGTTGTTAAGCGTCTGCCTTCAGCTCAGGTCATGATCCCGGGGCCCTGGGATCAAGCTCCACATCAGGCTCCCTGCTCGGCGGAAGCCTGCTTCTCCCTCTCCCACTCCCCCTGCTGTGTTCCTGCTCTCGTTATCTCTCTCTCCATCAAATAAATAAATAAAATTTTTAAAAAATAAAAAAAAAGGAACAACCTAGAAAATGTCATACTTAGCTATCAGAGAGTACATGAAAATGTCACTTATTAGCAAAGTATCTAATAAGATATTTTAAATTTCGACTAATCCAGATCACCACTCTTCCTCCTTTAGATGGAATAAAAAAAAGGTGGACTTCCTCATTGAGAAAGAGTCAATTATTATCTACTGACTAAACTTTAGAAACACCATTTTTTACCTATCACTTAGTTATCTTCATGTTAGGTGACCACATCTAGGTCATTTGAAGAAATTTAGGCATCTGCGTGTTTTAGTTTTATTTCAAAAAAAAAAAATTATCCAAAAAAAAACAATTATCCCAATCAATACCTTTCAATTTACAATATGCCTTTACCATAGGGTTAGAAAAATGAAAAACTATTGTCCCCATAAAATTTGGATATCTATCACAGCAAAGACAATCCTTTTACTACTAGACAAAGAAAGTCGAGTTTGAATGGTTTTGCTGACTCAAGCTCAAAACACCCTCTAAGAATGGAATATCTTATAATTTACAGTTCTGAATGAACCCTTTATAAATGCAGAATATTTCAAAATATATCAAGAACAGAGCATGTTTGTTAAAGAAATGGCACCTTTGATGTCTTGAATCTGGCTGACCTTTCCTTCTTTTGGTTTGTTCAAGATAAATGGCTGCAGAGAATGACTAAGTGTTGGGGAGAAAAAAGAAGCTAAGAACCTTCCGAATGCTGAGGCACTTACAATAGTAGATCATTTCCTTTCATTGCAGGAACCCCTGCCAACGTCTGATCATTCTGACGATTAGTTCAAACTAATCATGAATGATTCATTAAGTCAATCTCTAGTTTATTATAAGGTCTAAGCTACATACACCTGGAATATTAAGATAGGAAAGAAACCATTGTGTTTCATTTAAAATAATTATTTTGCCCCCCCCAAAAAAAAGGAAATGAATACCTCTCTGTCTTTGTGTATTCTTACCACATAAACTTCAGTAGAAAATAAGTTATAAATTCTCATAGAGCATTCACAATTACTAATTCAAAATTTATTCCCTTGTCTCATTTGATCTTCCAAAATATATGTTGTGGTGGTCGTTACGGATTTTTATCAGGTAAAACTGACTCTTATGCAACTTAGAATAGGAAAATTAAGGTGCTAAAAATCTATGCTAATTCAAATAGTTCCTGGCCTATCCTGGACTGTTACAGTAATATAAACCATGTCTTAAGATTTACTATATGCTAAAGTATCCCCATAGCATATACTGTCATTTAACCTAAAATAGAACCTACAAGTTAAATTGTCTATCGTCTTGTTGGGCAAATAAAGAAACTGGAACACAGAACTTTTACCTAACTTGCCCAAGTTACAATAAGTGGCAGATGTGGAATTCATTTATTTATTCAATCAATAAATATTTATTTGAGTTACTTTTCTGAGCTTGGCCCTATTCTAAGTGACATAGCAATGAACAAACCAGACAAAGCCTTTGTTCTTACAGAGGGCACTCTAGTAGATGGAGGTTGTCAATTAAAGAGAAATACAATTAAATATTATCACCAACAATAGGGGGTGGAAGACGAGAAATCCATCTAGGTGAAGGGTAAAGGTTTCACCTGGTCTGCAATTTTATACACTGAGGTCATGTCAGGCCTCTCTGTTAAAATGACATTTGAACAGAAATGTAAAGTAAGCAAGGGGTTGTGTTTCAAGACAAAAGAAGAGATAAAGGGGTTTGATGGTGAATCTTGTTGACGCATTCAAGGAACACCAAAAAGACCAGCATGCTTGGAGAGGATTGGAAAGTGACCAGAGATGATACAAGGAAAGTCACTGGGACAAGATCCCAAAGAATCCTAAATACAGTAAGAGATTTTAGATAAAATTCTCAGTAAAACTGCAGTCATTGGAGATTTTCAACAGAGGAGTGACTTGATCCAAACTTTTATTCTAAAAAGATTACTCTTTCTACTTCATAGAGAATAGAGTATAAGAGGACTATGGGAGTTAAAAAATAGAAATGTGTGTTAATATAGATCTCTCTAGATGGATAGCAGTCAAAGTGTGAGAAAGGTTCTGATTTTGGAGATATTTTGAAGGTAGAGCCAACATCATAACTAAGAATATATAATTGAGTAAAGGAGTGCCACTTTTTTTTAATAATGAGGTTTTTTATTATTATTTTTTTTTTAAGATTCTATTTTATTTATTTGACAGAGAGAGAGAGAGAGACAGCTAGAGAGGGAACACAAGCAGGGGGAGTGGGAGAGGGAGAAGCAGTCTCCTGGCTGAGCAGGGAGCCCGATGCGGGGCTCGATCCCAGGACCCTGGGATCATGACCTGAGCCAAAGGCAGACGCTTAATGACTGAGCCACCCAGGCGCCCTATTATTATTATTTTTAAGTAAGCTCTACACCCAACATGGGGCTTGAACTCACAACCCTGAGATCAGGAGTCACATTTAAAGGGATAGCACCAAATGAAGTCCTAACATTACTGACTCACTTAACACCTTTTCAAATTGCTTCCATTGTTCAAGTTAAATTTCCTTGGCTCTGGGATTTTCACAAAAAAAAAGGTACATCTCCCTTACACTCACCACATTCACTAAATTCCCTCTCTCGAACACACATTTATTTTAAGAATCACATCCTCTCATCCCATTTTTCTTTTTCTTTTTTTTCTTCTTCTTTTTTGGAAAACTGCTGGATGCTCAAAATAACACCACCAAATGGTTAAGTTGTATGCACTAGAAAACAAAAACCTTGGTGATTAAAAACAATGAATATGAATGTGACTGCCTAAGTTCAATTCCTAACCTTTATTAGCTTTGGGAACATCGACGGTTACCTAACTTTTCTACCTTTTGGTTTCCTCATTTGTAAAACTGAGGTGATAGTAGTAGTATTTATGTCCTGGGATTGTTGTGAGAATGAAATAATTAATCTACATTAAGCAGTTAAAATTGTGCCCTACACAATAGTATTATTTGTGCCAAGGACATCAGTTAATTTGTTTCCACATGACAGACATTTAATATATATCAGATTAAATTAGATTCTTGCTCACATTCATGCACGACTTTCCTCTTCTACCTTCCACAATACTTTGGCAATCTGCAAAGTTTGAGAACAGTGCTAAGGTACTAAATTGAGACTGGATGATGGTACCAGGAATACACTAGCCTCAGGCATTTTCTGAAAGAAGGTGAGTATCACCATAAATTTTTGGCAGGTTCCATTTTTAGTAATTTCAGACTCTTGCCATGCCCCTAACTCAAACCTATCAATAGGAAGCATATTCCATTATAATCTATTCCATTATAATCACAATCAATATTTCCTTATGCTGTTTTTAAAAATTTGTTTGTTGTTGTGTTTACTGTTTTTGATTTTTAAATAATTTCATTGGTATAATATTGACATAAAATAATACATATTTTAAGTGTACAGTTTTACAAGTTGTATAAGTGTAGACATATGTATTCATATATAAAACTATCACCACAATCAAGATAAAGAATATATCATCTTGCAAAATGTCCTTGAGCTCCTTAGTCATCCCTTCTTCACATCCCTTCCCGACACTCCATTGCAAAAACCACTGATCTGCTTCCTTTAACTATAGATTAGTTTGTATTTTCTAGAATCATATATAAATGTAATCATACCATATGTACTCTCTTGTCTGGCTTTTTTCACTCAGCATTATTATTCTTAGATTCATTCATGTTATGTGTATCAATAGTTCATTCCTTCTTGTAGCTGAGTGGTACTCCAGTGTAAGGAGATACTACAATTTCTTTATCTACTCACCTTATATTTTTTATTACGTTATGTTAGTTACCATACAGTACTTCATTAGTTTTTGAAGGAATATCCACTCACCTTTTGATGAACATTTGAGTTGTTTACAATTATTGGCGATTTGCAAACAAAGCAAATAAAAATTATGAACATCCACATACAAATCTTTGTATTGTACATATGTTTTCATTCCTGTTAAATAAATACCTAGAAGTGGAATGACTAGATAACATGGTATGTGAATGTTTTGTTTTTTTTTTCAAAGTGGTTTTGCCATTTTAGATTTTCACTAGCTGTGCGTGAGAGTTTCAGTTCTTCCACATTCTTGCCAATAATTGGTATGGTCAACCTTTATAATTTTAGGCATCCTAATAGATGTATAGTAGTATCTTTTTACATTTACATTTCTCAATGACTTATGATGCTGAGCATCTTCTCAGGCCTCTGATAGTTTCCTCACATGTATGTGTTAATCAATATCTACCAAATACATGAAAATCACACTTTGCAAATCTATAGATATCTCTCTGTTCAACTCTCTCCTCTATGGAACTCAGCCCTGTGAACTCTAGTCTTCCAAAATTCTCCGTTCCCTCTACTCAGCTCAAGGAGTCCACTGGACTTCTAGGTTTCTGCTGCCCTGCAATCTGGAAACTCTTTCATAGCAATAAATAGGGGTGATTTTAGTCTTCATTCTGATTTTTTCCTATCTCTCTGGAATCATTATTCTTTGTTGCCTGGTATCCAATGTTGTTAAAAATCATTGCTGTACATATTTTATCCAATTTTACAATTTATCAGAAGGGAGAGTAAGTATGTTCTGTGTGACTCCAACTTTATTAGAATCGGAAGTCCCCTGTATGCTCATATGGTCCAATTACATACTATTAGATTCTATAGTACAATCAGACTTTCATTATTGTATGTATTTGTGTCTTTTCATTATGAGCAATGAATTCAGATAAAGGTATAATACCTGATAATCTATTTATGTAATCTTAGGCAAGTAACTTTACTTCTATGAATCACTACTTTTTAACTATAAAATTAAGATAATCACATTTAGTATTATATATGATATATAATTACATGATGATGAGAGTCAGTTATGGTCAACTTTAAATTTGATAGTGCATATGTGTTTTGCATAGTGACTGGAACACAGTTAACAATCAATTATCATATATTCTAGTGCATGATGATCAATAGCATCTGCCCCAGGTACTTTTAATGGTATGTCAGGTTGTGTCAGAATGGGGAATAGAGAAGATGGGCAGATGTACATGTGGAATCAAATAAGGAGAGTTATATTCATTTACCTCTAGATTAGAAACAGTTTTCTCAATGGACCTCCTTCTCCTTTAAACAATGCTTGAACAGGTACTAAGTTTTTCTCTGATTCTTTTCTTTATCTCTTCTGACCACCTCCAGCACCTGCTCCTTTTAATTTCTTCATCTTTCTTTAGATTATTAATATAGTAAGTGACAGGCAATTCTTATAAAATTAAGAACCTTTATGTGTAAATTTCCATGTGTATGTTTTGATATATGATAAATTGATACAATGTTTCATTCTCAGAGCTTATTTTTCTAGGTATTGGCAATAATTAAATATAATTCATGTTACGGGGTGCCTGGCTGGCTTAGTTGGTAGAACTCATGATCTTATGCTCAGGGCTGTGAGTTCAAGCCCCACACTGGGTGTAGAGATTACTTCAAAATAAAATCTTAAAAGACGAAATTAATGTATACATATAATTCATCTTCAAAAATGAAATATAAAATAGATGTAAGGACAGATTCTTTTAAGACACTGACATATCAAAAATCTAGCCATTGCTTTAATAATAAAATTAGTAGGGACATAACTTTTAATGAAATATTGTGTCAGGATTACTTTACCATAAATTATAAGGCAATACTGCAAGAAGCAAAGCTTTTATCTTAATCAGGAGATTAGGGTAGTAATATGATGTAAATAAATTTGATTTCTAGAGTTTTATGACTTTAACCTGATATAATGTCATTAAATATACCATTATGAAATAGCAGTGATTCTTCTTTGGCTATTCCTATGCAAATACATTTTGAGGGGTATTAGATATATAGCAAGAGATGTACAATAGATGATATATAAAGACAGATATAGATATGTGCATCTATATATTTTTTACTTAAGAAAATATTATAACTAAGACTGAAAGTATATTTGCAAATTGAGAATAAGAGAAAACAGTGTATCTACAGGGGCGCCTGGGTGGCTCAGTCGTTGGGCGTCTGCCTTTGGCTCAGGTCATGGTCCCAGGGTCCTGGGATCGAGCCCCGCATCGGGCTCCCTGCTCAGCGGGAAGCTTGCTTCTCCCTCTCCCACACCCGCTGCTTGTGCTCCTGCTCTCACTCTCTCTCTGTCAAATAAATAAATAAAATCTTAAAAAAAAAAAAAAACAGTGTATCTACAATAGCAGCTTTCTGATACAGAACTGTTCAATGTTTTGAAAACTACAAGGAAATCATTTTTCTCTAACTCAGGGTCATTCCTTATGTTGAGTTTATATATTTCCTGAGGGCTAAGTAGTGTCAGTCAATGTTTAACCAGAGAAACAGACCAATAGGAGGTATATAAGAAATTTATTACAAGTAATTCTCTTATATACAATCATTGCTGGTTAGGCAAGTCCAAAATCTGTAGGACCGGTTTTCAGAAAGAGCAGGCTGAAACTCACAGCATGGGCTGAAGCTGCTATTCACAGGTGGAATTTCTTCTCTAGGGTAAGCCTCAGCTCAATTTTCAGGTTTTTCAACTGGTTCATTCAGGCCCGCTGGATTATCTGGAATAGCATCCCTTTTTATTTGTAGTCAGTATTATGAACTATAATCACATCTACAAAATACTTTCACCTAGATTCATGTCTCCTTGAAAACTGGGGACTGCAGCCCAGCTGAGCTGACACATGCAAAAGACCATCATAATGCTCATGTCCTGTTAGGGGACATGGGACTAGAAAGCTGAGGGTTTTGTCAGTTCTGTATGTTTCTGAGCTCAGACATCCATAGACCATTTCCATCCTAAGGTGCTATAAGAGTCAGAGTTGTAAATAGTTGCTTGCAGCAGTCACTGTTATTAACCACAGAGGAAATTATGGTCTAACTGCTAAAAGACTAAAGGTCAGTCTTAATTATTTTTCTTCTGTTTTTCCAAGAACAAAGCGAGAATGGAAGTGTATATTCTTTTAGTGCAATGCTATTATTCAAAGATCCCTCTCCAGGAATTTATTCATTGGCTGCTGGAAGAAAATAATTTAAGAGTCCTCGTACTATACCACATGCATCAAAGACCGGTTTACCCTATGGCTACCAATTGTGACAGGCAATTGTCTAATAGTAATTGGAAAAATCATAGCAGGTCCATAAAATAATGAAACTGCAAATGACTGCTCCATATAGTGATCATGTGGATTACTGCAATAGGAGCAGAGAAAGATGAAAGATGTGACATGAGGATACATAGAAGGGAAACAAGAACTACATAGGAAACTCCTTGCCCCAGTATGAATATATAAATTACACTAGGAGGAAACACTTGGTAATATCGCCCTAGAACTCAAGATGTGAGACTTCAGTTGTAAAATTAAATCTCCTGACTTTCAGTGATTATGGGGGTAGGGGCAGGGATGGAAAAGGTTTTAAATCTTTTTGTTGTTGCTTTGCTTTGCTTTTTCACATAAACTTTCCACTTATTAAAACTAATTGTTACAGCACCACAATAAATCACTGACTCAGCCTGGGTTTCTTATCCTGGGGTGTTTAGATATGTAAGGTATTCCTAAATACATTTCAGAATTGTTTCTGAAGGAATATTCCAATTTTGTATACATGCATGTCTGTGTAGTTTCCTGAGAAGGGGACTTACCACTTTCTTTAGCTTCCCAAATAGTCTACTACCCTAAAATGATTAAGACACACTCTGGGCATAAGCCCATACTCATAACTAGGCAGTTATAATTGGAATCCAAATACTTAAATTTAAAATTCTTGTGACCCTGGGTGATTTTGTCTTTCTTAACTTTGATTTCTTTATCTATAAAATTGGGGTGAAAACATTTCCTTGAAAGGCCTATTGTGAATTATAAATGAGATGATGAATATGAATGTGGTAAATTATGAAGTGCTTTACACACATAAGTTATTTTTATTGGTATCTTTTTAAGGGTAAGAGAGTATACTTCTGGTCTTCTACTCTGAGAGCTCTAACAGCTTGAAAATGTTACCCAGCTGCTTTGAAGAAGCAGCTTATATAAACGCCCTACTTTGAACCAAAGCTATACTTTAGTTTCAGCAAGTGTTAATTATGTTTTAATTTAGGTATTTCTTTACCCTTTCAGAGATTATAACTTCTGAAATATCATATACTTCAAAGTTTTTTTAAATGTCCATGGGTGGGGTGCCTGGGTGGCTAGTTGGTTAAGCATCTGCCTTTGGCTCAGGTCATGATCCCAGAGTCCTGGGATCAAGCCCCATGTTGGGCTCCCTGCTCAGTGGGGAGCCTGCTTCTCCCTCTCCCTCTGCCCCTCCTCCTCCACCCTCACTTGTGCTCTCACTCTCATGCTCTCTCTCAAATAAATAAATAAAATCTTTAAAAATAAATAGGATTTTAACTTTTTCATTGTTGCTGGTTTTTTCCTTCCTTTTATAACCCTGTAGAGGGGAAAAAATATCTTTTATCTCTACTTTTCTAAGTTCTAGACTGGAACCCCTGTAACAAAAGACAGATTAACAAGAGAAAAGCCTACACATTTATTTAATACATGCTTTATGTTACATGGAAAGGAAATGAAGAGATTGAAAACTTCAAGAAACAGTTAAACCTGAGTGTTTTTCTGCTAGGGTTAATGAATAGTACAGAATCTTGAAAAGATGTGAGAGGACAAGGAGTGTGAGCTAAGTGTAATAAACTGGGAGAAACTTTGCAAGGCCTGTTCCTTCAGATTCCTTTCTGGGTCCCTCCACCTTTGGAGATAAGGCTCCTTTCTTCTGGATATAGGGAGGGCACCTCTCACATGAGGGTTAATGACCTGCTTCAGGTGAAGGTCAGAAAGTCCTTCCTGCACTTGCCATTTCTCAAATTTCTTCAGCTTAAAATATTCAATATCCCGTGATGCCATCTTGTGGGGCAGCATGCCCTGAATGCCGTCAATGCCATCATTAGGTCATAGCATAAATAAGTGGGGTACCGGAGATAAGGTCACACTGGCCTCACCAGCTCCATTCGTGGACCCGAAGGAGGCCACATTCGTGAACTTGTTATTGCCAAACAATTTGACTACAATCTTTCAGCTCTACCTATAAAATTCTCTCCCCACTGGCATATTTCTAGGAGACTCAAGTGAGATTCTCACAGTCTGTGATTCAGTCTGTGGTTCCATCTGGACAACCATCTGCCCCACCGCTCCCTGCTAAGCCATACAGCCACACCACCATTTGCTGCAACCATGCCGCTGCTTTTCACTCTCCCTACTATGACCCTATGCGTTGAGCTCTGCCTCAAACATCCAGAGTCACCATTCCACCAGTAACTCTGCCCTTGCTGTGGCTGATCTCCACTGCAGAGACAGACTCCAGTCAAACCCATGGGATCTGGGCTTTCAACCTGCTGGGGCTTTCATCCTGCCTTCACAATTTTCTTTAACGTGAAATGGGAAAAGGCACACTTCCTTCTATTCAGATGGTCTCACAGTAGTGTTCCTTGGGCCCCCCAATGTTGCAGGATTTAATGAGTCAACTCTTTGAGTTTGACCTATAGCCCCTTGTTCTCCAGGGTACAGATGTGCCCACCGACA
Organism: Phoca vitulina; assembly: GCF_004348235.1. NCBI lineage: Eukaryota > Metazoa > Chordata > Mammalia > Carnivora > Phocidae > Phoca > Phoca vitulina. The sequence goes on from NW_022589705.1 coordinate 16,844,629, forward strand.
CAGATTCAGAACAAACACTGCACTGTATTGTAAGCACCATTTTTTTTTTTTAATTCACTTATTTATTTGGAGGGGGGGAGGAACAGAGGGAGAGGTAGAAAACCCCAAGCAGACTCCCTCCTGAGCACAGAGCCCCCGATATGGGGCTCAATCCCACGACCCTGAGATCATGACCTGAGCCTAAACCAAGAGTGGGACTCTCAACCGACTGAGTCACCCAGGTGCCCCTGTAACCACCATTTTTGATTGTTCATTTCCAAGGCTTGGATAGCTAGATGGATGTATTTAGATAGATATAAGGTAGATTAGATCTAGGTATGGATATGGCTATCGTTATATAGATACAGACATACATATACATATCTAGTGTTCAGTGGTATTTGGGGAATGTCAAGGGATGTGTACCACCAAGAACATCTGCATTTGCCTCCATCATTACTGAGACTCACTATTGAACAAAAGTGACACATATATGGGTGAAAAAATTTTAAATCAAGACTCAGATTTTTTCAAAGCTCAAGAGAGGGAATGTGAGAAGGCCCTGAGTGCAGAGCTAAAAAATAATGTTCTTTTGAAAGACATATCAACATGCTATAAATCCTGAAGTTAGCACAGCTCTATCATAGTTCTGAAAAATGAGTAAAAGCTAAGAACAGAAGTAAACCCCCAAGTCCCATGTTTTGCTGTTGGTCTTTTATTGGCCCAGATCTTGCTGTTTTATGCTATTGTCTGAAAATGTCTTTCTATAACTTGTTTCTGAGCCTTAGGGAAAAGACATGTACTTGCCTATCACAAATACGTTCAGAGCACTTCTACACTCCTTTCGACCCATATGAATTCCCGTACGCATGTGTATATGCCTATGAAGTTTAGATCAAATTAAGATGGAAATATAAAGTAGATTGTATACTTTCACTGATTCAGTCACCTGATTCTAATTTTACCATAATTTTTATAGATTATGGATTAGTACTCTTTTTATGACTGATTTAAGGATTAGATGAAAATTATATAACAGAAAAGATAATCACTATAGGGATGGAGGCTGTGATAACATCTGGTTATTATAAAGTTTGATCATCCAAAATGCTCTAAAAGTAATTTAAGTGTAACCTCCCACCAATAACAAAACAAAACAAAACAAAACACAATAGCAACAACAAAAGACTTCTATTACAACCTTGTTTGAAAACTTTCACCACAGGGAGCTTTCTTCTTGAGGAATACCATCTTTTCTTTTTTTCTTTTTTTGAAGACTTTTTTTTAAGATTTTATTTATTTACTTGAGAGAGAGAGACAGAGAGATTGACAGAGACAGTGAGAGAGAGCATGAACGGGGAGGAGAGGGAGAAGCAGGCTCCCCGCTGAGCAGGGAGCCTGATGTGAGGCTCGGATCTCACAACCCTGAGATCATGACCTGGGCCAAAATCAAGAGTTGGACCCTTAACCAACTGAGGCACCCCGAAGACTTTATTTTTTAAGAGCAGCTTTAGGTTTACAGTAAAGTTGAAAGGAAGGTACAGAGATTTCCTATACTCCCCCGTTCCAAAAACATGCATAGCCTCCTCTATTATCAAAATCACTTACTACAGTGGTACACTTTTTACCAAGGATGACCCTACATTAACACACCATAATCACTCAAAGTCCATAGTTTACCTTAGAGTTCACTCTTGGTATTGTATATTCCATGGGACTGAACAAATGTGCAATGACAGAGGTCCATCGTTATAATATACAGAGTATTTTCACTGCCTTAAAAATCCTCTGTGCTCTGCCTATTTATCTCTTTATCTCTCTCCCACCCCAACACCATTTGACAATCATTGATTTTTTTTTAGCCTCCATACTTTTCCCCATCTTTTCTTTTCTTTTCTTTTCTTTTTTTTTTTTTCAAGATTTTATTTATTTATTTGACAGAGAGAGACATAGCAAGAGCAGGAACACAAGCCAGGGGAGTGGGAGAGGGAGAACCTGATGTGGGGCTTGATCCCAGGACCCTGAGATCATGACCTGAGCCAAAGGCAGACGCTTAACGACTGAGCCACCCAGGCGCCCCCCCATCTTTTCTTAATAGTCTAGTTGATATAAATATCTTTGCAATGGTCCCAAGTCTGCTTCTCTTTAACTTTACCTTCTGAAGCAACACACACTGAGTCCAACTTGTTTATGATAGTAGCCTTTCAAATATTTAGAGACAGATATCCTGCACCTCGTGAATTTTATTTTCTCCCTCAACTGTTCCAAAGAGCCTTACCAGCATCATTGCCTTCATGAAGATACACTCAAATTTGCAAATTAGGTTCTTAAAGAGTGTGATTTAGATTTATATCTACAATTGTAAGTCCTGGAGGGCATGGACTGTGTATAATCGTCTCTGCAAGTCCAACATGTCTTATCACTAAGGAGCAATGAACACATCTGTTGGATGAACAAATGAATAAGAGAAGCTACTTTCAAAACATACTTCTAATATAAACTACCATTAACTATTTACTTCCCTATATGATTTCTTCATCCAATTTTAGCTTTGAAAAATGTCTGTAAACTAACAAACAAAGCAGCAAGTGAGTTAGTTTCTTGGGAATAAAAATTCTAGGAGACTTAGTAGATGAGCTGCCATCTTTCTCTTTACGCGGCTATAATACCGGATGGTGTTTGTGCCAGTTGTGAACGGGCTTAATTTTTAAAGACAGTTTTGGTTTTTTGTTTTTTCAAGGCATTGAAGGGATTTTACAAAATGAGGCCTACCTTGGCACTATAATGTATAAGAAATACTGAAATTAGGACTATACAATAAAACAAGGACAGAAAGAACCACCCCTCTTTCTAGTATCAGTCTCTCCACAAGGACTCCAGGTGGGTAGGAAATTTACCCTAGATAGAGAGAGACAAAGCATCTGGATTTATCCTGGCAAAGACACTGATTCTTAGAATGGGAGGATGATTTGGATGAATACTTGACAGAGACACTCCAATTCTCTCCAGCCTCAGGGAAACATGTTACAAATACCTTGAGAGATGCAGCTGTAAGAAACTGAGAGAGTGAGTCTAACAAGAGTTTCCTCTAATATGTTCCAGAGAGCAATATAAGAAACTGAGTGAATGGGAAAACTCAGCAGGGACCCCAATAACCTTTAACACAAGTGGGCCAAAGCCTCTCTTCCTCTTTAGCAAAAGCAGCATGTGCTGTGATGTGTATAACACTAAGGAAAGTTTGTGCTGATGATCTTGATGGGACTAGCAACAGCCAAGTTCCCACTCAGTGGCCAGGTAAAGGCTGAGTCACAAAGCCAGCCATCAGGAAATAGAGCAACGATAACCAAAATGAAAAGAGGTATATGAAATAGGTATATTAAAATGAGTATATGAAATTACAAATATGGAGTCCATGATCAGATGTACTAAGTTCAAATCATTAACCACTTACTAGCTGGGTAACAACTGGATAACATTTTAACCTCTCTGCTCTTCATTTTCTTTATGTGTAAACTGGGATAATAATAGCATCTATATCGTAGTTTTGTTGTGAGTACCAAATATATTCATTTAAAGTGTCTTGACTATAGTGAGCACTCAATAAATGTTACCTACTATTAATATTATTATCATAATGTAAAAACAACCCAAATATTCTCTTAAAGGGGCGAGACTGAGTAAAAAATGGTTAAGCAATCCACTGTAATAATAAGCAGCCATTAAATTATACATACAATAGAAAATGAGGAAATGTCCATTCTTCCATCCGTGAACCCATTTTTTATATTGAATAGCTGTTTATATCATCATTGCTTAAAATTTTGTCATAATGTTCCTTAAATAAAAGAAACTTGGATTTTTCGCTCCAACTCCCCCACCTTCTTAGACCAGTATGGAATGAAAACAAAACAAAGAGGAGACCAACTGCTCTATACAGAAAGGTGGCATATATTTAAGAGCTGTCACCTGAACGCAAGTAGCATGAGAGAGAGGCTTGAGAAACTATGAGAAGTGACGGTTCTTGAGAGCAAGGCCCAAGAAGATAATAGTAATCTGAAACCAAAGAGCATGTAAAACAAATTCTCTCAGGAGAGGACATGGTTGATGGGAGTTTAGATAATAATAGCAAATTATTTAATATTCAGTTTTATTTTTTGTGCTCTGCAGAATGCACACTCCACAAACTTCATCCTTGCCTCTAATCAACACAGCTTTGTATTAGTGTTGCTTGGTGTAACTGAAGAAGATAGACTCTGTTCCATGCTTGGACCAATATGGCACAGAAAGGAGAATGTAATGATGGAGACAAAATATAAAGAGAGTCAGATTTGAGCAATAACAGAAAACTGGAGTGAACACTACATGCTGGATAATTTGCAGAACCTCTGAGAAGTTTTTGGAATTTCTACTCTGAGTAGTGCAATCAAGCCATTTTTATTAGGTAGGGTTTTCCCACACAGCTGGAATAATAGAGAAAAAGGGCCATTCATAAGCATCCACCAAAGTGAGTTTGATGGACATTTTTGTAAGTTCTCATATGGAGGTGAGGATACAGAGGAAATATTCTTAACTTTGGAGGAGGTAGGGTGAGTCTCAGATAATATGCCCTAAGACACAATGACATTTGAAATATTTTGGGAGATAGGTAGGAATTACTTTGGGAAAAAATAGGATATTTATACCATGTAAATAACATGAACAAAGACTCAGAAACATGACAGCATAAAAGATTGTGAAGGTTATGCTTCACATAAACAGCTTATCCTAACACATGATTCCTATTCACTTTATGGGAAAATTAAAATATAGATATACTGTTATTAGAAATTTATAAATATAGATTACATATAGAAAAATATTTAGAAAACAATGTGCCTGGGGGCATTGGATTATGCTATTTCTAAATTATTTCCATGCCTATTAAAAGGAAGTTTCTGGGGTGCCTGGGTGGCTCAGTCAGTTGAGCATCTGACTCTTGGTTTGGGTTCAGGTCATGATCTCAGAGTCATGGGATGGAGCCCCATGCTGGGCTCCATGCTCAGCACAGAGGCTACTTGTCCCTCCCCCTCCCCTTCTGCTCCACTCCCCCGTCTACCGCCCTTAGGCTCTCAAATAAATGAATAAATCTCAAAAAAAAAAAAAAAAAAGAAGGAAAGGAATTTTCTCTTATACTATGAGTAAAGAGCCTTCAGATGATTCCATTCTACCTAGATCTTTGAGTCTTCTAGATGAGATCCCAAATATTATGAAACAAACAGTCCATCCTCCCAGTAACCTGTCTCAATGTCTGACCCACAGCAACCATGAAAGATGTAGGATGTGATTGTCTTAAGCCATTAATTTCTAGGGTAACTTGTTATGTAATCAGAATAACCAGGACAATGTAATTAAATATTTACAATCAGGACTAATCAAGAAATCCAGGTGATCACCATATCTACAAACTATCTATCATATGATTTTATTTATATAACACTTACAGAAGTCACATCTGTTTTTTTCATTTCAAGGAATATAATATAGTTCCTACAAGCTCCAAATCTGGAGTCTGACTACCTAGGTTCTTGCTTGCTAGACACCAGTTGTATGACTTTAAAAGAATTAATTAACCACTCTATGTCTATTTCTTCATCTATATAATTGGGATAAAAATCGTGCCAACCTCGAGGGTTTGGATGAAAATAGGGTAGGCACATGAAAAGCCCTTACAACTTGACTGGCATACAGTAAGCACTTATAAACTCACTGAATGTTACCTGCTATTATTATATTCTTTGATTTGCTCAACAATACTGTGAAATTAAATGTGAATATTATTCCAACTTTATAGGTAAGAAATTGAAGCTCAAGAAGAATGCATGTTTTGTCCAGACATGTAGCTAATAGGTAGCAAAGCTGGAAATCAAATCTCAGTCTTGTGACTCCAGATCCTATTTTAAAATGCATACTCTTGGGTCTCACAACAGTCTTACTGAATCAAAATGCAGGAGTAGTCCACTAATCTAATTTTTAAAAATTTAAATTATTCTAGAAGGTTCTTATGCACTGGAAAGTCTGAAACCCCCCCATATATAGTCAATATACAAAATGTAAGATTTCCATAAAAGAAAATTTAAAAATCAGTTTTTCTTTTTGAAAGCTTTACGGCAGGAAAAAAGTCACTCTCTGCACTTTTCATTAAGTAAAATAATCCATGCCATGCAGATTTTGCCATGAGATCCCCAAGTACTTTAATACAATCATGCCCTGTAAAAAAACAAGTTTCCTTAGTTGACTACGTGAGAACAAGATGATGAGCTTATCCCCAAGTGATAGGTTGCCCTGTTGCTTTTTGGCAAGGATAAATTGCCATGTTTTTAAAATTTTTTTGATGTGAGTATAGTTGACATACAATGTTACAATAGTTTCAGGCGTACAACATAGTCATTCAACTTCTCTTTACTATGCTATGCTCGCAAGTGCCGTTAAGCATTTTGAATCTGTTTATATGGCTGCCCACAGATCTGCAGAAGTTTCTTATGCCTACTTTCCCCAGTCAGGCCAAACTCGGGTACTCCCAGTAGATTGACAGTTATTATTATGAGAGGATACTGATGAGCTCCCCACAAGCTACATTAGGGGCACAAGTCAAAACACCTGTGGATTTTGGCGAGCGTGAGCAGCTTTTGATCTTTTCCCACTTCTCATTAAGAACCAGGCATCTGCTCGATATGGCTATGGGCACCTTTATCTCATTTTCTCTGCGAACTCTAACTTGGACTCTTGTGTATTCTATTTGCGACTGCTAGCACAGCAACATCATTGCATTGACAATGGAGGCAAGGGAAGGGATGCAAGGACAGAAGAACTCACCAAGGGATACTTTTCAAAACTGTGTGAGAGCAAAGGGAAAGGGCAGAGAGAGAGGAGGAGCAGGGAGTAGATTTCTCCCCATTGGAAGGGTTGATTTATATGACGGTCCTCTTAAGCAATAAGAAGGAAAAAAAAACTCTTTTTTGTTCTTATGCATCTTTATTAGAGCCCAGTGCTTTAGTGTCAGACAAAAATGTGTATTTGGTGGAGGTCATGAAGAGCTTATTAATGAAATACAGAGACAGTTGATTTCATTTTTGCTGATCTAGTTTGTAGACAAAATCTCCTTGAAAGTAAGGTAAAACCAGAAGACCCCTGAAATATTTCCATATATTACTTAAAAGCCTACTTTGCATGGCAGTTATTTTATTTGGTAAGACTTACCATAAGTAATTACAAAACAAATATCAATGCTTCTGAAATCCTCCGAGATATTGCAAAAGGCACATTCCTATTGACATAAATGATTCCTTTAGGGCCCATTGTTTTGGTAATCACTTTCAAACACAGAATTGGTTGCTTTGTGTAAGAATGCAGAAAACCTGGCTCCTAGCTCAGTCATTTACTAACTATACACTCCTGGGATATTTATTTAAATGTCCTAAGATTTCATTTTCTCATCTGTAAAGTAAGGATTTTAATAGCAGCCTCCTCTATGAAGAGATTCTGGATCTTCCTTTTGTGGAATTGATCACACTTCTCTTTAAAGCCTTGCTGTAACCTAGAATTCCTTTTCATCTGTAGTACCTATCATACTTTTTGCTTCTACCCACACTATATACTGCACAGCTGTGCAACCAGGCAGAGTGGACACCTAGTACATACTTGTGTATGAATGAATGAATGAATGAATGAATGGGAAAAATCTTGTACAAACACTTATGAAGTACATTCCTATTATCACCATTTTACAGAAAACGAAGCTAAAGTTCCAAATGTTAAATCATCTGCCTAGGATCCAGAACTAAAAGATGGAAAAGCCAGGATTTAAACCTCAATCTTGTATCTTCTCACTCTACCTTGCAGACTTCAGTATGATACAGTTTCCCTACAGAGAGCTCACAGAGCGTTTTATGCTTTGCCTGTGGTCACTGTCATATTCTTCCTTGCACTGTGAGGTGACAGTACTTGCCTCATCCATTAACTAAATTCAAGATTCCTTAAGGACAAAACCACACATTACTGATCTTGTGTTTGAATTCATAATGCCTAACTTAACAAATATTTGTGGAATTGAGAAATGTAGCTTTCTAAAGAGATTCCAGCAATCCCTCTGGGTTGTTTTAACTGTGGCTCTAACTGGCAGAAAAAAAAAAAAAAAAAGGATTAAATGATTTTCAGCAGTAAGATTATTATGCCTCTTTTATAGCAAATTCAAGGTCCCTTCAATTCTCTTACATCCATTATTGAATTTTATGTGGTTTCTGTACAAATATGACTTTTTTCTCCTCCATAGTCAATATATTCTATTTTGCAGAATTATTAGAAACTGTGACATACTCTCTCATAAGTGTATCCTCTGCTGAAAGTCTTTTCTACATGTACCTTATAATTTGTAAGCAATCTTGAAATATGATCTTAGAACATTTAGAACAAACCAAGTAAGAAAGCATTATTGGGATTATTTATTTTTCATAAGACCTGGGGAAAATCTATTCTAACTTTCTGATAATTTTTTGACATTTCAGATGAATTTCAAATAAACTTCATTTATTTTTGTACGGCAGAAAGTTCGAACTGTACTATTACGACCTCTGCATGTAGAATTTTAAATTTGATTTTATAGAGCCTTAAATGGTTTCCAAAGTTATTTTTAATTCATGTGAATTACCTAAATTGGAGGTCCATTAACTTTCATTAGGCGGTCTCAGGAGCTGAATGCTGGCAAGGTGCCAAGCTCCTGGGGCTTGAGGGGTGGAGATAGATGAGGGCCTGCCAGAGTGGAGAGACCGGAAGTAAAGGTGAACCTCCACTAAGAGCTCAGCCCACTTACTCATCTGCATTCCAATTAACAAGACTGCAACTCAACTAGTACTTTTGGCATTAAATAATCAGGTCCGGGAAAGCTTAGTGGAACGCCAAGAGGTGGGTTTCCCAAGATGCCTTGATGTTTGGACTATACTTTTGGTAGGGTGTGGTATTACTCCAACGCTTCCTGATTTTGCTCATCCAAATGTAGCAAAGAAACAAAAAAGATGATTACACTGAGAGCACTTACGACATTTGGCAGTGCCAGGATGATGGAATATCTGCTTAGTTAAGAAGTTTTACCTGCGCAGCGCTGCCACTAGGAATCCATCACTAATGAGTTCAGGCCCATATATCATAGCTAGAAAGCGTGTGACAGTTTGAGTACAATCCAAGTCCCGGCGTTTCAGGATTGTACACTAATTTCCACCAGAATTTCTCAGGATGTGCATGATCTTTATAAGAGAAGGGGCAGCTGGCAAGTGAAGACATAAGAGCAATAGATTATAATTAAAATGCAAAACAAAATAACAACAAAAGCACTCAAGCGTAGATCCAGATCTATTAGAATTTTAATCTCAGGTCAGTCATTTCCATACAGGTCTTGTGTGGGTAAATTTAATAACTCTGAGCCTCAATCTTACCATCTAAAAATGGATACAGTAATACCCACCTGTAGGGTTTTT